>NC_090940.1:560801787-561104817 GCF_040938575.1 Ambystoma mexicanum
GCATAACTTCTGTTTTCTACCCTCAGTCTAACGCATACTCCGTTGCACAGGTACATACTGTAGTCCCTAATGCCAAGAGGTCTAATGTCAATAGTTTGTTTAAGGGAAACACAGACCAAGTTGGTAAGAGGAACTATAAATCACAGAACCTGCAAGCAGTAGAGGACAATGTACAATCGATGCACATCCAGATTGCTAGTGCAGGATCCAGCCCTGATGCCACTATGCTTCCCCCTGTGCCTACTGATAGTGATGTACAGATAATGCAGGGCATGCTAAGAGCTAAACTTGAGGAGTTAAGACAAAAACTCATTTCTGCACAAGAGGAAAACAAAACCTTACACTCTTTACTGAATACACCTCAGACTTTATCTGTTGATGTGGAGGAAGTGAACACTGTTCAGCCCCTGAGGGTAGAGACTTTGGTAAACCATGATATTTGTCGAGATGTTAGATCTATTGGGAGTGAAGGTCTTTCGTCTAGCACAGCGCTCAATCCGGGCACAGTTTCTAACAATTGTTCTGCTGATTGTCAGGGATTGCAGTTAGCTGAAGAGGTACAAGCCACTCCTTTACCTAAAGTTTCCTGTGTAGCAGTCTGTCATAATTCTGAGCTAGCACACATACAAGCTTCTGATCTCCAAACACAATACACAAAGGTGGCATACACAGATTCAGTCACTACAGTAGGCTTAGGTCCTGCTCTTGATACAGCTGCTGAGACTGAAGTAGATGTTAAAGCTGATGTGGAAGACGATCTTACCTCTGGGTTCACTCTTCCTTCTGCCAATTCTGATCAATACGAACAGTCAGAGACAGTACAGATTTCATGTTCTGATGAACTCATTCCACAGTATACAGAACCAAAAGACCAGCAGGCGATTCCTGAACTGTTGATTGTTAATCTGCCTCTTTCAGAAGCTAAGACAGAGGAATGGACAATTGACGAAATCCTGATTAACAGAGACTTTACTATGGTGATTCCACTGGTTGATTTTGACTTCCACAAAGAAAGAGACTCTGTGTCACCCACTAAAGAAAAGGACTGCAAGGGTACAGTTCAGTCCTTGGTTACTGGAGCCAAGGAGTCTAATGCCCTAAAGGTGCCCTCCATTCCTGAGCCACTAATGTGTCTATCAACTTCTGAGACTTCTGTGTGTCCTCCTACAACCATTGACTCTTCTATGATCCAATCCACAGCCCTGCAGTCATCTTTGGTACACGTGTCTTCAATCAATGAACCGCTGCCATGTCTGCCATTTAATCAAGAGCCTCCACCATGCACGGGGTTAGTCCCAAAGACCCTGACATGTTTGGATTCAGCTACCGAGATGGCTCCAACTCGCATGCCTTCAGCTTCAAAGTTTCCTCTGGCCTGCCTGTCTTCAGCTACAGTGACTCATCCAGAAGATCATCCTTCAGCCAGAGAGCCTCCGATAGTCCATCATATATGCATGTCTTCAGTTCCAGAGTTTATTGCTTGTTTGCCTTCAGTTCATGATACACCGGTATCCTGCTTAACTTCGCTTCCAACATCAGAGGTATACCTGTCTGCACCATCAGATCCTGCTATATTTTCTACTGCTCCAGACAGTCCTCCTGAATCCCAAACATTTACTGTCGATGAACGTTTAGATTGCCTTTCTTTTGCTTCAGGAGGAGCACCAGAATGCCTGCCTTTTCCACAAGACGATTCTCCCAACTGCTTCACTTTAGCATCAGAGCCTCCTAAAGATGCAGCATCAGAGATTGAGACTTTTGCCAGCTCCCGCTTCAGAGTCATCAAGCTGGACCAAGTGGTGAGACAGAACCACTCACCTGGGTGTGCACAGGGGGTGGTGCAGACCGGCGTATTACCTACAGAACTTGTGCAACAGAATTCCGCCAAGGAGCACCAGTTGGGTGCTAGTAGCCAAAGGAAGGGAATGACTGCTGCAGTTCAAGATGTGTCTGTTATTGCTCCTTCTGCGAGTGTGCCTGAAATACCAAGTACTGTGTCTATCACTCCTATCAGTATGCCAAACGTCCCTGCTGTTGTATCCAACGTGCAACAAAGTGGCTACACGACTGTCACCAGGAGTACCAGCCTCGTACAACCCATGGGACTTCCAGGCATCCAAGGCGTAGAATATGTGCAGTCAAACCTTAATCATTTTCAACCACAAGCCTTTTCCCAGATGGATGACAGAAGAAGATCTGAACCTCTACCTCAGCCGCAACCTTCTCTAATGGCTGAACATGAACATTCCCTGAAGCCAGCAACTTCCTCACCTCCCGCATGTCCGCTCTCGGCAGAAAGGCTAACAGAACTTCTACCATCGTCTAAGGCAAGTTGCACCAGCCTGCCTCCCTCCTCAAAGACTTACAAGGGTCCACTCCCAGTGACTGAGCTTCCTGGACCTTCCAACTCTGCTCCAGGTCCTGCAAGTTCTTCATGCTTTTCTTCGAACCATGAGTCTCTTCCTCACCAGAAGTCACCGTTTCCATCAGTATCACCTCCAAAGACAACACACTCCTATCATGGAAGCCCATCTGCCTTTGCCCACAAGCCACCATTTCCATCAGTGCCGCCTCCAAAGAAAAAGCACTCCCATCATGGAAAGAAGAAGTCTCGTACGGGTGGCGGGCACCCGAAGAGGGCCGTAGGAGGGGGTATACTGTCACGACTCGCTCCCTTCGCTCCCGTTCCCGCCACTTGGGGGCATGTTTTGGGGCTTATTCCTTGCTGGACATTTCCTCCGAACCTAATGCCACAGTGCTGTAATGAATTGGGAGCGCTAAATCCCTATTTTCCAAACTACTTCCCTTCCGGATCCATTCCAGGTTTTTGGCAGCCAGCATGCTTCTTTAACCAAATGACTGTGCTTCCCAGAATGCCTGTCCCACTGCTCCACCTCCACCCTTGCAGGACAAGGTTGGGTGGAGGATAGGCAACACCTGTGGCTGCAGGTGCAGCAGTCAGCACACCAGGGCGTGTGCTCGTTAAACAGCTTTAAAAGCCTCAGTCTCACTTCAGTCCAGCGCTGGTCATCGATTGCAGTGTTCCTGTTTTTGACTAGTCCCTGATTCCTGGTTCCTTGCCTTTGTACCTACTTCCTAGTTCCTGTTTTTCTTGTTTCCTCCGCCCTGAATTTCGGATTCATGCGCTAATTGATTTCTGCTCCCTTGATTTCCCTTTTTGTCTTCCCCTGTTTGCAGGCAGCAATTCTCAGTGCTTTCCCCTTTTAGCTGCAGCCCAGTTTGTCTGTGTTCTATATTTCTTTGACTCTGTCCTTTGCTGCTGTTACCCATTTGCCTTAGCCTTCCTCTTAGTTTAGTTTCCTGTCTTTTCCTTGGAGGGGTAGGGAAAAGTTTGCATAGGTTATTTCGTTTTTTCCTGCTCCTGATCCTTACTTTCTAGTGGATCCATTCCATGTTTTCCATTGCACTTCTGCATCCATTTCCCATTTGATCATTAGGTGTGGTGTGTGGTGGTAGCTAGCTCCTGTGTGAATGCTTATGTTTTCCCCTCTAAGTTGTAATCCCTATTCCAACTTAGGTATTTAGTTTTCTGCAGCGGATCACGCTCTGCTGCCTTCCAGTCTCCGCCCTTGCCCAGCGGGCTCTCCACATTGTAGCGGATCTCACTCTGCTGCCTTCCAGTCTCCGCCCTTACCCAGCGGGCTCTCCACATTGTAGCGGATCTCACTCTGCTGCCTTCCAGCCTCCGCCCTTGCCCTGCGGGCTCTCCACATAGCAGCGGATCACGCTCTGCTGCCTTCCAGTCTACGCCCTTGCCCTGCCCGGCAGCCTGCCTCACTCCGGCTGCCTTCAGCCCTTGTCCTCTGGACCTCCCTACTTCTCCCATTGCTGTTATAGCCTTTCTGGGTCCCAGATTCACCAACAGGATTCGTGGGCTAGCTGACATTCAAGAGGTGTATCTCGTCCTCGTGAGTACAGTTCTTAAGTTCCCTTATGTAATACCATCAAGAGTGTTAGTACACAGATCCTGTCATTGCTTGCCCTCCACGTGGGTTTAGCGCTGTCAGTACCTGTAACAGCAATTGGGGGTAAGGCGCTTGCCGACTTTCCTCGCGGTCAAGTGCTTACCCCACATCCCTTTTCATATATTGGTTTTGATGTCACACTCTATTTGCACTCCTGGGTTCTAGCATACCTGAGTCGTTGTTCCTGGGTGCACATTTCCCTTGCCATATTCGCTGCCTTTGTACTCGCCTGACTAATCCTGACACCCGCAGAACTTCGCTAAGTCTAGGAGCTCTGGAGGCAAAAATCTCTTCAGCCCCTGTGCCTTGAATCTGAGAAGGAGAGAGCGGGAGCCACAAGCACTGGTGAGGCTGTGAGAAGGCTGCCGCAATGAGATGCTACCGAACGGCAGGTGGAAACGAATGCCACCACATCACCGGCCCTCTCTGTTGGAAGTGCTGAGAGAAATTAGTACGGGGCAGCGTAGTTAAAAGGGAAATTGGGCAATTGATTTCTACGAGTTGGGGAATCAAAACCCTGAATCCTTTTACGGGTTAAGGAGCACGGGAACAATCTGAACCATTACCGAAAAAGTCCTGAGTGATGGGGAACAAGCCAAGAATAGAGAAATTCAAGAGAATCGGATTGACAAGTCCCAAGAGAAGAAAGGGACGCAAACCCTGGCTGAAAGCTACAAGGGAAGTACAGCGGCTAGATAGTATGGAAATAGCCTACAGCAGAACCGAGTGGGTCCTGAGAGACAGAAGAGTTAATAATGCTGAAAGTCAAGAGAGCATTGAATTGAAAAGTGTAACGTCCACGCTAACCAGGAGTGGGAAGGCTTGAAGGAACGAGATGGGGCAGAGAATACAACATTCTTGGTGAGACTACCCCACTGGATACATGCAAATCTTTGGTGAATTGAATGAATAAGGACTAAATTACTTTATACCTTTTACTCACCTAGCAGGAACATTTATGTTGAAAATTGTCTGAAGCAGAGCGAGTCCGCTAGAAGGGCAGACTGGTTTTGGTTATTCTGTCACTCTGCTGAGCACCTTATTTTTAGTTTCTTAGAAAGGGAATCCCCTTTTTAGCGGTAGGGCAAGTGAGGTGTTTTCTTTGTAGTTCCATAAAGAACAGTTGAATCATGTGCCGGTTGCCTGCACAGCAGGCTGGTATGGGGTTGCATTAGACACCCACTCTGTTCTATAACCTGTGATGAATCAAAGGTATTTGTCCCTTCTCCCCACGGGGAAGCCTTTCCCTTTGAGGCTAGGGAGGTGCGCTGGCTCTGCATGACCCTCCTAGGTCTGGGCAAGTGGGCCCTTGGTTGCTGGGAGAGACCCCCCGTACCCCCTTAAAGGACAAGGACTCCTGTAAGGACCTCCCTAAACCACTCAGCATAGTAGCATGCATGGGACTTTCTACTACAAAGACTAATGCAACATGTACATATTTGGCTGAAGGTAATGCTGGAAGCAACTAGCCTGGAGAAGGAAAGGAGAATGTCTCTTTAAGAGAAGATGCATACTTAACTTGGACGCGTGGTTGAACTTGGAGAAGCAGGGAGTATCCTACGCCGGGAAAGCCTCCTGACATGAGTATACCTTGGCAAGGCATACCTGAGACAAGCTGTGGAGCCTTCGACTTTCAAAGAGCTGCAGAACACCAGAGTAAGACACTGGAGGCCCTGCATACTCCACAACGGAGGAGCCATTGTGTCAGGTGCTGGCAAGAGTACATCCATATCGTGGTGGTCAGGACGCCTGACGAAACACACTGAGACAATCCGAGAAGTAAACTAGGAGGGCAAAAAGCTTCTTAATGTTAACCCCCATATATGGCAGAAGTGAAGCTGCAAAAGGGAGACCAACGAAAACGTGGAACAAGAAGGCAATTGGGAATACAAACTCCTTCCTGCTGTCAATCTCTGTAGACTGCAGAAGGGACGCAGAGAAGGGTAGTGTGATGAAACCAAGGATCGAGAAAGGCAGTATCGACACGCATCACCCAAGCGAATGCCTTGGCCCGCAACATTCCCGACATACAGAGAAGGTAATGGGGAGAACTGGAGAAACAGGCTGCCAGGGCAGCCAAATACAAGAGAATCTTGTGCCCGCGCTCACAACAAGTTATTTGATATACACCTATGTAATTGAACCTATCTAAAGCTGATAAAGAGGAGATTGAATAACCCTGTCTGGGAAGTCTATGAAGACTCTGAAAAAATACCTGATAAAGGAGGGTAATTACTATATGAGCACCAAGATGAAAAGGGGAGAAACGGTGGGATAAAATCTTGTAATAAAGGAGAAGGGGTACAACTTCAGTACACAATATAGTTCCAGAGAGAGAATCCGGAGAGAGGAAATACCGAGTGGAAAGGAACCACAAACAAGCTGATACTGCCAGATACATCGCTAAAGAGAGTAAACAACCAAAGACTGGTGCAGAAGAGTTACAAGAGTTAACCCAAGGGATAAAGAGAGAATATTACAGAAGATCATGCTAGACAAGCAGCCCAAGGACTAGAGACATTGATACAAAGTGACGGTCAGAACATATTGGCACACCAGGATAATCAGGCTAATCTCCTGGACTTTTTTAAGTTTGTTTTCTTAGTGGTAGGGTCAGAGATGTCATTTAGGGATCGCTAGGGGTCGCAGCTGCGTTCCCAGCTGTCTCCCTTGCTACCCATGGACATTACTTTACAGCACTTGCTTTTCCCCACCAACTCCTGACAGTAATTCCACCTCTCCTCCACTTCTCCTCCTAACCTCACTTCATCTAGTTTCCCTCGTTTCACCTCCCCCTGATATTTCTTATCATTGGGGATGCAGGGTTGGAATTGGTTGGTTTAAGGGTCGTCACAGATCTAGCCATGCTTTGTGCACTTGGGGGCTGCAGTGGAAAAGGGGACCACCCTACGCTTGTAAGCAAGACCTGTCTGTAAGCAGGTGTGAAACCCAAGTCCCAGATAATGGCAGTGGGCCAGATGCATGTGTCCAGATGCCAGTCAGGTCTTTGAGGTTGTTTACAAGGTGGCATTGTCAGTAGTTGGTGCTGCCTTCTAGCCAAACTCCATGCAGCACCTGATATCAAGTTGAGTCACTGGATCTTGCTGATGGGTGAGTGGGTTACTGCTCTATTCTCATGCTTTGTTGCTAAAAGGACATTTCCATCACCTTCATAAATCTGTTATTTCCCCATGACAACACGCATCTCGCCTCTGCACAAAGAGGAGGTAGACCCCCACAATGGTCTGATGATACATTGAGGTGTTTCTATTAGGAAATGTTGACATGTGCAATGCATATGCTTTATTTTGATTTGGCATAGATTTCTGGTACAGGAAAAATGCAGTCATTTTCCAAGCAGCACAAGGCTGTACATATGAAGCCTGGGGATGGCAGCATCCAACGTTTGAGAGCAGCATTCGGCGATGGCGTGGTAGGTGGATGGAAAGAAAAAGACGGAGTGGCCATTTTGCGGTTCACAGACAACATAGAAAACATGCAACCTGATACGATGAGCTTTCTGATGAGCAAAGAAAAATGTCATCTTGTCAATGGGAGCTTTCTTAATCTGTCAGAAGGCATGTGCCATAAAGATCTTATTCCCTTGTTCCTCACCAAGGCGAGATGTCTAGAAACCATCTTTCTATGGACACTGAAATTAAGGAAGAAAGTAGATTAGGCCAGTGGATGATGTGGGCAATACCAGATCTGCCAAAGAAGATAAAGAGAAGTAAGATATATGGAAACTGAGAATACTGCTTTGCTTTAATATCATGTTCCTTGCCCTTACAGTGTGCGCAGCCGCAGGAGCTTGGAAGCGCATGCATGTGTCATGTAAACTTCCAACGATAAACTGGCCAGCAGAGCAAAACCACAAAATGTGTGATGGCATCTTCCTGGTGTAGGAAGGAGCATTGCATGATGTGTTGGGTGAGGCTGAAGAACATTGTGAGCGCTGTGCAGAGGTTCCATCGAATGGGCACACAGGAAAGCAGATGTGCTGGTCAAACATCCAGTCCCTACATGCTTTGGCCCCTGAGTGTATCTGAAGAATCAAGTGGTTTGTTATCCATTCTGTGAAGTCACAACCTTTCTGGGCTCACATTGACAAAGCTGCACCTTCTTTGCAATTGGCACACAGTGCAGTTTGGCTTGCACAGGCTGTCCTGTGCTGTTACAGAATTTTATTTCTTGGGTTTTATAATGTGCCTATACACAATGTGTTTCAAGGCACAGAAGTGGATCAAACTCCCTTTCTGCATTACTGAAATAATCATTTAGATGTGGGAGTTCCCTCATTTGAATGGTGGTGTGTCCCCACTCAAATGAGGGAGTCTCTCTTGCCATTGTCCCTAAGGAAGTGCAAAGGCAAATGTCTGCCAGGGAGCTTTTTAAGGGAAAATGGTCCCAAACCACCCTGGGCGTCACTACAGCACCTCTACAGAGGGATGCAGTCACGGATCCCTAATTCTTTTAAAAAAAGATGCATAAGCTCAAAACCTGTTGATGCTTATTGCATCCCCACCTTTCTCCTCAGCAGAGTAGTTGTTCTTAATTATCAGATACGTGGGCCGACCCACGCAGGCGCTTCCCCATCCTAAAGGATGATGTGCACCAGACCCACCAATCAGTACTTAGCTCCCATAAACTCACAACTCCTCCCACCGCACAGTCTGCCGCACAAAATCCAACATCACACTGTTCCTTCTCCTGCCTCTCACCCCGTCACCTCGCAGCAAAGTCTGAGTGGGAAGCAAAGTAGTTCTGTGGGGCTTCACGGGTTGGGTGCAGCCTGGAATTTCATCAAATTTGTGATTCCCTACCAAACCCTGTCCAGTCGTAGGGGCGGATAGTTACACATGGGATGATGCTATGTAATGTAATGCGTCATTTGTATAGCACCTGTCACAATTGGTATGGTCATAATGCGCTGTATTTTGAAAGCCCATTGGAGGGACCAAAGTTCAAGGTATGGGAAATTCGAGGAGGTGCTGGTATGTGTGTGCATTATAGCCAATACGAGGATCTGAAGGGGTGTCTGTTAGCCACCCATGTCTAGTTGGCATGTGGGTGGGTGGAGAGTTAGTCTAGAGGGGATATGCGAGGGGATAGTTATCATCTGTGTAGCTACATTTCGGCTTTTGGTCATGAAAGGTAGCAGCGTTCTTATGGCAGAAGTGTTGTGCAAAGTGTCATTCGAGTGTGTATGAAAGCAGATGATGCCACTTCCTGTGATGTCAAGTGGCAAAAGGTTGTGTGACACCACTTCCTGTGATGTCACTTGATGCAGGGGCCAAATGATATGACTTCCTGTGATGTCATTGTGGAGCTCAAGTGTTGTGTGATGTCTCTTCCGCTACCATTAGGATTTTGGTGAAATGACGTCCCCGGGTAGAGTCAGGTAGAATTAGATTTGAACTGGGGACTTTTCTTTCTTTGTGAGTTCCTGGCGACTGACTAGCACCTTTTAGTTCCTTTAGAAAGGTAGGGAACTTCCTCTAGAAATAGGGAAATGTGGGCCTTTTTCTTATAATTTGAATAAAAGGAAGTTAGAATGTCCTTGAAAGAGTCTGTCTCCTTCTTCCGACCCACCACAACCCCCATAGCGGAACCAACCGCATTGAATACAAGATGTTCCGTGGCTCATACTTGCACGGGTCCTATGCCATCGGCAAGTTCAAAGATTCATAAAGAATCCTTGCTTTCCAAGTTGAACCACTTTATGATTGTGCTCCTTATACAAGTTTATTTTTTTTTCGAAGTGTCAAATAACTTTATTATGTCTACACTGTAATTATTTGGCCATATGCACATCATAGCTTTCTTTAAGTAGATCCTTATGGAGGTTATGCAAATGGACCCTCAGTCAACTGTTCCAAACCAACCTACCCCCTGTGCTGGATCTGATGCTCAGAAAAGGTTCAGTGGCATGCCCTTTCATGGTGCTTAGATCCTTTACTCCCATGGACGAAGAGCTTCTGCGAGAAAAGACAACACTCTCACTACCAAATCATGGTCCGCTCTCAGCGTCAAATAGTCTGTCAAGTATCCCACTCAATAATCCCACAGCGGACGTGCTTTCCAAGGCTTCAGAGGCTTCCAAGCCAGATCTTGGGATCACGCGGATGAAAGGGGCTCCTCTTCAGCTTCTGCCCATCCCAGGAAAAAGCGGAGAACTGAAAAGGGATTATTTCACTCCTCAAAGGCCTCTTCTGACAAACGGAGCAAATACGTTTGCAACTCAGCGAGTGCTCTTCCCTGAGGGGAGGCTGGGTCACCGCTTTTCCACAAATCTGGCAACTCATTACTCAGGAGAGATGGGTCTTCTAAGTAGTGAGGTATGAGCTCTTACCTCTCCAACAATTTTTTTTTTTTTATCAAACCTTGTTCTAGAAATCTTCCTGTGTTTGCCCTGTTTTTCTCTCTCCAGCCTCACAAATACATTTGCCATCTTTGCTGTAAAGTTCTTATAATTACATAAATATTCAGACAACTATTTCACCTCCTGCTTACATACATTCCGGCAATGGCTGAAACTGCACGGCTTACCAAATGTCCCACACGAGAAACCATAGGCATGCTTGTGCTACTTCCAATTTTCTGTAATGTGCAAGTGATATTAGGACTATAAACGTGGCCTCTTAAAAAGAACATAGTAGTGATGGACACTCGCGTCCCCTGCACGCTGTTATTACTGCTATTGGAACAGTCCTAGTTAAATGTCTAAATACTCTACTTTATGATCGGGATGTCCACAATCGGTATACAATGACTTTTATAAACTGGATTTTCACAATAACATTTTTAATACAAAGTTTGTAACAATACAACATACAATAATGGCTCAGCGTGTTTCAGGTCATTGCCTTCATCAGTAGCAAGATAATAATGGTTCTTGATGTTCATCAATCATTTGGCAAACGATGCCTTGCGTCGTCTCGGGATAAAATGCTCTGAGACTATCATACATTGCATACTTCATAGGCATCCCTTTCTTTATGGGCCCAGGTGTAAAGTTAGGAGCTTTCTACTTGGCTGTCTTCAATCAGGTCACCAGAACTAATGGGATACTGCTAGCTTTAAGGGATGGAGTAAGTCCCTGTTCTAAGGGATAGTTGTCCCTCTTGATGTTTATGTTCAATGTGATCTTGCCAAGCGCTTGTAAATTTGCTTTCAGTGTCCTTGGTCAGTATACTCTCGAGTCCTGGATGTGCCTCTATTCCTTGTGGTTCGGCAATTTGAACACGAATGCCAGAGTAGCAGCACCCAAAATGTCACATTTGTAAAAATGTCTAACTGAAAGACGAACTGACAGAATATCCCACAAAACAGCTTCGTACCCTCACACGCTGAGGTTGTTTATGATATCCACCTGACTATGTCACAAACAAATATACCACATTAATTGGACTAAAGGTACATGGATTTCAAAAAATGCATATTTTAATCTATATAAAACACAATATTTGCATACATACCCTTAAAAACACATAAATGATCTGAACATAAATCATTCATCTTCTTGTTTCACACAATTGTAACAATTTTTGTCTGAAAGGAAACTGAAAAAGATAACTGATCAAGTGATTGACATGTTTTCGATGGTTGGCAATATAGATTTCTTTTTTTTATATTTTTTTTTGTCTGCTGATTAGACTTGGATGAATTGAGTTGTTTTTTATGCACATTTTGTGCAGAAGATGATTGATTTATGTTCAGATCATTTATGTGTTTTTAAGGGTGTGTATGCAAGTATTTTGTCAGGTGGATATCCTAAACAACCTCAAGGTGTGAGGGTAGGAAGCGGTTTTGTGGGATATTGTGTTAGTTCACTTTCCCAGTCCGAATCCACACAGCCCCTTTAAAAAAAAGAGGACAACATGGCTCTCATGTAGCTAGAGTAACTGGAAGATGATCAAGCCTAGGGGTGCAATTCTGCCTCACTGTTGGTACACATAAAAGTGGCCTCTGACAGCATTGGTCAGACTGGTTGCACGTGATCCCAGTGGTCTTCTGTTGTTATAGCCTTGTCTCCTGATTTGCCTACCGATCTTGAGCCAGTTGGGAAATGGGTTCAAAAGCACAATTTCGACAGTGTTGCTGGGGATGACGGCAATAGAAGGGTATCCGGTAATAAAATTGTGGCAAAAATGTCGGTGGTAAAAGAAAATTGCATCAAAAATGCGGTGGTTTGACCTGGTAAAGGTATACCCCATTATACCGTGTAAGGTGAGCGGGGGTGCCCCCCGCTCTCCTTAAATGGTAGAATGGGTCCAGGGGTTGCGGGGGTGACCCCCGCATTCTTCACATGATTGTGGCGGCAAAACCACAGCATTTTTGCCGCGATATTTTGTATACACAGCCATTTTTGCCACGATTTTAAGACATGGAACCAATAGAAGTGGTACTGCAATCGGGGGTTTCACTGCATAGACTTCGTGGTACCTGAGAAAGACGACGCTGGCCTGTGCACATTTTGGATTTGTGAGATTATAACCATTGTCGCCTGAAGGAAAGGTTCAGGATGGTTGGACCCATGCAGATCCATCCTGTGCTCCCGCGGTGGACTGGCTCTGTGCAATAGACCTTCAGGAAGCCTACGCCCACATCCAGATGTGGCCTCTGCACTGGAAGCCTCTTGGGGTCGAAACGCCTTCTCACCACCAGTTTGGGGTCCTCTGCTCAGGGCTGAGAGTCATTACCAAAATCATCGCGGCTGTCATGGCGTTATTATGCTAAGACTGAATCCACATCTTCCTGTATTGGGACAACTTGTTAATTTTTGCTAGGTCCCTGGCAGTCTGTCCTCCCTGCAACATACATTGGGTCTTGCGCATTCAATATCAAGAAATCGACAATTGCTCCCACCTATTCCCTCCCTTAAATCAGTCTTCATTGGGACACACTGTGATGCTGGAAATGCATTGAAGGGACGGGGCCTCCTTGTCCTGTAGTCCTTTTTCATTTGTGTTCTGTATTGTTTCCTGGCAGTGCAGCTCTTCCTGTTTTTGGTTTGGTGTACAATCCCATGGGATACCCTTATGGCATCCATGGGTGGGGGTGCAACCCTGTGCCCCTAGTGTGTTTTTTGGCACTTGTGTGTGGCCCACAGAGCAGGGTATGGGCTGGCGGCAGCTCCATGCTCCATTTAACAGGTGCTCTGAGTATCTTACATTTTGGGATACCCCGCCCCTGCCATTGGAATCAGTTGATTCCTGATAGGAAACAAGATGGCCTCTGTGGTCTCTTGCTTTCTATTGCCTGTTACCTTGTTTTCCCAAACTCTTGGGAAGCCCTGACTCTGTCCCTTCCCCCTGACTGGCTGTTGGATGGAAGTTCCATATATGGTGGTGTTGTGAAGTCCAGGCCAGACTGGCTGGGGCCTTCCCAGTGACTCTATGTTGTGGGTACACACTGTGGGTGGGACCTGGGTGAATGGAGTGTGTGACCAATATGCACTTCTTGTTGTGGATGTCTGGTTTCTGGTGTATGACACAATGACTGAGACAGCCCTGCCCGAAACTGGTATGAATGCAGTCTGTAGTGTTGAAGTGTTGAATGTCTGGGTACTTGTCCCAATACACATTCCTTGTTGTGAGCGTCTGAGAGGGAGGAGTATGGCCTGAATGCACTGTATGCCTGATTGGCTGACTGACTGCATGAATGCCCTTCTGTATGATTGGCTGCTGAGTGTGACCCAGCAGTGTGGATGAGAGACAGAATAGTATGTCTAGGGACCTCTCACCACTGGAAATTGTTCAGAAGTTGAGTTCACACTTGAAGAGTAACTGGAACTGCTTATCCTTGACGCCCAGCTGGAAGAAGAACTGCTGCTGCATTTGTTTCGACCTGATCCGAAAGCTGACGAGTTTAGCAAGGACTGACCCGACAGAGGACCTGGTTAGGCACCCTCTTCCCGTGCTCTGAGGGACCATTGAGCACCGCTAACCTTCGCCGAAGCTCCCTGGAAGTCAGACCCTCGAAAGGCTGCCGACCGGAGACGGGGACCGCCGAGGAGAATGAAGTAAAGCACCCGGACATCGACGCCGTCGAAGTCCATTGCCGTCGATCAGGGTTCGGAGTATCGCCGTAACCGCTGGAGGCCCTAGTGGAAGCCGGGTTGCTCAGAAGAGGGGACCGCTTGATGCCGTGCTGCCGACGACCAGAGCTGCACGCTCCTTTTTCTAAGACTTTTGATTCATGGATGTGCTCATCCGCACCGCCGCCCGCCTTATCCCGCTGGAGAAGGCCAGGCCGTCGATGCACGAGGAGCATCTGCCGGTGGGTTTCCTGCCACCCGAAGACCACAAAGACTTCGACGACTCGATGCCCTTGTCGGGCCACAGTTCTTCAGAAACTCTTTGCGGTCCTGAATTATCAAACACTGATATGCCCCGCACACCTCATCCTCGCAGGACGTCGCCGATGAGCACCGCCTGGATCGACGCTGTGGTCTCGGCACCATCGAACTTTTCATCGACGCCAACTTCACCTTCTTTGACACCCCTTGACAATCCGTGGCTCCTGCTTTAAAGGGAGTCACTCAAGAAGGATCCTTCAATGCCTTATCGAAGAACTCTGCTCTACCAGGTACATTGGGGGGTAGAAACTTTATAGAAGGAAATAGGACTTATAGAACAATATATGGACAGGGTTTATGATATATCTTTAATTTACAGGTTGCCCAGGTGGGGGGGGGGATCTCCACACAGAAATGTGCCTAGTTGGTAGGGGTTAATATTCTGCCCATTGTTCTAACCAACTGCTTTCCTCCTATATCTATTGTTGGTTACTTTTATTCCTTTATCTGTGTGACATTTGACCAGAGTATAGTTGATGCACTTTAATGAGATCTGATAATAATTGTTGTACCACTTTAGAACTGTAAATATTTGCCATTGTGGATTTTCTGAGCACAAAGTGAGTTATTGTGATAGTGTACATAACCTTGAATGTTAATTATATAAAGACTGTGTGTTAACTAATACAGCATGTGGATATTCCTTTGTGGGGGCTTGGGGACTACACTGTACTTAAGAACCAGCCTGCATCACCTCCTGAGAAGCTAGGCCTTGATTGCTCGACCAGCGCTACCCTATAGAGAATCTTGGCTGGGGTCCTCTCTGCCTCTCCTCTGCCATATAGAGAGCAGGAGTACAGACACCCACCTCCAGTCTTTACACAAACAACAGAGAATCTGCTCCCTCCTGATCACTGAGCTAATGACACTGTCATGGAAGGCTACTCAAGCTCTCGCATTGTGTAGAATGTTTGGCCTTATGGCCTCTTGTGTTGTAGTCCCATATGAGAGGCTTTTTATGAGGAGTGAAAATCAGGAAACAGACCTTGAATCATAGATTATCTCCCACCAGAACCATGTTGGAGATGACGTTCATTGGCCGATGAACGAGGACAACTTTCTGGCTGGAATCCTATTCGCCATACAGGGCCTAGGGGTCTCCATCAGTATGGATTCTTTCTCAAGCTGCTGGGGAGCCAACTTGAGTCACCCTCAGATTCATTACCTTTTGTCTCCCATAGAGTGTGGCGACACAAATATTCCAGAGTTAAAGGCCATCTTGCTGGCCCTCAAGATTTTTCAGCCTTTAATAAGAAACAAGGGGCTACTAATTCTAATGGCCAATGTGGTGAACAGGGTTTTACGTGAAGAAAGAGGATGGCTTAAGATAACTGCAGCTCTGTTGCCATACTCGGATAATCTGCAGGTGGGCTATTCAATAGGAGATTCTCCAATGGCTTCTCGCCTATCGGGATCACTGGCTGAACTGAGCAAGCTCAATTGGGTTCCCAAAATGTGGGACGTATCAGAGCATCCAATCCAATAAATCCTTCAACAATGGAGTTGGCTGAACGTAGACATCTTTGCAAGCCAGGACAAAATGAAATTCCGCCGTATGCTTCCCGGGAGGGCAAGTGGAAGGACTCACTGGGAGGGGTTGCCTTTCTGCTGAACTGGAGAGTTGAGAGTCCACTCCCCCCTCTGACTCAATCATTCAAAATCTCTGGAGCTCTTCAGATGGATGTTTGAGTCTCTGAGCCCTGGCTTTGGCCGAACAGATTCAGGTATTCTGGTATCATTGACCTTTTCATTGATGCCATTTATTTCAGTGAGGAGAAAGCTCCTGTACTGGAACCCCACCTTGTTTCTTCATACCTCCCTTTCTATCGATGTCCTTAGTAGCTTGATTCCTAAAGACTTGATTTATATTTCTTTGGGGTTCTCAGGATGACCATATGACTGTCCTAAAATCTGCAAGAAAAGATTCTACAAGTTCTCAACATGCAAGTAAATGGACCTGATATTGTCGCTGGCGTATGGACCGATATATGTATTTCAATGAAAAGACTTTGTTAAAGGGACGTTATGGTTACAAGTAAAACCGAAAAAACCCAGAAATTCGCCAGCTATGGTAAGCTAAGCAACCATAACTCGCGCCACCACTGTGCACTGGTAAGACTAACACCCAGATCATCAAAGATGACATCACTGATGACATCAGATGTGAAATTAATTTTGATGAAAAGTCCCTAAAAGGGGTTGTGTTAATAATGTTGGTTACATAATGTCAGGGGTGATTGTGTAATGTTAAACATGTAATAACTAGCTAACAATTCAAGACTTACTAGGCATAATACATATGAAGACCCACAATGCATACAAATCAGAGGCACATACAGGGAAACTAAAGTATGGAAGAAAGAAACCGTATCATCAGAAAATGTTATTGGCATTAAAGTTTATCTTCATGTATACAAATGAATTGTGTGTTTAAGGCCTGCCTATTGCCCCATGTACGCGCACCATGAGCCGAGACCAAACCCTAAGGAAAGTACTTTAAGAACATATGACAAGGGTAACATCTAGTTATATAGCACCTTTTGAATTTTAATATTCTGACTCACTGAACTAAACCACCTGTCCTAGATAGTTCAGTGAACAAAAACAAGTGGGTCAGGTATGTGATGTCATCAGTGACCTTTGTGATGTCATCTTTGATGTCCTGGGTGTTAGCCTTAGCAGTGCATGGTGGTGGAGCCAATTATAGTTGCTTAGCTTACCATAACTGGTGAATTCTTTAGGTTTTTCAGTTTTACTTGTAACAATAACGTCCCTTTAACAACGTTTTTTCATTTGTTCAAAAGTGTCAAAATGTATGTACATACACGTCATATAACTTAGCCCCACTTGACAAAATCCATTCAGAATGTACACAAATATTGAAGGTTAGGTCTATAATCTTCTGAAAACTTTTGGCAAATGGCAACAAAGTTATAAGCCATCTAAAAATGTTGAGACCCCCCCTCTAATTTAGCCCCCTCCTGACAAAATACCACCAAACTTTAGAAAAACATTTTTATCTAGATCTAAAATCTTTTTTCAAACGTTATTGTAGATCAAATGGCACCAGATTTATAATAAGCCTTTACAATATTTTGGGACCCCCCCTCTAAATTTGTTCTCTTGACAAAACAGCTCCACACTTTCCAAAACAATTCAGAATGAAGTCTAGAATAACATTCCACATGTAGTTTCATTGAGTGGTGCCAAAGTTATTATCCATCCAAGAACTGCTTTTCACCAACCCTGTAATGCAGAAATATACACAGATGTTCACGAACATTGGGAGTGTCCACAAACTTCTGAACTGTTTGCGGACTATCGGGGTGAAAAACACCAATTTTTTGGGCTTCTTATGGCCATATCCCAACCCATCCCCATCACCCTTCACCTCACCAGAGATTGTTTGATAGGTTTGACAAGTGCAATGTTGTGTTTTTGTATATTTTTTTACTGCGATGTCTTCGGACACTGGCGGATGTCTGCAATTCCAACATGGCGGGCGTTTCCAAAAATCCAACACACTTCACGCTTTTCACCATCCAATCAGAAGGCGCGTCCGATGTCCGCAGACATCACATATCGCCCTCTAGACCAATTGGATGCCCTTCCACTGACCGAACAGGGAAGTGGGTCCGCAGAGCCAGATATCACACATTTTTTTTACCGACATTTTGCTTGTTTTTTAAAAAAAATACTGAACGGATTTTCACCAAATTTACAAAATCATGCTTTTGGGACAAAATCAATGCTCCTGCCGCAAATTTGGTGAAAATCCGCCCAGCAGTTTGGGCTGTAGGCGCGAGCAATGTTTTTTCTATTCAGTCTAAATTTGGGACTCCCCCTATAACTTTGACCCCCCACCCCCCCCCCTTGACAGAACCTCACCAAACTTGCCCAAGAAATTCAAAGCGGGCCATATACTTTTTTTTGCAAACTTTGGTGAGGATTCGTCCAGGGGGAGCGAAGTTATAAGCCACACAAAAAGTGTTCTTCCTATGGGTTTACCAACTTAAACATAACTACCCGGCTGCCGCCGCAGGCCGTGTTATATAAAACACAGCCACTAGTTATGGTTAAGTTGCTGTTTCCATAGGAAGAGCACTTTTTGGGTGGCCTATAACTTCGCTCCCCCTGGACGAATCCTCACCAAAATTTGCAAAAAAAAGTATATGGTCCGCTTTGAATTTCTTGGGCAAGTTTGGTGAGGTTTTGTCAAGGGGGGGGGCAAAGTTATGTCAGCAATGACATTTGTGATGTCATCTTTCTTGTCCTGGGTGTTAGTGTTAGCAGTGCACAGTGGTGTTGGCAGTTATGGTTGCTCAGTTTACCATAATGGGGGAATGTGCAGTGTTTTTTGGTTTCACTGTGAAGTATAGCATCCCTTTAACAAAGTTTTTTTATTGAATGTACATATATATGTGGCAGGCAACGAAAACAAAGAGGCTAAACATGTGATGTCGTCAGTGATGTCATCAGTGACATTTGAGAGGACAGCTTTGATGTTCTGGGTGTTAGTGTTAGCAGTGCAAAGTGGCGATGGCAAGTAAGGGGGCTCAGTCTGCCATAACTGGCGAATTTCAGGGTTTTTTTGTTTTTAATTTGAACCACAATGGGGAGGGCAAAAAACATTTTTTTTAGTGAAGTGCACAGGTTTTTCGTAGGGCAACTTAACCATAACGTCCCCTCAACAAAGTATTTTTGTGTGTGTGTGTGTGTGTGTGTGTGTGTGTGTGTCTGTGTCTGTGTCTGTGTCTGTGTCTGTGTCCGTGTGTGTCCGGGAATTGATTGTGTCATTAATTTCGGACTTGACGAAATCTGGGAACAAGCTGTGCTCTTGCAGGACCTACCAATAGGCTCCGAGTGTGCTGCTCTTCAGCATTAGTAGTTTTTTTTTCTAATCTAATCCTGTATTTTAGAGGCATTTTGAACATCTAATGAAATTATTTTACAGCTCGCAGCTCCTTATTTACCTTGGGATTTGATTTGCCTGCCGTGGCTCGGGGACCCTTTCAGCCAATGGCTTCCACTGAAATTAAATATATGGCTGTGACGAATCAACTTCCGGGGCACCAGTGGTCCAGGGATGAATATCGGTTTCTAAACCATCAATCAACCCACCCCACACCTCTAGTACACCAGAAGGGATCTGAACAGATTGGAATTCAGGTGAATTATAAGACCTCCTTGTCCAATTTTGTTAACGTGGACGGAACGGCAGGCTTATCTCCGCAAGGTCGTGGATCGCTAGTTAGTTGCGGCACAGCGAAAATACAATTATTACTCAATGATAAAAGGGACTGTCCATTCAAGGTTATATAAAAAGATCTACTTTATTATTACTATAACAGATAGTTCTAGCACACTACAGGTACAACCCACACTGTAAAGGAACACAGAAGACAGAAAGTTTCACAAAGGAAATGATGGATGCACTCTGGATACTGACAGGAGGGTAGTTGGTAAAAGAACCAGTCTCATAGTTCAAGATTATTTGGTTCCAGCACCAAAGTGGCAGAGAGTCGTAACTGCGGCTAGGGGCCTTTGGAGAAGGACCAGGGGGGCAGAACTGCAATGTACCTGGTGCTGAAGAAGTTCTTGGCGCTTGGCAGCGTCAAGGTGGTTCCAGGGTGCTTTTCAGCCCGTGAGACAGTTAGTGGTGGGAGACAGCTGTGGGTACCAGGCGGCAGGCAGTTCGGCAAGTGAGACTGGATGGACATCTGCAGGCTGTCTAGAATGCCAGCTTGCGGCCAAGAATTTTTGTCTCTGTGCTGGTTGTCTGATCTGGAATGCTGGTCGAGGCGTCTCGGACGGCTCTGGCTACGGCAGCGTGACAACAGTCAGAGGGGCAGCTGGATATCGTTCGAGGACTCGACTGTCTCGAAATTGTCCTTAAAAAGATGGGCGCTGGATGATGCCTGTGTGGCTTTCCTCTTAGCTTCTTCACAGGGCTTGTGCCCTTTCAAGGTGGACGGCCCAAAGCTCAGGATGGTGTTAGCAGGCAACCGCCTTTTCCTTTGTCCAGAGACTCTCCGGCCCTTCGCACCTAGGAAGCTTGCTGTCAGAACCTAGCAGGGCATGTTGTGTGCTGGCTGGGTACCGGATTTCGGAGCTGCTGGACGGGTCCCATGAGTCCGGTATCTCCTTCTTTCCCTGGGAGATGTTATGGGAAGGGTTCTTGCTTCCCTCTTGGAACTCCTGGCCTTCCTTCACTGGCCAGTAGACTGTTCCTTCAGCTCAGGTCCAAATTCGTCCTTCTTCTTACTCCTTACAAAGTCTTCAAATGATCTGATCAGTGAGGGGCTCAGCCCTCTTTTAAAGTCAAACAGGCCCCACTGATTGGTGTAGGCTAAGCCCACCTTAATGAACCAGGCCTGGGGCCTCACCAACAATCTTCAGTGATGTTTCAGGTCAGAACCAGAGCCCATGGGCAAGAATGACAACATATACTTCTAAGTCTCACCCATCTTTCTGTCTGCTGTACATCAAATTGTCTCCCTAATTAACTGAACCCTATGTGGCGCTTGGTCACAACATGGGCCTCCTTTGAAGTAGGGCGTTGCAGGCAGACTTTCGTCTCCTACAATTCACATACTTCCCTGCTCTGAAAGGAATGGTTCCAGACAGGACATTCCCTGCCCTTTCATCCCAAGGAGGGGTGTTTGTACCAAGTTGACACATTGCATTACAAAGAGGTGTTTGTCTCTGGTCTCCATTGTTACTTCCTGCACCCAGGCTTTCCCTGAGGCCTGTTAACTAAGGTTCTTCAATATTCGCTGCCACCAGCAAGGTATAGCAATGGAGATACAAATCCATGGGGCCTTGAAAAGCTAATCAGGCTGCCCACGGCCAGAGGCTTTTGATGTACCCACAGCTGTCTGGTGTGAGCTACACATGACAGGAGAGGGTGGCGCTGGTAATCTGTGTCTTTCCAGAATATATGACTATTTTTCTGCTGTGCAGTGAGCATGGAAAATATGTGCGGGAATGGCCCCACATATTTTGCGGAGGTTGCTCTCCCATCATTCATTCTTTTAAAATAAGAGAAAGCCTAGGTGAGCGCGCTCTACCTGTGCAGATGGTTGAAATCCTCACAATGGCCATGAAAACGACCTTTATCATTGTAATCGCATTGACGAGAAGGATCGGTGTCCGTCAGACCCACTGCTTCGACAGCCCATTCGTATTTTTATATAATGACAAGCTGGCACTTTGGACTCATCTTAAATTTTTACATGCAGTAATTTCAGAATTCAAGGTTGATCAAGACATAAGCCTCGCTGTCTTCTTTCCAATCCTGACAGGTGTGAGGGTACAGTAGTGAGAGATCGTTGTTATAGACTTTTATTAGAGGAAAAATGTGGTTGTGGAAATGCCATGTTAGCCTTAAAACTAAGAGGGGATTCCCTGCCTCAATGTAAATCTTAAAGGGGTCGTCAGGATGTCAAAATAAATCCACTGTTGTGTCAAAATCCTAACTGTTGCCCTCAAACTAATAACTATATATAAGATGCAAAGGGGTTGTCTGCTCAGCAGGTTTTTCTTCTCAGAGTTCGAAACACAAAGTTCCACAGGGATCAAACAAATGTTCCCCTTCTCTTGACTTCTCACAGTATTTCACAAGTTCCAAGAGGAAGAACCTACTTTCTCTTGGTTCCACTTCCTTAAGATAAGAGAATATCTCCCTTCTTGAAGGTTTGTCACAATGTTCACAATCCCAAGGTTTCTCTTCCTTTTACACAGCCAACTGGGTTTACTCTTCTCCCCAGTACTGTGGTTAAGAGGAGGAGTTTACAACTGTTCTTATATGGGTGCGAGATCCAGACTCTCGTAGCAAATACAATTCTCCTTTCAGCTAGACTTTGTATACTCTCCAACCAAGTACTACCTTCTTCACCAACTGTCCTTTTTATATGGGTGTGAGTGTCAGATTCGCCTGGCTTTAGCCGTTCTCCTTCTAGGTAGACTTGGTGTACTCCTCCTTCAGCCACAGTACTCTTGCTGCTTCCAGTGGCCCGGCTTGGTCTGCAGGGGCTCCGCAGCACCAACTTTCCTTCCGTGAGTTGTGTTGCTTCCCATCCCATGGGATCGCCTTCCGTCCAGTACTTTGGGGGCAGCTCCGGAGCTCTTCTCGGACGTCCTGGCGTTCACAGGTACAGCAAACTCGGTACTCTTCCTCGCGGCTCCTCCAGGAAGGACTGGTTTCTGCTGTAAGTCCTTCTTCACTTTTTATTTGTTTGCCGGGCTCAGGCAGATTGAATAGGCTGCACTGCGTTCCGCAGGTTGATCTTCTGCGCTCTGCATCTTCTTCGTCTCAGTATAAAAAGGGAGGACAGACTTCTGTCGCTCCTATGGTGTCATCTCCTCATCACATGAGGTTGTTCGCTCCCCATCTGATCCTCCGGCAGTGCACCCCCTCACCCCCCCCCCCCCCCCCCAAGGGGAATTATTGAACTGTGGCTGCACCGCCCTGGCTACATGAGAAGGGGACGACATCCAAGGATTGCTCACACAGCCCAAACGTGCTCTGCATGACTTGGACCTCAGGACAATTCCATCTATTAACTTCCAGACAATACTATCTGCAAAGAGGCGGGGGTGTGAGGACCACTAATCACGAGTGTGTGGCTTATGGAACCAGAAACATATCTATGGGTTAATAAAAATGTGTTCAACTTGAGAACAATGCCCTTTTTGGGCAACATAGAACAATAAGATAAATACGAAATAAATCGGCACAGAAAAAAAGTTACCACAACTCTGGCAGAGCTGAAGGCTGAGTCTACTTTACAGGGACCTCGCGTGCAGGTGGGGGACTTCTTGGGCCCCCCACGGGAAGCCCGTGGTCGGAGAGGGGTTAGGAGGGGGATTAGTTTCAGGGTCCTGCATGCGCTTCGGGGACAGATTGCTGAGGCGCGCAGGGGACCAGAGAATCCCTGAACTCGCCATCAGAGAAAGGCAGGCGGCTCTGGGGCAGAGGGGAGTGGCCGGCAGCAGGCCGAGGCTCCCCCCGCAGCGGAGGAGGGGACCCTGCATAGAGAGGAGCGAGCTCCGTGCGGGGGGCGAGGGGCAGGGAGTGACAGGACAGCAACAGGCAGAAGGAGTGAGCGCCCTGATGCACTGACGGTGTGGAGGGAGAGCTCCATTCGGGTGACGAGGGGGACATGACCGGACAGTCTGAAGGGGTGAGCGCCCTGCTGCACTGAATGTGTGAACGGCCGAAGGAGTGAGCTCCGTGCTGGGGAGGATGAGCAGAGGGTGACAGGACAGCAACAGACAGCGGGAACGAGATCCGTGCTGATGAGCAGGAGAGTACTCAAGGAGTGAACTCCGTGCTGCGCTCACTGCAGGGAAGGCGAAGAGAGCGTGAGACAGCACTGCAACAGACTGAAAGAGTGAGCTCAGTGCTGCACTGACTACGCGAAGGGGCGCTCCAGTCAGGTGACGAGAAGAAAGTGACCGAACAGCCACAGGCTGAAGGAGTGAGTTCCACGCAGGAAGGGGGGCAATGACTCTGGAAGAAAAGAGCTCCCTTCAGCGAAGTGGTAGGACCCGGCAAGCCCTGGAAAATAGAGCTCACTGCTGAGGGGGGGCGGGGTGAGTTGAGCACGAATGCAACAGGCTGTGAAGTGAAGTTGCAAGGCCGGGGACCCACTGCGTTGGAAGGTCCCGGGGGTCACAGGAGAGCAGGCGAGAGCGGACCCTGAAGAAGAGGAGTTTTGTGGCGGAAACACGGGAAGGCGACACCCCCGAAGAAGCGAGCTCCCGGGGCGCAGAGGAGGAGAGGACCCCCGCGGGGAGGGCAGGGCCCTTCTCGCCGCATGGGGTGCACAGGCTCCACCCCGTGAATTTCTGGCCTCTGCTTTTAATTTCCTGTCACTGGAACTGCAAGGGATCCAACCCCCTGCAGGGGAGGGGAGAAATGGGCACAACTGTGGAAACGTGAGGAAAACGGGAACACCTGTGCAAAAGCCGGGCACTGGGCGGAAAACTCCGAGACACGCGAGGCAAACTATGGAAAACCCTGAAGAAGTGACGGGAAACGCACGCCAAGCAGTGGAAACAACATAGCGGTTTTGGTTTTCTGCGGATGTTTTCTGCCCAGCTGCCTGAATCCAGCGTGGGGGTTGCCGGAGTGAGGGAGGGGGGCCTCGCCTATAGTGCAACAACGTGTTGTACGGCAGTGTAAGAGCTGGTGTGTGCCCCCCCCCAACCCCTACCCCCTCCCACAAGGGGTGTTTGCGAGCATCCGCTGGTGTCGGGACTACCGATTGTCTGCTATCCACCCCACCCGAAGACTGGACTGCGCTATATCTGCAGCCCCCACCCCCTTGGATTTGTCTGGATTGTATCTGCGGCCCCCTCCCCCGGATTGTTTGGAATGGTGCCTGCTGGTGTCTACGGGCCTTGCCCGCGATTGCTCCTGGCTGGAGAGGAGTAGTCTCTACCCAGGATTGTATCGGGTGATTGCTGCCTCCTCCTACCCCGGGGCAGTTCGGCGCTATATCGGCTCTGCGGGGGACATGTCTCTTCTCGGCTTCTGCCTGCTCTCCCTGCTCACCACCCTGCTGTCCGTGGGGAGGGGGCTGCCAGTGAAGGACTCCCGGAGTAACAGCGCCCGGCGGGGGAGCATTGGACTGCCGGAGGTAAGTCCCTCTCCTGGGCCTATTCTCACGCCCTCTGTGTTATACTCCAATGACCGCACGGCGCGCCGTGTTATCTTGGCCACATCACGCTCACCTTCACGGGGAAACCGGTTTTGTATAGATCTTGTCAGAAAACGGGGAATGCCCACGGAGTTTAGTCAGACATGTACCCCAAAAAGCACCCGTGATGCAATATGTGTTGCTATCTTTTCTGTGGACTGCCCCTTGCTAAGGTCTGTGGGCACAGCGGTCGTCTCCAAGCAGAGAGGGGTTCCCCGGAGCGCCGCAGCGCCTGCGCTCTCAGTTGTTCATTGAGTGCTGCTCGAAGGAGCCGACCTGGTAGTGGGCGCTGATATGACCGCACTGCTGTTCTGTGCGGTCAGTGAAGTATAGTGCTGTCGAGTTATGCTCTTGGAGGGTTGGTGGGCAATGCAGTGCAGGGCTTAAGGGCACACTGCTGCCAGTGCCGTGCAACCCTTACAAAAACTCTCCATAGTCTTGCATACACACACCACACGCCAACCAACCATGGCATGCATGCACACCCATAAAGCCCCGCCACACTGACACCGCACGGCAGAACTCCACACCTCCCCCGATAGCTTAAGGAGCTTCAACAAGGCCAAAGCTCCCAAGGCCTGCCTTACGGACTCAAGGCACTACATATCCATCAACACGAAGAAGGCCCATACAGAGGAACTGTTTTTCGAACTAACCTCCCAACACAGCAGCAAAGCACTCGCGCCCCCTCTCTGCTTCCACTAACACACCCACCCCTTCCCTTACTGTCAGATCGCCAAAGCGCCTGGAGACCATGCGAATGGTTGCGATGCGCTTTATAAATCCCACCGACATAACATAGCGATAGTCTGTAGGCACGGAGGTTCTGTGTGTGGGTGTGTAATCACTGTAGTGCCGTGTTGCGTGAGGTACGGGAGTGCAGTACTGTAGTGTAAATTGGTGCAGTGCGGAAGAGCAACAATGCACCAGCTGCCACCACCGAAGTCTCCTGGGGGCCGAGGCTTATGCGGGGCGAGTTTTAGGCTCGTGCCTTGAGTAACCGCAGCCCCTGAATCTGTGATGGGCAGATGGGGAAGAGGAGTGTGAGGTGCGAGGGAGTGTCCAGTTGGTGCAGTCAGTGTGGTGAAGTGCTGCACTGCGCTTTTACGCTGTTCAGTGCATTGCGTGGGTGGGGGAGTTATGTGCTAGGAGCGAGTCCATGGAGTGGGAGGGCAGCGCAGTGGGTGCTGTTTATTGTATGCAGTGCTGTCCTGTGGATGAGTGCATGCCTAGATTGAAAAGCATGGGCACGATTTGTGGTGTTCTGTGGACGAACTGGGGCTGAACTTTGAGCTCGTGCAGTAGAGCACAGTGCAGTTTAATGTATGCTTGGGTGCGGTGCAGTGCAGTGCTGCAAGTGGCACTGATGCTGTCGAGCAGGTGGGTGATGGTGTGCTTTGGTGCAGTGCGGTGCAGTGCTGCGAGTGGCACTGATGCTGTCCAGCAGGCGGGTGATGGTGTGCTTTTGTGCAGTGCAGTGCTGCGAGTGGCACTGATGCTGTCCAGCAGGCGGGTGATGCTGTGCTTTGGTGCAGTGCGGTGCAGTGAGTGGCACTGATGCTGTCCAGCAGGCGGGTGATGATGTGCTTTGGTGCAGTGTGCTGCAGTGCTGCGTGTGGCATTGATGCTGTCTGGCGGGCAGGCGATTGGTGTGCTTTGGTGCAGTGCAGTGCTGCGAGTGGCACAGATGCTGTCCAGCAGGCGGGTGATGATGTGCTTTGGTGCAGTGCGGTGCAGTGCTGCATGTGGCATTGATGCTGTCTGGCAGGCAGGTGATTGGTGTGCTTTGGTGCAGTGCAGTGCTGCGAGTGGCACTGATGCTGTCCAGCAGGTGGGTGATGTGCTTTGGTGCAGTGCTGCATGTGGCATTGATGCTGTCCGGCGGGCAGGTGATGATGTGCTTTGGTGCAGTGTGGTGCAGGGCAGTGCTGAAAGTGGCACTGATTCTGTCCAGCAGGCCGGTGATGATGTGCTTTGGTGCAGTGCGGTGCAGTGCTGCATGTGGCATTGATGCTGTCTGGCAGGCAGGTGATTGGTGTGCTTTGGTGCAGTGCAGTGCTGCGAGTGGCACTGATGCTGTCCAGCAGGTGGGTGATGTGCTTTGGTGCAGTGCTGCGTGTGGCATTGATGCTGTCCGGCGGGCAGGTGATGATGTGCTTTGGTGCAGTGTGGTGCAGGGCAGTGCTGAAAGTGGCACTGATTCTGTCCAGCAGGCCGGTGATGATGTGCTTTGGTGCGGTGCAGTGCAGTGCTACACGTGGCACTGATTCTGTCAAGCAGGCCGGTGATGATGTGCTTTGGTGCAGTGCGGTGCAGTGCAGTGCTGCAAGTGGCACTGATTCTGTCCAGCAGGCGGGTGATGATGTGCTTTGAATGCCTTCCTGCAATCGGGTTCAGGTTCTTAACACTTGAGTACAGTTTTATGCTGCGCCCTACTTTTCTGTGGGAGGGTGTTACAAGCGAGTGATTGCAGTACTTTAAACTTTTGAGAAACCTATTCATGTAGGCACTGCACCGCACCAAAGCACAAGCTTCATCCCCCCCAGTCCTCCTCCCCCAACCAGTGTCTAGCCGCAATCGCATGGGCAGCGTGTGATGTTAAAACCAGGGATAGATGGTCCCAGGCAGGACTGTCTTAGTATTTCATCATTCCTAAGTGGTTAAAATCACATCTCATCACACATTGGTTAATAGTACCTGTCACAGCGCTTAGAAGTTGGAGGAGTATGTTATTAAGCGCTATATAAGAGCTCACATTATTATTATTGGCTTACGGGTCATGCCAGTTTGCCCTTGAACGTTCATCAGCTCTAGCCAGCACAGCCAGTGGTGAAGGATCATGGGAGTTGTAGTCCAAAACATCTGGCGAGCCACTCGAGTAACCATGCCAGCGTGCTAGCACACCTGCCACTAGCGGCAGCACCCAGAAATGCATGGGCATACTTTTAGGGGGATAAGCGTTTGCCCTGCCCCACACTTTAATGGCAAACCATTTTGTCCCCCTCTTTTGGCAGGGCCCCCTTTCTTTTTCGATTTCATGTCTCCTCTCCCAACCCCCACCCCCTCCGCCATTTTAGTTAACTGTGCATTAACATGCTGTATCAGCAGCATGAGAGGAAGCTGAGCTATCCCATAAGGGACAGCATCCCCAGTGCTTACTCTATAGGTAGCGTGAGATGAAAGGCGGCCGCCTCAGTGCTTATTAACTTACTGTATAGACAGTGAGATGGCATCTAAGCGAGCTCCCCCAGCGCCTATTCATGGTATAGGCAGCATGACATGACCTCTGTGCTTGGAGAGAGATCACCTGTTCATTTACTGTATCGGCAGCGTGAGAGGATACCTGTACTAGGAGAGATTACTCGGAGCGCCTCTTCAGGGGTCAGCACCCTTTGGCTCTGTAGATGTTTCGGACTACAACTCCCATCATTCCTAATCATCCTAGTCAATGGCTAGACATGATGGGCATGTTAGCCCAAAACATCTTGAGAGCCAGCAGGGCCTTAACTTATTGTATCCGCAGCGTGAAATGACATGTTTCCTCCTTCAGTGGCTCCGCCACAGGAGGTCGAGGTTTTCAGAAAGGAAACCCTAACATTCCGTGTACATTCTGGAAGAGGATTTGCGCCCAGTCTTAACACACTGGTATTGCATGACTTCAGTGCAAGAGGCCCGTTGGGTGGCCTGCTCCTGCCCTCCTTATTTCATGCCTGAGATCAAAGTGAAAGACGGGAGCCATTGGATTGGGGATACAGCGAGATATCACAGGCAACCCACGTGCTATCAGCGTGTCGAAATTGGGGATACTTCCAAGGCACCACAATGCTGTCATTTCTTATTTGGGCTACAAGGTGGCGCTAAAGCACCACCCATCACCTGAAACTATAGCATTCGAGTACAAACAGGGAGAAATGGCACGTGAGGAGGGTAACACGGCTTGTAGGTGTTTGGTTATTTACCCACCCATTGCTACGGCTAATCCTTACGGACATCCCCACCGAGTTCCTGTCCCTCGCTACGCAAAACACCTCCCCATGGGAACTATTTAAGCTAGCTTTAATCAAGCCTTACCATCAAACTTGACACTCAAAGTGCCCGCCATTCTTTTTTCAAAGCAGTCTTCTAAGAGTTAATGCCTTCATTGGAGTTGTAAACCCACTACTGGTGTTTATAAAAATGTCCTAAACAGGTCTGCCTCAGCCACTCGATTTGTAAGCACCAGGCGTGTCCTTCACTTAAATCCTGTTAAAAACAAGCACTGGCAAAGCCAACAGTTTTGTCTTGTGTATGAGTATTAGGCATGTGCCAGGCACTACAATTATATGCACCGTTTTACAGCTGCTGCCAGCAATGGCCAGTTCATACCACTGTGGCAGTGCCTTGTAAGTGCCTTTCCCATGCCTACCCAAAAGCTGAAACTGTTGGCCTTGCCAATTCTTCTTAGTTCTGGCGTGGAATTGGAAGTGCCACCTATAAGCCACACTTATTGCATTACAGTGCAGCTAAGAGTGAGCTGGAATACGTGGAGGGACACACATTTTGCAGGTATTGTGTGGGCCCAATCACCATCATCCACTTCCTGCCTCTCCACGCTCAAAATACATCCTTCTGGGATCTCTTTGAGCTAGTTTGCTCAAGCAGTAACATCAAACTGTGTGCTCCACAGTGCCTTCCAGTGTTATTTCAAAGCCGTCTTCAGAGAGTTACTTGCTTAACTGGAGCGGCAAAGGCGCTACTTGTGTAATACACATGTTTTGACCAAGTGTGGCTGAGTGTTCCTTCAGCCAGTTCATTTATTAGCAGCAGGTGTGTGTCCTTCACCGAAGTCTTGTTAAAAAATAGCATTGTCAAAGACATCCGTTTTGGCTTGTGTACCAATAGGCATTTGCCAGGGTCTGATATGATGCCCAGTTACTGGCACCATTCAATAGCTGGTACCATTCATCGCCAGTTAGTACCATTATGGTAGTGCCTGGTCTATCCGATGTCCACACCAAAGCCTAAACTGTTGGCATTGTCAAAGCTTGCTACTTAAATATGATGACATCTATGCAAGACTTTAGTTTCTTTGGGGGTGCCTTTTCAGGTCTAAAGAATATCCCCAAAAGGGGCCTTATTGATTCACGGTTTTGCTTTTGCTCCTTCATCAATGCGCCATGAGGCCGGCGAAATGGCATATGTGCGCTATTGAACACCACAATGCATTACATCTACATCTGATGGCACATATTAAAACGTGGGTTGCCATCTCTTTTGCAAGGAGAGACGTGACCCGCAGTGCACCCAGCGCGTCAGAACATCCCAAACCCTTTAAGAGGCGTCCTTTGCTGGCCCTATAAACATTGCGGGGACAGCGGGGCGGTGCCGTCGCGTCCAAGTGGCGCCAGCGTTTCTGCAGTTTTGCTACGCGACATCTGCTTTCAGCGCGTAATACATGTTACGCGAAACCTTCCAGCAGCCCGGCGCGCGTGTGAGATGCCCGGGTTCCATCTGTTGGCAGGAATGGTGAGTGATGGTTCTGGAGGCGCTCAAGCTGCATTGGTTATTTAGTTAGGATTGAGGCGACCCAAAAGTGCTGCGCGAGATTGCCAGTATTGGGGTGGCAGGGGGCGCTAAAGATCAGGTTGAACGTCCATTGTCAGAGCCGTGCCGCGGCCCCCATTCAGGGACACCGGTGTGTATTGAAGCGTACGAAGGAGGTGCACGAGCGGAGCCCTGCACTGAGAGTTTATGGTTCTCAGTGCTGCCATGAGAGGGATGCCACATGTCTGAGTCGGCATGCATTGGTAGACCCCTCCTCCCCCCGTGCTCGAATCTTTGCCCAGAAATATGCCAGTGGGCCCTGCCGCGCACGGCGATGGAGATGCATTGAGAGGGCTGTGTGTAGGCTCCAGAACTCGGCCAGCCAGGGTACCGCGGGGCAGGATGGAGGTGCACTGGAAGAGCTGCGTGCATTCTATCATTGACGAGATGTTCCCCCTCCCTGGAATATCAGCGAGGGCTCTGTGTGGGTCCCGGAAATCTGCGAGTCATGGCGCTGCAGGGCTGGATTGACGTGCATTGGCAGAGCTGTGCGGGTTTCCTCGCCCTGGAATATCAGTGAGTGCTCTGTGTAGGCCCCGGAACTCCGTGAGTCATGGCGCTGCAGGGCTGGATTGACGTGCATTGGCAGAGCTGTGCGGGTTTCCCCCCGGAATATCAGTGAGTGCTCTGTGTAGGCCCCGGAACTCCGTGAGTCATGGCGCTGCAGGGCTGGATTGACGTGCATTGGCAGAGCTGTGCGGGTTTCCCCCCGGAATATCAGTGAGTGCTCTGTGTAGGCCCCGGAACTCCGTGAGTCATGGCGCTGCAGGGCTGGATTGACGTGCATTGGCAGAGCTGTGCGGGTTCCCCCCCCCCCCTGGAATATCAATGAGTGCTCTGTGTAGGCCCCTGAAGTCCATGAGTCATGGCGCTGCAGGGCTGGATTCAGGGGCACTGCAAGAGCTGAGTGCATTCCATCACGGAGATGGCGGAGGTGTTGCAGACCAGAATTGACGTGCATTGGTAGAGCTACCCCCCTCCCCCCCGCCCCTGGAATATTAGTGAGTGTTGAGGAGCACGATGGGGGTGCACCGAGGGAGCTGCCTGTGGCCCCACGATCTCGATTTGAAGGGTATGAGGGGTGGGGGTCTGCGGGGCAGGATTTAGGTAAAATGGCGCAGCTGTTTTTCCACCCTGATACTGGATTAGCAAGCAGGTAGTGATGGGGGGCAGGCAAGGCAAGGACACTGGATCCGACAGCGTGGGGGGAGTGGGGGGGGGGGGTTGGAGGGTCGCCTGGCCCATACCAAATCGGGATGGCCGGGGCCCCTCTGGATGCGAGCTATGTACGAAATGAGTTTCGCAATGCTTTGCGTGTAGTCCCACAGGAGACAATCATATATGCCACAATTATCCATTCCATTTGGGAGACGCTGATCCAGTCCTGATTTTAACTTTGCACGCTGGATTTCCCAGTTTATAAATGCAGGACTACAAGTCCCAGGATGCAAAATTAAAACTAGGACCGGACTAGCACCTCTGAAAGGGATAATGTTGCCATGTATGGGCAAATCTGGTGTTCTCCTTGAGCTGTATGACCATTTACACATCTGAGTGAAATCTCCACCTGCTGAGTAAACTGCTGAAGAGGATGGTTTATGCACTTACAGAAGGGACTGTTCCTGCAAGATCAGGCTACGGCTTACACCCTCTAGAGTCTAAACAATAGACTCAGCTGAAAAGTAAAAACCATTTTCTCACACTGAAAAACAGCACTTAATTTCAGTAATTGATTGCGTTTTGTTTGTGGGAATGCGATTGTATACACATCATAGATAACAAGTTCCAGACTGTAACAAACTGGCTGTGAAAAGCTGATGTCCCACCTGCCGATCCTAGGAGAGAGCATAAAGGGTACTTGAGTTGGCGCATGGCAAGTGAAAGATGCTCATCTGGCCTTTCGGCTCTCATCGCATTGCTTTCTGGTATTTGTAGTCCTGCATTTAAAGTGGGGAATATAAAAATATAAATACGTACACAGGGATAATGTCGCTGTGAAAATGGCCGCCAATTTGCAACATTTCCCTAAAAATGCACCCACCAGGTAATCACACACTTTCCCCAAATATTCTAGGATTGGAGATAATAATATATAATTATACCCCTCATAGAATATTTAGGGAACAAATTGTAGAGGTCAGGAAAAAAGTCACATGCCTGACGATTTTTTCACGGTGACATTATCACACAGAACTAGAAATAATGTACAAGAATACAAAACGACATGAGCTAATGGCCACGCATTGTACAACGTCCCATTGCTTACCCAGGACCTCTTGAAAGCTTTGTTTCTGCATATTGTTGGTAACATTTGTGTACATGTGCAGCACTGTCAGTGAGTTATGCCCTCATTCCGAGTATGGCGGTCTGGAAATAAGGGTACCGGTAGCAACGTACCGCACCCTTTCCGGACCGCCATTCTACGAGAATGCCGGTAGGGGCACAGATCCCCCGGCAGGCCTGACCTGGTAGGTTTTCAGGTCCCTACCGGCATGTTTCTCACTGAAGCACGGGCACCGTTGGCAACGGTGCTGTCGCTTCAGTGTCTCCATTTCCATGGGACTCCATGGAAATGGGGATTTATTTACCATTCGCTACTTGTGATATCCTGGTGGCACCGGGATATCAGGCAGTGGTACGGCTGTTACGGGGTTGCTGCAAACTTGCTGCCTACCGGCAGGTTTTCTGGCTACCCCCTAATGAGGGTCTTAGTGTTTTGTTTTCCTCACTTCCGACTATTGGGATATTTGGGACTGACCGGGAGTGGGTCCGTTTACTCCTACTTTTTGACAGTTTGCTCTTTTCTGTGCTGTCCCTACTAGCTTAGAGGATGAATCTTGTGACCGAGACACCAACACAAGATTATCCAGAAGTGGACCCCCTGCACAGAAATCTACTTTAACTCTTGCCCGGCTACTTGATATGATAGGTTATTTATAGCGCCCTTAATACCCAGAGGTTTCTAAGCGTGGACCCGGGGTTCAAACCTGTGTTGCTTCGTGTCGTTTGCTTCCCAGGCGAGCACGTGCCGCTGAGCTATCCTCCCGAGACAATACTTGTAGATAATATTGTATGTTGGTGCCAACCTAAAGATGAAATGGCAGACTGTGCAGTCTGAATCCTAAAATAAGGCAAACAGCAAACAGAATCCTGTTGCCTCCGCTACAAGGCTGTCACCCTGAATTCCCAGGCTACCTTGCTGAGAAACTCGGCATCTCCGGAGGCCTGCGATCCACCAGAAGTAAGGACATGTGCGGACTTGACCTCCGCCGCCGGTGCAGGAAAAAAAAGAAAGAACCAGGAGACAGGCCTTCTTTGTCTACGCTCCAAGACACTGGAACCTCCTCCATGTCAACATCAGATTTGCACAATCACTTCTACAGTTCAGGAAAGAGCTCCAGACCATCCTTTTCAAGGATTGGCTCCTCCTTAACACCTAGGTCCACACACCCTGCATTCCCCACCCTACCCGAGACTGTGATCTGCTCCTCACTGTCTCCCCCCTGGTTTCTTGTAGATCCCTTGCTGCCAGTTGCTCACCCTCACGCTCCCCGTTAGCTCCCCGTTCCTTTTTTCTCTGCTTCCCTCACTGTGTTCTCCTCCCTATGATTTTAAAGCTCTCAATTGCTTCTCGAAGCTAGGTCTGCGCTCAATAAATACTTTAATAATATTAATAACCAGGCTCACCGCCAGGCTTCCAAACTTGACCAAACTTTCTGATCCTGGGCAAATCACTCTATGTAATGGGACTTGTTTTCTGGTATCCGCGGAAAAATTTGAATAAAAAAAACAGAGGCAGAAAATGCTGAATTTGTTTATTCGAATTTGTTTGACTTTTCAGCAAATTAATAGACGGGCAGTGGGCTAACGGGGTATATTAGGGTAGGGGGAATGTTGGGGCTGTGAGGGGTCACCCCGCATTTGAAGTCTAAATTCGAATAAAACAATTCAGCATTTTCTGCCTCCGTTTTTTCTATTCAATCTTTTCATGGAAATGCGTCACAATTAGGTAGAATTGTGAAGATTAGTCAAGGTGGTCCCTGTTGAAAGCATGCTACCCTGATCTGCCTGGGAATTGATACCATGAACTCCTTCACCCGGGGCGCAGTATCAACTATGCTTGGGTTGGACTTGCTATTTTTTCTCTCGCCGATATGACCTACGCTCTCCAATCAGATTAGCTCCCGAGCACTCTTAGCTCTCAGAAGGGAGATATAATAATACGATATAATTCAGCGATTCAAACCATAAACTATGACAGGATTACCCATCCACCCACAATAAACAATTACCCGGGTCCTGGAAAATGGGCCGACTGGCACTTATTAGCCATGCGTCCGTCACCTTTAGATAGAATTGTCAAGATTAGCCAAGGTGGTCTCTATTTAAGGCATGCTACCGTGGGAATTGATGCCAGGCACTCCTGAACTCCTTCACCTGGGGCGCTGTATCAAGCATGCTTGGGTTGGACTTGCTCTTTTTTTCATGCAGATATGTGATACGCTCTCTAATCAGGTGAGCCCCCCAGCACTCTGAGCTCTTGGAAGGGACAATGCTAAGATATAATTCAGCAATTCAAATCATAAACTACGACAGGAATGCCCATCCACCCGCTATAAACTATTACCCGGGACCCGGAAAATGGGCCCACTGGCACTTATAACCGAGCTTCAGCAATGGACTGACTCTGCTCCACCTCAAGGGAATATGCTCTGAATCAGGGCAGGAATCGGGCATGGTAAGCTTCCGATAGTGACATCGAGGTGCTGCCACCTGTCTCAACGCACACCAGATCAGGAACACGCTAACCCCCGCTGCATATAACGCTGTCAGTTCAGACACACCACTTACATCACCCCTGATCTGTTGCCTGACCTCCGGGCATAACGAGTACCGGTCTTCATACATAGGATGTACTCATGTGTCCAATAGAAAAGAACGTCCAGTGACCACCAGTTACCGAATCTAGCTAGGACTCGTAAGTCTGATAGAACAGAACCGGATGTAACTGGACAATGAGAAGGTATCTTCCTAATAAACAATGGAAGACTCAACGAAACACAGGGATGACCATAGACCTGCAATTCACTTAACCCAATAAAAATTAGGAATAGGGCCACTCAACACCGATGACACTGCCAAACGGGGAACGTCAAACTCCAGCCCTGTAATCAGAACAAACTCTGCGCTAGACTGAGAATCTCTCCTGGCAAACGAATGCTGCGCACCTTTAGGATAGATACAATCAGCTCAGTGGGCACTGGAAGGTCATCTGAAATAGGGCTCTCCCACTAATCCGCACAGACGCTCACACATACCGATATGCTCACTCACTCCTCCACACCAACAAACAATAGAATGCAGCTATAGCCCTCGATCAATTTCGGCCTAGCTGCACACATACCTACACACCACCAGGAACACCTCAACAGTCTTTAGAATGCAGCTATACCACACGTAAAAATCAGCCAAGCTGCGCACATAATCTCATACATAAGCTCCACCACCGCCAGAATGCAAACTCTGAGGTCATCGGCCTTGCTGCACACAATCTTCTGACCTCACACAACCACGGCACCACACCTAGCATTAGAATGCAGCTACACACCACGTAAACCGCACTGGCTGCGCACATACTGAGTGCACACAAGCACTATTTACTACCCTACTATCTCCACTGACCTAGACTATGGTCCCCAAGGGCGTTCAATCCACAGCGCTTTGAGATCATACCAACGGTATATAATAAGGCACTATACAAATGCAAAATAACATAACATAACAACGTGAGTTCGGTGGGGTTTTCCCGGAAATAGTCCTGTATTGCTGTAGCAGCCACGTCCGTAAGGGCCATGTCATTTAGGATTGGGTGATACAGTCGCCACTGTGGCTTAGGGGGTGGGGCTGGGTCTCCGACTCTAACCTGCATGAGAACAGGGGCATGATGGTAGAGCACCCTGGGGGCAATGGACACCTCGTTGATATATGGCATACGTTGGGGGGACACTAGAATTAGGTCTACATGGGAGGAGGAGTGATGGACATGAGAGAAAAAGGTAAAGTCTCGTTCCCCTGGGTGTACCACTCTCCTAGAGTCCACCACCCCCAGGGACTTGAAGAAGTGAAGAATACTTAAGGCAATCCTGAAATCTCTGGCCGAGGGGTCATGGGTCTTGTCCATCATTGGGTCAGGGACCCTGTTAAAGTCACCCCCAATGATGACCTGACTCTCCAGGAAGGGAAGGACTACGGCTTTCTAAATCTATGTGAAATTGTTCTTGTCCCTCATTGGGGGCATAAATCGAGACTAAGGAATACATCTGGCCCAGTAACATACCTTTAACTCCGATATATCGTCGTCCTGGGTCTCGTATAGTGTACAGCTCCTTGAATGAAGTGCCTTTCGCCAATAGGATAGCTGTTCCCCCAGTCTTTGAACCACTGGAAGCCAGGAAGTTTTTGTTCCGTAGGCAAGGGAAATCCGAAGGGAGGAGTGGGTCTCTTGCAGGAAGATCACTGAACCGTTTAAGTCCCTCAGGCGTAGTAAAATCTACTTTCCTTTCACTGGGGAGTTCAGTCCTTTGACATTAAGTGACACAAATTCCAAATTCTGATGAGGTAATGTGATATCTCCAGGGACGGTGTCTTCCATGGAGGGGTAAGGGGCCAGGTGACTTTCAACCACCATCATGAGTTTGCATACGACTGGAACCATGTGCCAACCAAGGTTTTAACTGGACTAACGAACGTAAAAAAGCAAAACTTCAAAAAGGAACTCAGAAATACAAGTCAGATCGCCCCGACGGCCTTCAGGTGACTTCTCACTTGAGGCCGGGCATGGGTCGCATGAAGCCTGTAATTAACTGAATGCTGATCGGCGCCCCCTCAGTATATGTTACCAATTTCCATTTGCCAGGGTTCTCCATGTGCAGCATTGCCCCTGGTACTACTTCTATGTCCTCCTGTGCTGTGGATTCGGTTCTCCTAGGGACGTGGCCTGTGCCATTTTTAATTATGGTTATTGTGCACTTTTTAGCCAAGAAGTGGTTTTCTTTGCTGGTTTTGCAACTTCATGAACAAGTAAGCATTGAGTGCTTATATGTGCCACAACTGCGTATGAAAGTTACTTTGGTTGCACACCATCTTCCTTCTGTGGGTGCAAGATTTGATACATTTGTACAACTCGAGGGATAAACGCAGAATATCCCTAGTGCCTTTCATTGGTTTTAATTTTAGTTTTGTTCACAACTCTTGGTTTCACTGTAATATACACTTTGGCTATTGTGCAAGGTGTTGGCAGGGACGTCCTCTGGGGGTTGCCAGGGGTAGCAGCTGCTACCCCTGGCTCCCCCTCTGCTTTGCGACCCCTGGGCCTCTGTACAAAGAGGCAGTGCCAAGAGCAGAGATCTGTGTTGCACCTGAAAAGGGCAGTTGTAAATGCAGCAAAATGTGCCACAGCTTTTTTCACCTGGAATCTAGAACTCGTTAGCTGGAGAAATAACAGGGATGCAGGAAAAACCATGAAGCCACCATCACTAACAGGCTGTCAGTCCATTAGTGAAGAATGCCTGAATGGTTGGGTTCAGAGGCGGGGCCTTCTGTGCAGGCCATACCCGGTACTGTAGCAACAGGTAGGGTATGGGGGCTAGATCTAGCATGCTGGGAATGGGTAAGAGCAGCCCGCAGTATTCTGTGACAGCACAGCCTGAACACAAATCTCATCAGTGTTCATCTGCTTTGCATATCCAGTGAGCCACTGGGCATGTGATGAGGGGTGTGCCCCAGTGGCTTCTGCCACCAATCCTGCCTGGGCACTGAGTAACCTGACTCAGATCTGCCAGACCTGCATCACAGGCACGCTGTAGATAGATGCAAGGCGAGATAATTAATTTAACTTGAAGTTGCCCTCCACCTTTGAAGTAAACCACTGGTTGCTCCCTTAAGCAAAAAATGTATATATTTGGTTGGGTAGCCCAGGGCAACACACTTGCTTTGGGAGCAAGAGGATGCAGTGCAACATGGGTTCAGTTCCTGTTTAAGTGCTTAGAAGCTGGAGGAGGCTGACAATAAGCAAGATATAAAGGACCAAAGAAAATAATAAAATGGGCCTTTTCTAGGGGTGATGTTAAATAAAATACCCTGCAATTACTGTGACATGCAACACACCCCTACCCTTTATCTCCCAACTAACAACGAGGGAGGGTCCTTAGTCACTTTCAATGTATGGTGGGGTGCCCGTGTGAAAATGGTTGGGGGATATTCAGACACTGAGTGACTGGCGGGGGTGGGTTGCTGTGCAGTTTTTCCGGTGCACAAGTGGTCCAGGGATGAATATCGGTTTCTAAACCATCAATCAACCCCACACCTCTAGTACACCAGAAGGGATCTGAACAGATTGGAATACAAGTGAATTATAAGACCTCCTTGTCCAATATTTGGTAACGTGGACAGAACAGCAGTCTTATCTCTGCAAGGTCATGGATCATTGGTTAGTTGCAACACAGCGAAAACACAATTATTAACCAACGATAAAAGGGACTGTCCAGTCAAGGTTGTATACAAATATCTACTTTATTATTACTACAATAGACAGTTCTAGCACACCACAATTACAACCCACACTGTAAAGGAACACGGAGGACAGACAGTTTCACAAAGGAAAGGGATGAACTCTGGATACTGATAGGAGGGTAGTTGGTAAAGCAATCAGTGTTAATGTTCAAGGTAATTTGGTTTCAATACCAAGGGGGCAAAGCATTGTAACTGTCGCTAGGGGCCTTCAGAGAAGGACCAGGGGGGCAGATCCACAATGTACCTGGTGCAGAAGAAGTTCTTGGTGCTCACTTGACAGCGCTGAGGCCGTTCCAGGGTGCTTTGCAGCCCCGTGAGATAGTGTTAGTGGATGAAGACAGTTGTGGGTACCAGGCGGCAGGCAGTTCAGCAAGCGAGGCTGGATGGACATCTTCAGGCTGTCCGGCACGGCTGCTCGGGTCCAAGAATTATGGTCTCTGTGCTGGTTGGCGGAACTGCAATGCTGGTCGAGGTGTCTCGGATGGCACTGGTGACTGCGGCGTGACAACAGTCAGCAGTGCAACCGGATGCGTTTCGAGGACTCGACTGTTTCGAAATTGTCCTTAAGAAGATGGGCGCTGGATGATGCTTGTGTGGCACTAATAGTAGCTTCTTTGCAGGGCTCATGTCCTTTGAAGGCGGACGGCCCAAAGCTCATCAGGGTGTTAGCAGGCAGTGGCCTTGTCCTTTGTCCAGAGACTCTCTGGCACTGCCCACCTAGGAAGCTTGTTGTCAGAACCTAGCAGGGAACGCTGTGTGCTGGCTGGATACTGCTTCTGGAGCTGCTGGACGGGTCCTCTGAGTCTGGGAGATGTTTAGGGGAGGAATCTTGCTTCCCTCTTGGAACTCCTGGCCTTCATTCACTGGCAGAAAGATGTAAGGTAGACTGTACCTTCAGCTCAGGTCCAAATGAGTCCTTTTTACTCCTTGCGAAGCCTTCACATGATCTGATCAGTGAGGGGCTCAACCCTCTTTTAAAGTCAAACAGTGCCCAGGGATTGGTGTAGGCCAAGACTAACTTCAGTGAGCCAATCCTGGGTCTCCACCAACAATCTTCAGTGATGCTTCAGGTCAGAACCAGGGCGCTTGGCAACAGACAGAAGGATGACAAGATATACTTCTAAGTCCCACCTTTCTTCCTGTCTGTTGTACATCGACTTGTCTCCCTAATTAACTGAGCTCTATGCAGCGCTTGATCACAACATGGGCCACCTTTGAAGTAGGGGGTTGCAGGCAGACTTTCGTCTCCTACAATTCACATACTTCCCTGCTCTGAAAGGAGTGGTTCCAGACAGGACATATACTTTCCATTCATACCAAGGAGGGGTGTTAGTATCAAGTTGACCCATTGCATTAAAAAGAGGTGTTGGCATTTGGTCTCCATTGTCACTTCCTGCACAAGGCCTTCCTTGAGGCCTGCTAATTAACATTCTTCAGTATTTGCCGCAACCAGCAAGGTTTGACAGCGGAGATGCAAATCTATGGGGCCTTGAAATTATAATCAGGCTGCCCACAGCCAAAGGCTTTTGATGTACCCATGGCTGTCAGGTGTCAGCTACATATGACAGGGGAGGGCGGCGCTGGTAAACTGTGGCCTCCCACAGTACATGACTATTTTTCTGCTGTGCGATGAGCGTGGAAAATATGTGCAGGAATGGCCCCACATATTTTCTGAGGTTTTTCTCCCATCATTCATTCTTTTAAATAAACAAAAAAAAACAGGTGAGCGCACTCTTGCCGTGCAGATGGTCGAATCCCTCACAATCGTCCAAAGTGCACTATTGACAAGAAAATCCCTGTGCTTATTGTCCAAGTGTAAACGCATGAAGTGGTTCACCCTCTGATTGTCTTTTGGCTGGACTTGTGTTGGTCATTTGCTGTTTCCCTTCTGTGGCAAGACACTTGGCAGGCAATGGATGTCTGCGCTTTGGGGTTTAGACCTCTTCGAGATGCTCTGTCTGTTTGCGGATTAGCTCAAGTGATGTCCAATAGTTCCGTTTGCTGAGTTGGAAGTCTGCTTACATTCACCGTAACTTGGTAATATGGGCCTATACACACTAATATTAATGCTACATATGCTGATCCATTCTTGCATGAAATGTATATCATATTATAGTGATATAACCATATTTTTCTTAGTGTACTGAGGAACAATGCGATGTGATGCCACCTCCTGTTTTGTCAAGGGATAAAAGGTTGTGTGCCAGTACTTCCGCTGATGTCACATGGGGTTGGTATCAAATGACATCACTTCCTGTGATATCAGAGGTCAAGGGTCGTGTGATGTCACTCCCACTCCCCCTGGCATTTTGGTGAAATGACAACCCTACGTGTTAGCGCAATATAGTTGGTGTGTGCACTGGGAGGATTGTGTTGCTATTTTGTCTACAAGCAGCTCTTTTACAATGTTATCTGTTGACGTGTGTATAATGCTGTTACTGTATTTTTGTGTTCATGTTACAATTTCTTTTTTGCAAAAATCTTACCAATATTAAATGACAATTGGATATTCTTGTCGTTTCTATGCATGACTCTTTTCACATTGTGTAAACAGTGTGACATTTCAATTTAAGTTTCCAATATTGATCTTGTCACAGTAATTTGTCTGTAATTCCCACCCCCGCCCCCTGCTGTTTTTGTAATTGACCCCACTTGGGTTGATACCTTAGAAACAATCTTGGTGGCTCAAGTTCTGTAGATGAAGTTTGCTAGGGGTGTGGCCTGGTACTCCTGTGTCTTGGCTTCTTACTGCATCCATTTCTATTTTGGAATTTATATTACGCAACGCGCTGGAGAGTTCAGCCGGGCAGAGAATCTGCATCAGGGCGCGGCTGGAACAATAACATTGAATTCTCGCGTGAATACCAGTCAACTGCGTGATGCGGAAGCTGTTATGCAAATCAAGATACGAGAAAAGACACGTTTTAAAATATTTACCAAAAATCTGGAGAGAGTCCAGAGAGCGCAATGTGAGAGAGAGACTGTTGCAGAGCTTGGGACCAAGAAGAGCGTCTGCCGCCACTGGTAGAGTAATGACTGGGGGGACGGGACTCTAAGTAGGAAGCTGATGGATGATCAAGGGAACGCGATGGCTGATAGAATGCAAAGGTGAGAAGGCCTGTCCATGCACACATTTGAACACAAGACAAATTGTAATTGGTTATTTATAACGCACTTAATACCCAGTGGTTTCTAAGCGCGGACCTGGGGATCGAACCTGTGTTGCACTGTGTCGTCTTGCTTCCAAGGCAGCACATTGCCTCTGAGCTATCCTCCTGAGACAAAGGATCTTGAACATGATGCAGGCCTCAACAGGAAGCCAATGAAGACTACGCCTTCCAAGCAAGGTGCATGATTTATGCAGGAGTTTACAAACTAGGCGAAATGCTGCGTTTTGGGCAACTTGAAGGTGGTCAGCCAAATGTTTAGGGAGGCCCATATGCATAGTCTAGTTTTGTATTGATCAATGTATCGACCACGGTCACTGTGTGGGAGGTGAGGAAGGATGTGACGAAACAATTGAAGGCTAAACAAGTCTTGCCTAATGCTGGCATTAACTTGATTCAGTAAGGACATGGCAAGGGTCAAAAAGGACCCCATGATCTTTCACTTTGGAAGCCAAGGTGGTTGGGAGACCGAACATGGAGGGGGCAGACATCAGTCTGGGTTTTGCAAAAGATATTTAGGACCAAGAAACAAAGCTTCGGCTTTGGAGGCGTTTGGCTGAAGATTGTTCTTGGCCAGCCAGGTTTTGATGCGATTAAGGCAGAGCTGAAGCTGATTGAATGAATTATTGGGACCTGAAACATTAATGAGGAGCTCAATATCGTGGCCCTGAGGGATGCCGCGTGCCACCGGTGCAGGGGATGAAACAAAGGAGCCCAGTCGGAAAGTTTGTACTCTCCCTGATAAGAAGCTCTTGAACCAATGTAAGGTTTTTTTCATTGATTCCTAGAGTGTCTGAAAGCCGAGATTGTAAAATGGAGTAATCCACCGTGTCGAAGGCGGCTGAGAGGTCCAACATAACGAAAAAAGACAATTGAGACTGGTCGGCGTAGCGAAGTAGGTCATCCCAGGCAGCGACCAATGCTGTTTCGCTACCATAATTGGGGCAAAAGCCCGATTGGAAATCATGGAGTATGTGATTATTCGTAAGGAAAAGCCTAAGTTGTTTAACAGTTTTCTCAAGAATTTTGGCCATCCAGGGTTAGCCTGCTAGAGGGCGATAGTTCTGTAACCTCCTGGGCTGTGGATTTAACTCTGCTCGGGATGTGGCTTGACACCATTCCATTTTATTAATTCTGTGAACATGGGGTCATATGGCTCTTACTTCCACCTGTGCAGCGGTGGTGGCCTAGAATGTGTTCTGTGTATGTGACCTGTTGCTCCTTTTTGTGGCCTGTTTTGTTATGGCATGCTACTCAGTATATTTGGTGTGTGCTCTGGTACTGCTCCTAAATCATGGTCGTGGCGCTGTGTCTCTATGCTCCTGTGCTGTGGATTTAGCTTTCCTAGGAACGTGGCTTGGTTCTTTATTAGTATCCTCGCCTGCTGTGGATTTAGTTCTCCTAGGGACGTGGCCCGGTTCTGCTCCTGTGCATGGCTTGGAACAGCATCAGTATCCTCGCCTGCTGTGGATTTAGTTCTCCTAGGGACGTGGCCTGGTAGTGCACCTACACCTAGGCTTGGTACTGCATCTGTAAATTCCTATGCTGTGGATTTAGTTCTCCTAGGGACGTGGCCTGATACTCTTCCTCTGTCGTGGCTTGGAACAGCATCTGGATCCTCCTGTGCTGTGGATATAGTTCTCCTAGGCATGTGGCCGTGTACTGCTCCTGCGCCGTGGCTTGATTCTGCATCCATATCCTCCTGTGCTACGTTCATCTTTCTCCTAAGGAGGTGGCCTGGTTCTGCTCCTGTGTGTTCCTTGGTACAGAATCAGTATCCTTCCGTGGTGTGGATTTAGCTCTACTTGGGACGTGGCCTGGTGCTGCTCCTCTCTCGTGGCTTGTAACAGCATCTGCATCCCCCTGTGCTGTGGAATGAGTTCTCCTAGGGGCATGGCCTGGTGCTGCTCCTCCCTCGTGGCTTGTAACAGCATCTGCATCCCCCTGTGCTGTGGACTGAGTTCTCCTAGGGACGTGGCCTGGTGCTGCTCCTCTCTCGTGGCTTGCTACAGCATCTGCATCCCGCTGCGCTGTGGATTGAGTTCTCCTAGGGACGTGGCCTGGTGCTGCTCCTCTCTCGTGGCTTGTAACAGCATCTGCATCCCGCTGCGCTGTGGATTGAGTTCTCCTAGGGACGTGGCCTGGTGCTGCTCCTCCCTCGTGGCTTGTAACAGCATCTGCATCCCCCTGCGCTGTGGATTGAGTTCTCCTAGGGACGTGGCCTGGTGCTGCTCCTCTCTCGTGGCTTGCTACAGCATCTGCATCCCATCTGCATCCTGCTGCACTGTGGATTGAGTTCTCCTAGGGACGTGGCCTGGTGCTGCTCCTCCCTCGTGGCTTGTAACAGCATCTGCATCCCCCTGTGCTGTGGATTTAGTTCTCCTAGGTACGTGGCCTCGTAGTGCACCTACACCTAGGCTTGGTACTGCATCTGTAAATTCCTATGCTGTGGATTTAGTTCTCCTAGGGACATGGCCTGGTGCAGCTCCTCTCTTGTGGCTTGCTCCAGCATCAGTATTGCCTTGTGCTCTGGATAGAGTTCTCCTAGGGGCATGGTCCAGCAGTGCACCTATGCCTTGGCTTGGTACTGCATCTGTAACCTCTGTTAGGGTGCAGAGGTAAGGCTCGGACACAATGGTGGCATGTTTCTGAGTATATACCTCTCATTAAATAAGAAAAGGTTGGAAGAATGCCTCTCTATCCTGAAGCTAGGAGGGGTTTTCCTACCTCAAAGAAACAAGTGAAATTGTCAGGAAATCTGAAAATAAAGAGTATGTCACTGTTGTCTCCAAAACCTGCTTCGGATCCTAACACTAATAATGTAAAGTAACTGCACAAGGATGGTCTCTTCTTAAAGTAATACGTGTTCTTGGTTATTTCAATCAACAGAAAAGTTCCTAGTCTTTCTGGTAATAAAAGTGATGAAATAAACAATGTTCAAACATATAAGACTCCCAGAATAGGGTTGTGCTCCTTTCCCCTGGAGTTCGTCTCAGTTTGCCTCCTTTTGGGCTGCTGAGCCCCTTTTATCTTCTTATGCAAATGGCAGTGGACAATCCACAAGGATTTGTGCTTTTTAAGTTACGTTTGTTTATTGAAACATTGTTTTAGTTGATAAATCAACTTTTTCAATATAAAACTTTACAATAACAAAATCATTACATCATCACGAGACAATTCATAAACAGCTTAATAAGATTAATAAAAGCACAATAAATTATCAGAAAATTCCAGAGTTCCAGGTTATAAACATTTCAGTTCCTCAAGTTCATCAAGTTCATCAAGAAGCACTTCATAAACAGCTTAAGGATTGGTAAAAGCACAATAAAATCTAAACTAAGAAAATTCATGAGTTCCGGGTTATAAATATTTCAGTATCACCGATTTAGCTTCACAATCCTTTATCTTGTCAACTTGATACAGTTTGTTATAGTTTGTAGTATTCTGTTTTCCCAACTCTGGGGTCCTTGACCCTTTTAGTTTCTTACATGGATGAAAGTCCCAGACTAGCCATTCAGTATGATCTATGTTCGGTTCACTCTCCTGCCAAACATGTGACTCCTCTGTTTTATTTATTCTTGTGACATTGTGGGTGTTTGGTTCCCTCTCCTGCCAAACCCGTGATTCTGTTATTGTGGTTCTCCTCTGTTTGACTTATTCTTGTGGTATAGTGGGTGTTTGGTTCACTCTCCTGCCAAAGATATGACTCCTCTGTTTTGTTTATTCTAGTGGCATTGTGGGTGTTTGGTTCACTCTCCTGCCACACCTCTGATTCTGTTATCGTGGTTCTCCTCTGTTTTACTTATTCTTGTGGTATCGTAGGTGTTTGCTTCACTCTCCTGCCAAAGATATTTCTCCTCTGTGTTTCTTATTCTTTTAGTGTCGTAGGTGTTTGGTTCACTCTCCTGCCAAACACCTAATTCGGTTATCATGGATGTTCTCGGCTTCTCCTATGGCACCAGGTCCCAGACTCGCAATTTGTTCTCATATCTGCTCAGTCCGTCTTCGGCCAAACATATGATTCTCGTCCCTTGGGGTGTCTCAGGGTCGCCAACCTTCTTAACACATACTAGCGTACAGGCCTGTGTACAAGGGCCAAAGTGCAGGTTTTCATTAACACAGTAGGACCACCATATATCCTAAGGCTACAGCTCCCTCTAGTGATGAAAACAGGCAAAGTTATGCGAATTGGCATTTTATCTAAATATCCTGAGGCAACAGCTCTCTCTAGCGGTGACAACAGGCGAAGCAACTGCACCGGACAAACATACAGAGACATACATACATCTGGCCTTTTTTTTATATTGTTAGATGATTTTCTTAGCTTGGGGGTTTCCAGGGTCCCCAACCCTCCTATACTGTAATTTCCTTGTAGGTGCGGGTTTCAGACTCGCAATGTCCCACCAGGGTCCCAGACCCCCTTTCTCCAATACTAGTATTCACACTTCTGTGCCTCAGGACCACCAAAGTCTCTTGGTAAACCTGCATACCCATTTCCTTCCTCTTGACAGGTACCAGTGTTTTGCTTGCATCTGCGTTGCTCCCGAGGCTGCAGCAGGCCTCAGATTAATGGTGGGGTCTGACGCGGTTCCGCAGGCACCTCTCTACCCGGTTACATGTCCTGCCTTGCAGGTGGCTAACCAGGGCCTGGGGTGCCCTGTGGTACGTATCGGCAGCAACCCGAACGGTCCCTCCAGCTGGGGCTGCGTTCGGGTTCTCCTTCTCCTCTCTTTGCGGCTTCTTCCCCTTTGGATACGCTCTGCCTGCCCGATGCAGGAGGCCCACAGTTCTACCTCCTCGGATCATTAATCTCCTGCCTCACAGCTGAGTTCCTTTTAAACTCTTGCGTGGGCTAGCTCTATTCATTTGTGTGAATGAGATCTCGAACAAAAGCTAGACCGCTCACTTAGTTTTTTCCGAGTGATCCTCAGACTCTCCACGACCTTCTTCTTCACAGTACTCACTTTCAACTCGGATGCAAGATACATAGTATTCTCTCATATTTTAGGTTGGTCAAGCATATTAAAGTGACTGACCTGGCAACAGAGCACATTTGCTCTACCTAGAGGGGGAAGAGGATTTGGTATTTGTGAAGGGGTTGGATGTATTTAGGCAGGGGAAGAGCGCATTCTCTGAGAATAGTCGTCCCCAATCCCATAGGGGGTTTCCCTCCCCATGTGATCCTCCCTCGATGCACCATCCAAAGGTGACTATTGTACTGTGGACGCACCTCCCTGGCCGCATGGGAAAGGTCTCCCCCTAGGGGAGAAGGGACAACATCCTCAGATTTGTAACACTGTGGATTTAGTTCTCCTAAGGACGTGTCTTGGTACTTCTCCTGTGCATGGCTTGGTTCTCCATCCGTATCCACCTGTGCTGTGGATTTAGTTCTACTATGGACGTGTCGTGGCACTGCTCCTGTGCATGGTTTGGTTCTCCATCCAAATCCACCTGTGCTGTGGATTTAGTTCTACTAGTGACGTGTCCTGGCACTGCTCCTGTGCATGGCTTGGTTCTGCATCCATATACTCCTGTGCTGTGGATTTAGTTATACTAGGGACGTGTCTTGGTACTGCTCCTGTGCATGGCTTGGTTCTCCATCCGTATCCTCCTGTGCTGTGGATTTGGTTCTCCTAAGGACGTGTCTTGGTACTTCTCCTGTGCATGGCTTGGTTCTCCAGCCGTATCCACCTGTGCTGTGGATTTAGTTCTACTATGGACGTGTCGTGGCACTGCTCCTGTGCATGGTTTGGTTCTCTATCCGTATCCACCTGTGCTGTGGATTTAGTTCTACTAGTGACGTGTCCTGGCACTGCTCCTGTGCATGGCTTGATTCTGCATCCGTATTCTCCTGTGCTGTGGATTTAGTTCTCCTAGGGACGTGTCTTGGCACTGCTCCTGTGCATGGCTTGGTTCTGCATCCGTATCCTCCTGTGCTGTGGATTTAGTTTTACTAGGGACGTGTCTTGGTACTGCTCCTGTGCATGGCTTGGTTCTGCATCCGTATCCTCCTGTGCTGTGGATTTAGTTTTACTAGGGACGTGTCTTGGTACTGCTCCTGTGCATGGCTTGTTTCTGCATCCGTATCCTCCTGTGCTGTGGATTTAGTTCTCCTAGGGATGTGGCCTGGTACTGCTCCTCTGCATGGCTTGGTTCTGCATCCCTATCCTCCTGTGCTGTGGATTTAGTTCTACTAGGGATGTGTCCTGGCACTGCTCCTGTGCATGGCTTGGTTCTGCATCCCTATCCTCCTGTGCTGTGGATTTAGTTCTACTAGGGACGTGTCCTGGCACTGCTCCTGTGCATGGCTTGGTTCTGCATCCGTATCCTCCTGTGCTGTGGATTTAGTTCTACTAGGGACGTGGCCTGGTACTGCTCCTGTGCATGGCTTGGTTCTGCATCCGTATACTCCTGTGCTGTGGATTTAGTTCTACTAGGGACGTGACCTGTTATTGCTCCTGTGCATGGCTTGGTACAGCATCTGTATCCTCCTGTTCTGTGGATTTAGTTCTACTAGTGACATGTCCTGGCACTGCTCCTGTCCATGGCTTGGTTCTGCATCCGTATCCTCCTGTGCTGTGGATTTAGTTCTACTAGTGACATGTCTTGGTACTGCTCCTGTGCATGGCTTGGTACAGCATCCATATCCTCCTGTGCTGTGGATTTAGTTCTACTAGGGACATGACCTGTTATTGCTCCTGTGCATGGCTTGGTTCTGCATCCGTATCCTCCTGTGCTGTGGATTTAGTTTTACTAGGGACGTGTCTTGGTACTGCTCCTGTGCATGGCTTGGTTCTGCATCCGTATCCTCCTGTGCTGTGGATTTAGTTCTACTAGGGACGTGACCTGTTATTGCTCCTGTGCATGGCTCGGTTCTGCATCCGTATCCTCCTGTGCTGTGGATTTAGTTTTACTAGTGACGTGTCCTGGCACTGCTCCTGTGCATGGCTTGGTACAGCATCCGTATCCTCCTGTGCTGTGGATTTAGTTCTACTAGGGACGTGGCCTGGCACTGCTCCTGTGCATGGCTTGGTTCTGCATCCGTATCCTCCTGTGCTATGGATTTAGTTTTACTAGTGACATGTCCTGGCACTGCTCCTGTGCATGGCTTGGTACAGCATCCGTATCCTCCTGTGCTGTGGATTTAGTTCTACTAGGGGCGTGACCTGTTATTGCTCCTGTGCATGGCTTGGTACAGCATCTGTATCCTCCTGTTCTGTGGATTTAGTTATCCTAGGGACATGGCCTGATACTGCTCCTCTGCGTCACTCAGATGAGGCCGGCTGCTACCTTGGCAAATGACTGGCTGACTCTGTGCATGCCTTTCTGGTCATAAAGGGGCCTGCACCATATAGACCAGGGGTCAGCAACCCTGAGCTCTCCAGATTTTTTGCACTACAACTCAAATCAGCCCTACTTGCACAGTCAAGGGATCCTGGAAGTCGCAGACCAAAACACCTGGAGAGCCACATAGTGCAGACCCCTGGTACTGACCACCGCACCTGTGGCTTGACTGGCTATGCAGTGCTTCTCCATCCCTTGCGGGAGATCGATTGATGAAGGCTCTCTGCATTGTTGTTCTCAGTATTACCCAAATTGACCTTTTACAATTGACCTTTTGTCCTAATTAACCTAATTATAGTGGCCCTAATTGACCTTCTGCACAATTGACCTTATATTATTTTAGTTATTTTATATATGAATTGGGTTGGTTTTGGATTATAAATAATATAAGGGGATTGAGTGGAGGGTATCGGGGTGTTTTGGATGGGGTGGGGGGTTTCCCCCCCGAATATATCTCCTAATTGACCTTTTAAATTAGGTAAATTCTCCCAAGGTCAATTCTCCTGAGGTCATTTGTGAAAAGGTCAATTAGTATACAACCGTTGTTCTCTACCCATTGACCATGACTACACAATACAGTGATACTCGTTTACTAAAACAGACTGTCTAAACCATTGAAGTATTTGATGTTAATGTGACTATTCTCCATTCCCTTCTTCCTTAGGTCAGTGGTCCATCAGATGGAGCTTCGCCACCGGCAGAGCAACTAGTGCCATCTAACAAGGTGCAGAGTTTGAGCCAAGGCGGCCAGAGGAGTTCAAGTCGGCAGAAGCGCCGCTGGTCTCAACAGGGCGACGGGAGCCAGTCGCGTTCGCTCCACACTAGCCATCCGCAGGAGGAGACTGCCACAACACCCTTTGTGCTGGACCTCGCAGGGTTAGCCAACGTAGACCTGACTGCTCAGAACCCAAATATTCAGGCAAGGCCCAGGGCCGGAGAAGCAATTGTTGACTAGTTGGCATTGAGTGAGTTTTTCTCGATAGCACCTCCGCTTTGTCAAGACTGATCAATTCTCTGGTCCTCAACAAAATGCCTCACTGCACCTCCATCTGTCTTGGCCTATCAGACACCGTCCAACCCGTAGGAAAGGCATTGCAGCTTTCTGCCCATCCCCCTATTTAGTCTTCTCGGATCCAGCTTCTCTGCACTCTACAGACCTGGTAGTCTTGCTCAAGGTTCTTTCACAAGTCTATTGGGATATTGTTCCAACCCACTCATGGCCCTGCTTTCTCCAGCCTACCTAGAAACCTTTCCTCTACACACAACCTCCTTCTTCCACTCCAAACACAGCTCCTATCTAATACTTCCAGGCCCTCTGTGCTAACTGGCAAGACCCATCTCTTTGGCTCCAGGAAACTGTAGCCCCCATTGAAGTGTGTGGGCCTGAGTGATGCACCATATAAGGTGGGGATTGAGGGGGTTCATCTTCCAAAGAAGCACACATGACTAATGATATGGGAATGTGTGAGACTTCATTGAGTGGAGTGAGCCAGTCCATGGGAAAATGTGATTCTCAGTTGGAGTGTATTGGGGCTGTAATGTGTGACACAGGCAATATCCACTTTCATATGGGTTATGCTGCAATGAGTGAGCCTCCTTAGTTGGCCTGTGGTCAAAGATGGATAGGCCCTGGGTTAAGTGCCTACCTCTTACACTAGGCCAGCCTGCACTTCGCAAGTCTGAATCGCAGGCGGGGTCCACTCAGAGCATCATCAAGCAGGGTCCATAAATTGAATACCTTTTAAATTGGGTAGTAATAACTTGTATTATTTATTACAGTGCTTAGAAGTGTGAAGAGCCCTGCACAAAGCACTATATAAATGACAATATTATTACTGACAGGGGAATAAAGGAGAGTTCATAGAGGTTTAAAACATTGGAAATGTTGGAATGAATGAATTTCCAGTACATGTCCAGGACAAAAGATGTAGGAATGACTGGGTTAGCACAAAGGTCTACAGAGGCTTGAATAAGAAATTAGTGATGTTAAGTTGAATTAAGACTGCTTAAATATACAGTGCTAACGAGGGGGCATGACTGACTCGCTAAGGATGTTCTAGTAAACCAGTTCTGAGGAATGAGTGAGACCTCACTGAAGTGGATGATGCCATTGTTTCAGGAATAAGTGAGGCAACCTTGAACTTTTATATATTTAATTTTTAATGGTAAAGTATCATACAAGACCAGGGACTAGAGATGCAATACATACACATAGTGATACATGGAGAGAGGAGTACACAGTGGAGAAGACAGGGAGTGATGCTGACAGACAGTAGCAGGGTGGGTGTACCATGCAGTGTTCTGTGGAGGCTATTTATTTTTTTCATTTATTTTGCATTTTTAAAGCGCTCACACAGGCATCGAGGCGCTGTTAGAGGAATCTTTTTTTTTTTAGTTACGTAATTGTTTTTTGTCTTAGTTGCATATTTATAACGCGCTTAAATACCCAAAGGTTTCTAAGCACGGACCCAGGGATTGAACCTGTGTTTCTTCGTGTCGGCTTGCTTCCAAGGCGAGCATGTTGCCACTGAGCTATCCTCCCGGGCTAGGGTGCATTATGGAGGCAAGTGTACCAATGAGGGTAGGGTGCACCAAAGAGGATAGGGTGTAATGTAGAGTATAGTGTGTGCAAGGTAGTATGGTGAATATGATGGCTGGTGGAATGCGGGATGAAGGTTAGCATGCATGAGGAAGGTTAGTATACCATAGAGCATAGAGTGCGTTATGAAGTATATTGTGCGCAAATTAATATAAGGCATATGCTGGAACGTAAAATACGTCCTAGAGGTTAGAGTGCATGATGGAGGTTAGTGCACTATGGTGGACAGTGTATGCTATGGGGTTTGGCGTGTATAATGAAAGATATGATATGATGGTGTATTTATAACGTGCTTAATACCCAAAGGTTTCAAAGCGCGGACCCCGGGGATCAAACCTGTGTTGCTCAGTATCGTCTTGCTTCCAAGGCGAGCATGTTGCCGCTGAGCTATCCTCCCGAAACAAGGTGCACCATGGAATTCAGAGGGTATCCTTGAAGATAGAATGTTTGAAGGGGATAGTATAGATGATGGAGAGTAGAGCGTTTACTGTGTGCTTTGTTCCCTCCTTGCGATCTCAGATCTTTGTTCCCTAACAGACCCCTCTCTTCCATAGGTGACCATTGAGGTGGTTGACGACCCGCAGACAGAGTTTGAGATGGATCTGCTGAAGGAACCCAGGAACGACTGGTCGATATCGTCCGCAGAGTGGCTGGCTCACAAGGACCTCTTCTGGCCTTTGTTCTGGGACTACGTGGACCCTGCCGAGGAGGATGGCCAAAGCGAGAAGGGGACCACGGACGCAGAGCAGGAGGAAGACTACTTCTCGGAGTACGACGGGGAGGAGGATACTGCTCTGAGTGGAGTGGGAGGGGACTGGGAACGCCAACAGCCGGGGCAGAGGACTGGAGTACCCGCTGAAAAAGATAACTATGGTAAGTTGCGCAAAGCAGGGAGATAGACTAACCAGGTATCTGGCTCTTGGTGCCAACTGCGCTGAGTGGAGTTGGGGTTCGACTGGGATCACTCACAGCAGGGGAAAAGGAGTGGAATAGGTTCTGAAAAAGATAACTATGGTAAGCCATGCAAAGACAGAATGTAGAGTACACAGGTGACTACTTCCGGATGCCACCCACACTGCTCTGTGTTCATGACAGCGTCACCAATATAAGGTGGCACAAAGAGGAGTTCTTGAAATGTGCTTCCTGACCTTACAAAGACCACATAGAAACAAAAGAAAAAGAGGTGATGGCTGGAAGGTTTAGAATGAATCTTAAACATCTGGCATCGCTCGGGCGAAACCCTCCGAGGCCATCGTTCTCCTGCCAAGCCATTACAGAAAGGGCAAAGATCATATGGAAATCGGACGTGGTCCTCCCCCAAAGAGGAGAGTCCAGCCGAAATGCTAGGCCAAATCCCCTCCTCACGAGGCCACAAGCAACTCCAGTTTCGGCCTCATGTGGCATCATCCGTGAGGTGTAGCTTGGATTTTGGATTTTTAGGCAGGCTGAAGAATGATGGTCTGGAGGGTTGCCCACAGCTATGCCAAAGGTGAAGATTAGTTATAAACCTCCCAGCTATCATTTCATTTGTATTGCCACAAAGAAACAAACACATTGCTTACAGTAATTACTCAATTCAAACAAAATATGAATTAGGTCAAAAATATGTCTTACTATTCCATATATATTTTTACTTGACTAAAAGTTCTTCAGTTGGGAATGGGATCTGATTTTTACTCCCCAAATCAAGAAGCATTAAATACAATCCCCTTGCAACAAAATCTTATCTGGGGCACTTGTTGAAAGGTCTGAATGGTTGCTTGGATTGGAATTGTTTTTCAGTATATCACAGTCAACAGGAAGTGGTAATGTTGCACTGTATGCCACGTTCAGCATCGCGGCTTGGGAATGACGTGGGTGTACGGTTACAATGCGCCATTTAAAAACAAATGTTTTATTTGTCATGTGGGATAGTCAAGATCTGACCTTTCACAGTACAACATATATCAACAAACGAAAACCTTTTATACAATCATTAAAACAAAAAGAGGAAAATAAAATAAAATTCATTTTTCTTGTCCCTCATATATACATTTGAACCTCAACCCACTAACACCCAGGGTCACAGTTAGTCTTCATACAGTCTAAAAAATGTAAGCAATTTGTAAAGTTCAAGAGACAGGAACATTTTATGCCCTGAGGATAAGCGATGCCTAAAGTCTCTCGAATTCGGCCACCCCGGATAGCCCACAAATCTTGAGGGCTTGAACTCTCTTTAGTCTAGTTCCTACACACTCTATCATCAAATGGTACAAAGATTGAGAAACATTCTGACTGCATTCCGGACAGAAATGTTTTGTTGCACCAGTCATATTCCTACAAGCTAATATTTAATCCGAAGGCAGCACATTTAGCCAGAAACTCAATATCTCGTTGCAAGCTTTACAATCCGGAAACTGTACCAGGTATTTCGGGAGAGTTTCCAAGCTTTTATCTGTAAAGGAGGGATTCTTGTTGAGTATCAGAGCTCTCATCCAATATGTGGTATTGATCCAGTCCATACCGTCAAGTGCTGATTTGTAGCCCTTCTGGGTTCCGGACTAGATCACCAATGTTTTTTGGTATTGATACCAGGATTCTCTCCACCTTTGTTCTAAGCTTATTGAGGAGTATACTTGATCCTGTGACTGATTCCTCTGCAAGATCCATATATAGCAAATTCTGTTGGGGAGCTCTAGTGGATCTGTACAATTGAAGCAGTTTCCATTAATGGCAGGCTCTTAGGGACTTCCGACCAAGCTCATAGCACAGGGCTACTATAGGGAGTGACTTGGGTAAGTTCAATGCCCTCTTCCATATGCGCCCCTCCCAATAATCCCATTTGAGTTCCCAAGACTGGGATTCAATATCTAGCCCATATAAGATCGAGGGGATATAGAACTTGAGCATTGGTCTTAATGAAAATTTACAAAATTTGGATTTTATATTCAATAATTGCGCCATCAATTGATCTATTTCTCCTGCCAATGCCATTTTAAGAAGGGAACTATTTGGGTGTGCTGTGAGCCTGAACCCCAAATATTTAGTTTCTACTATTGGCTGAACAACAATTGTTTCCAATTTCCATGACAGGAATGGTATATTTATCACCTGTTTACTAATTCTCAGTATAATAGTTTTAGCTGGATTAATTTCTAATTAATTAGCTGCAGCATCCTTGCTCATGTGCATCCAGTAGACTCTGGATTCCCCTTCGTGTAAGTTCCATGAGCAAGAGTCGTCAGCATAGGCTAACCAGCACACCCTTTCTAAACCAATTTTCCGACTAGCAAAGGCAGCATCATTCAGATGGTTTTTGATGCCTGCTAGATATAAGTTAAACAACAAGGGTGCAAAATTACACCCCTGTCATATTCTCCTTCTTGTTAGTATATTTTTGGATAAGTGGCCCCATCCGTCCAACTTCACCACGATATTAGTATTGTTATGTAGGTAGACCCGGATTGCAAATAATCCTCGGGGAATATCCCACCTATCTAGCTTTTTCCAAAACAACATTCTGTTTACCATATCAAACACCTTGGAGAAGTCTATCAGTGCCACATGTAGGGGAGCCTTATTCATATACCAGGCTTGATCTCTGATGGTGTTAACTATAAGCCCATTTAGTGTAGTGGACAGACCTCTCTTAAAGCCAGTCTGGGCCTTTTCCAGTATGTTCTTTTCCTCAGCCCACTTCTCCAGTTCCCTTAAGATTATACCCGTGAATATCTTGCTATCCGCATCCTAGAGGGCAATTGGGCGATAGTGAAACAGGTAATGCCTGATCACCCCTCTTGAAGATAGGATCCTACCATGGCTGTTTTACAGCTGGGGGTGGGAGGGCAGTGTTGTGTTTCAAAGCAATTCTGAAACAGCTTATATAATACGACCGACCAGTCCTCTGCATTCTGTTTAAGTATATAATTAGAGAGGCCATTTGGGTCCACTGATCTGGAGCTCGAAGCCCCCAAGATCATATCCCTTACTTCCTCTCTCGTACCACAACTTAAGCCCTAGGTTTGAGATAATTCCATATTATGTCTAACTTGCTGATGGTTATAAAATCCTCCAAAGTGGGTACCCCACACTTCCTCTGAGACACATACACTTTGAGCTGAACACTGTAATGCTTTTCCCCCATTCATTAAAGATCAGTAGTTCCTGCTGTTGTTAGTTATAACTGCTTCGAACATTACTTCCCCCTGACGCTGATATCTAAGCATTTTATTTGATCTGTTCCATCGTTGACACGCTGCTTGCAAAATCCTATTCTCTATTTTAAATTTGTCGCCTTATTTACTATGTTTCTTCAAAATTCTTATATTCCTCCTAAATTCTCTTTTTCAGAGTAAGGTATTTTCATCAAAATAGTTCTTATGTGGTATTCCTTTCTTATATGCGGCAGAAAGTGGGTGCTCCAACTTTCTCAAGAAAATCTCAAAATTATTGGGTGCACACTCCTGATCTAAGGTTTCCCATTGTTTATTGTGAACTACTTTTTTTCAGTTTTCCATTCAGACCCTTGCCATCCCTTTTAAACTTCACTAAACCGGTTTTCCCATGGTTACATTCTAATTCTTCTGAAAGAATCCTTGATTTCATTACACATCCAAATGCAAGATTTTCTTGTTTTTTTTTTTTCCTTTGTTTTGGTTTATTATAAAGCTTTTAAAAAATCATTGATTAAAAACACATATACAACAGTATTCAAATCAAGACATTTACAGTATGTATCATTAAAATTTCAAAAAAATAAATCAAACCTCTACACAAAAACCACAAATTTTGTTAGAAAAATATAACCAAAAGAACCTTATGATTAGCACAAGTCAAAAAGACAACTTAAGTTAACTACTATGCACGTATAATCACATACATGATCAGATCACGGTCAAATAAATCATTAGCTCAAAACCTTGTTAACACCCATCACATATATTTTCAAAAGTGCTGTTTAACTTATTAGCACAAATCACATATGTTTTTCAAAAATGCTGTTATACGTATGGTCAAAGTAGTAGAATTTTAATGGATCATTCTGTACCATATAAATTCTCTGTTAACAGAGTGAGTAGATCTTATGAATTGTGCGAAATAATCAATCCTATGACAAAGGAGGGCCGGGCATACAAGCAGAATGTGTTGGAGTGTTTCTACAACACCCTCTTCTTTACAATATCTGCACCACTAATGTTTATTATTTGATTGGTCTGCAAGGCATTCATTCTAAAATGCACGAAGTCATTGCGGACCCTCCTACACAGATATTCCGTCAAGTAGCCTTCCATTACCTAATTTTTTTTTTCCAGATCGAGTACGCTTGGTTATATAACTTTGACTCTGATATTTTATTTAGTGTGTTTTGCATATCGTTGCCCTGAAGAATTTGTTTAATTTTAAGAGGTTTATTGAGCAAGGTTGTAACAGACATACCGATGGACCTTAGACATTTGTCAACATCCTTCTTCAAATTTTTCATGAAATCACATGCTACTTCATTAACCACACATACAAAGAGATCTTCGTCCCTTTTAATTGAACATTTTCTCCATAAGGAAAGCCTTTGCTAGATAACCAATGATGCGAGTGATTGAAGACCAAATTCGTATTTTATGAGCTCTAGAGAGGGATGCACCGTGGGAGAAAGAAAAGTATACTTCTCCAGATACTTCCCTCCACGGCTTTCAAATAGTCCATAAAATCATAGGCAAAGAATTCCAGACCATAGACCAACCTAGGTATCACTTTCTTAGTATAGTATTCTCAAATTGGTGGCATGGAGAACTTTCCAAATTTTTTCTCAACCGACCGCATTTGTTGTAAAGCCACTCCTGCTTTTAGTTTCAGTTGATTTTTAATCAAGCTGGGTGATCCTGTACCAGAAAAGTAATACCCCAAATATTTCAGGGTGCTTTGGGCTTTAATATATTTTCCTTCACAGAACCAAGTAAAGGCTCCATGTTGTTTGTTCAGTTTGCCCATACGAATTATGATGGTTTTGTGGCGATTGATTTTTAAATGTAGCTCAGAGGTACATTTTTCGAATTCCTCAATCAGACGTTGCAACCCCACGTTCGTATTATCCAGTAACAAAATGTAGTCTGCATATGCCAACCAAGCAATCGGACGTTACAGAGTTTAGGCGAAACCAGTCCTTTGTTACTCGGGGCTCCTTTGGTTCCACACAGATAAAGATTGAATATTGTGGGAGCTGGCATACAGCCCTGACGAAGACCATTCATAATTGGCAGCTCTGCAGATAGCCATCCTTGAGAGTTCAAACATACTTTTAACCTAGTATCCTTATATAAAGCAATTACTATCTCTAGTAGATGTTTTGGCATACCAAGATCACTCATTTTCTTCCACAGTAGGGATCTGTCAACCATGTCAAATGCCATACTGTGGTCCATTGAGGCAATAAAGGTGGGCCCGGCAACCTTTTTCAGAGCTTTGTCCTGGATACATCGTAGAACTAGACCTCAGCAGTCTGTTCTCATGTTTTTTTAAGCCAATTTCATTTATATCCAGGATTTGCTTCTCAATAATCCATTTGTGAATATCTAATAGCACCATGGATGCGAAGATTTTAGACTCTGGGTCGGCAATTGCAATTGGTCTATAACTCAGAGGGTTGGTGCGTGAACCCTTTTTAAAAATAGGTAATACAATTGCCACCCTCCAGGAACTAGGAATGATCTTGGTTGTCAAAGGATCATTAAACAAAATAAACAGGATCTTTGCCCATAGCCCAGGAATGGACTTCAAGATTGTATTAGACATATTGTTTGGTCCAGGGGCTCCAGAATTTCTTGATCTCTTTATTAAACACTCAATTTTTTCAACAGAGTTGTCAATAGCTCATATTGTATTAACATAAAAATGTGTCTTATGAATTTCGGGTCTTGCTATATTGATACTCAAAAAATGGCCCAACCAGACATCTTCTGAAATAGAATTCAGACTCAAATTTTTCTGAGTCATTGATAATATTCCAGAAGTTAGCTGAGTTGTAGCCCCTGAGGGCCTTCAACATCCCTTCACCGTCTAATTGAGCTTTTCTGACTCTATGGTTAATTAACCAGTTTTTATAATGCTGTTTAATTTTTTTTTATCTCACTCAGCTTCTTAGGATCAAATTTTCCATGTTTGTGTAGTCGATGTATCTTTTTCCTCATAAGGGCCTTTCGTTCATAAAACTCAACATCCACAGCATGCCTGTTTACTTTGGGAGAGATGTACTTCTTCTTAACTTTATTTTCCATCTCCTGGATATTAGTACTAATGTAGGATGTATAATTACTAACTGCATATCTATTTAGTCGTACAGTTAAGTCAGATGTATCATAATAGTTTATCATAGTTTATCATAGTCACTGTGAACTTTGTTGTTTTTGTAAAGGTACATTTGATTCTGTTACCATTGGCGTTCACCCTAACTTCTTCATTGTAAATGCTCCTTTGATCTAAAGTAGTGTTACCTGCCATTTCAATGGTTAACAGCCAGTGATCGCTGAAAGGTGAATCTTTAACCTCAAACTTACAAAGAATTTTACTCATTTCCATTGAGAGGAAGAAATCATCTATTATGGGTGCAAATCCCCTTGCCTTCCATGTGAATTCCTCATTATGTACCAATTCAAGGCCCCACATTTCACCAAGTTTGAGCCATAGAGTACCTCTTAGTTTGGGGTTTCCCCCCTTTGTTGTAACAGAATCCCTATTAGAGTATAACACAGTTCCCTCAACCCGATCAACTGAGCAGTCAGTATTCATATCTCCTGCTACAATGATTTGTCCTCCCTCATTTTCTTCTAGCCACAGATTTATTTTGGTTCCAAGTTTATTCAACTCTGACTCCAGCTCAAAATCTGAATGTTCACTTGGATTCCAGTATACGTTCACTATAAGCAATGAGTAGCCTGCCTCACCAACCCCAACCTTCACAGTAACAACCAGCATGGATTGTCTCATACACCAATCATTCATTACCACAATTTGTCTAGAGTCTTTGCAGGCCAAAATTAAACCTCCTTTAGGGCGTCCATTTTTTCCACATAAAGCACACATTTTGTGCATTGTAAAACCCTCCCATCACATCTTGTCGCATGCCCAAGACTCTTGAATTAAAACAAAGTCAAAAATTGCCAGCTCTTCCATTAAACTCACATTATTCAGTATATGGTAGCACCTACGTGAGTTCCAACTGACTAATTTTAATGTATTCGGAGTACTAAAGCGGCTTCCCCATCAATTTTAACTTGTCAATGGATTCTCTTAAAGTTAAGGCCAGCCACCTCCAGTCTTTATCAATATCACCACCCTGGCTTGACTCAGAAAATGCAAGATTTAAATATAGCTTATTGTGATCACTAGTAGCTGCGTCTATTACACTGAATTCTTGGCAGTGCTGAAATAGAGTACGGGAGATTATCATATAATCTATTATCGACTTTGAGTTGTTACCTCTGCCGGTGTGTTTTGCGGTGCAATCACCTTGGATATTGCCATTGCATATTAGCAATTCCAGTCTTTACAAAAGCGAGCCCAATTAGATCCCCTATCATCTGATGGGTCAGCTCTAATATCAGCATGTCTTGAGAACAAGCAGTTAGTATTCATATCCCCAGCAATCAATACGTGCACATTCTCAGATCTATTTCTACAATACACGTGAATGCGCCAAAATCGCCTATGGTGAGAGTTGGGTGTGGCCAGAGATGGAGCCACGTCTCCATTACAAAAGTGGGCATTTTTACCATTAGGTGGTTTCCTAACTATACCGTGAGAGCTCTTTGTTGTGGCCACATCAGTATTCCTATCATTAAGTTTGAGTGCTGTTTCCTCAACTGAGGGATTGGGTATATCATTTGAGTCGAGTGTCTTGGCCATGGAAGTAGACCAGAGGTCTGCAACCTTTGCCAGATGTTTTGGATGACTAATCCCATAATCCTTCACTATTGAGTATGTTGGCTAAGACTGATGGGATTTGTAGTCCAAAATATCAGAAGAGCCAAAGGTTGCAGGCATATGATGTAGCCAAATACTTGTTTTAAGGTGGTTCATAAATGGCAGAAGGCATTAATTAGTTTTTTTAATCGATGTCGGGAGTGTGAGGAATTCGACCACCCGCTCGTGGGAGAGTGTACTCGACTGGGCTTTTTTGATTTTTTAATAATGAAAATAAATGATGGGAGATCATCCTCTGAGAAATGTGTGAGGCCATTCTGCGCACATTCATCTTCTTCCTGCACAAAACGCAAAGTCACGTGTACTCCGGGAAGACACAGCCTACAGGTGCTGTCTTCCCCTGTCAAAGTCAGCTGGAATGTGACCAGCCATGAGCAGCCTAATTTAAATATTAGATATCAAAGGCTCCATGGATCTGAATTCCTTTTGTCTAATCCAGCTGGTGGCAGAGCATACTACCAAAGATAATTGAGGCAAGCCTGAAGGGGCTTGGTTGCCGAATAGGACAGCAGGAAGGCAGGACTAACACCCCTTTGGTATGTAATGTGTCACCTTGAAGCCAGCTCCCACCCCTCTGTATGAAAGGCAGTGAAATGCATGTGTGGGTCCACTATTTACCCCTTTTGGAGGGGAGAATTATGTGATTTGGGGGAGACAAGAAGTCTGCTCCCACCACAATCTTCAAGGGAAACCTGTGCTTTAATCAAGAGTCACAGAGGGCTTCGTTTATTCGAGAGACACTTTGATCTACAACAGACAGGAAGATAGGTGAGACTTAGGTATATGTTGTCACCCCTTGCATGTCCTGTTCCTGAGTACTGTGGCCATGACCTCATTTATAACAGAAGCTTGTTTGGTGGGGATACAGGATTGGTTCAGTAAGGTAGGCTTAGCCTGCACCAATCATTGGGGCCCATTTGGCTTTAAAAGAGGCTGAACCCCTCACTTAGCAGATCATATGAAGACTTTGCAAGGAGTAACAAGAAGGACTCAGTCGGACCTGGGCTGAAGGTACAATCTACCTTACATCATTTGCCAGTGAAGGAAGGCCAGGAGTTCCAAGAGGGAAGCCAGATCCCTCCCCTAAACATCTCCCAGGGAGCAGAGGGACATACCAGAGTCAGGGGACCCATCCAGCAGCTCCAAAACTGGTACCTAGCCAGCACACAGCGTGCCCTGCTAGGTTCTGCTGGCAAGCTCCCTAGATGGGAAGTGCCGGAGAGAGACTTTGGACAAAGGACAAGGCCGTTACTTGCAATCACTTGCCTGAGCTTTGGGCCGTCTGCCTTAAAAGGACACAAGCCCTGCGAAGAAGCTAGGAGGAGTGCCAATCAAGCATCATCCAGCGTCCATCTTTTAAGGATATTTTCGAGACAGTCGAGTCCTCGAACTGCATCCGGCTGCACAGCTGACTGTTGTCACGCCGCAGTCACAAGAGCCATCCGAGCCATCACAACCAGCATTAAAGATCCTCCAACCAGCACAGAGACAATGATTCTTGGCCCTGAGCCATCACGCTGGATAGCCTGCAAACGTCCGTCCTACCTCACTTGCCAAACTGCCTGCCGCCCAGTACCCGCAGCTGTCTCCCGCCACTAACTCTGTCTCAAGGGCTGCGAAGCACCCTGGAACTGCCTCAACGCTGTCAAGCACCAAGAACTTCTTCAGCACCAGGTACATTGTGGTTCTGACCCCCTGGTCCTTCTCCGAAGGGCCCTAGAGTCTGTTATGACCCTTTGCCCCCTGGGTGCCGAACCGAATAACATTGAACAATAAGACTGATTACCTACTTACCCTCCTGTCAGTATCCAGAGTGCATCCTTTTCCTTTGTGGAACTGTCTGTCCTGTGTTCCTTTACAGGGAGGGTTGTATTTTGTAGTGTGCTAGAACTTGATCAAAAGTAGATTGTGCTCGAATTTTTTGTTGATGGGGGAAACGTGTTGTATTCAAGCAAGGATACTTTCAAAGAAAAAATGAAACACAAACTACCCCTGTCTACCGCGTTGTATCTTACTGTACCATTTCTTCTGATTCTCGTTTCTTATGTAATTTATTCCAAATACTATGTGGACATACACATCCCCAGATTTAGAAAAATATATATAACATTTATTTATTTGTTCATCATTTGTTTCAAATCATTTTAAAAAACACACATTTTGACAAAATTGCTTTGGTGATTTCTGCCAAACAGTTAATAGCCATTTGTAATATTTGCCCCAACAGTGGATAATGGACTGCTGTCTATGTGAAAAGTTCTGTTCTCTTATTTACAGGAATGATGGCATTTTCGTCAGTGTGACGTGGCAGGTGTGTCATTATTAGTGTCATTATTGTCATTATGTGATGCTACAAGGTAGAGCTTTTTTCAGTCTCAACAAATAAGCCATTGTAAGTAAAATGATTACAATTTCAATTTGACAGGGAATAATGTTCAATGTACCAACCACAAGAACCACAAGGCATTGCAATCTAAGACTAACATGGTACACTTCTCACATAATGCTCATTAACATGTTTAAAAGCATAACATTTGTCTTGTTTAAACATTATACAACCAAGATGCAATCTAGATGCTAAAATGATGTACGCAACACGTAAACTAGCATGTTAGCAGAACAAGTTGACAGATCAGATACTGTAAAAGAACTACAAAAACCATACTGCACTACAAATTAGAATACTGTATGAATGTGACTAATGCACCAACATGGTCCTAAACCAAAGGGAACCAGCCAACTGTAACATAGACTCCGTAACATTTTTTGGAAATTATGCATGTACCAATTCTTAAATATTTTATCAAGGAACATATTTTTCCCTCAAACACACGGGAAAGATTATGGATTGCAGCAAATATACGGGCACACACGGCAAACCATCCCAAAACATGGGCGCTGTTTTTTCGTGTTAACAGGAAGAGAGGTAGGACTAAGGTTCTTTCAGACCCAATAGTAGAAATGATCCCGTAACGTAGGCACGAATCCGCCCGACGCTTGAAGCAAGAATGAAATACTTTTAAGGTAAGCCCCTAAAACTCACTGCAAGCCCACCCTAGAACGGGGGCATTTATCAGCTTAAAACTCGTGGCAAGCCCACCCTAGAACGGGGGCATTTATCAGCTTAAAACTCGTGGCAAGCCCACCCTAGAACGGGGGCATTTATCAGCTTAAAACTCACTGCAAGCCCACCCTAGAACGGGGGCATTTATCAGCTTAAAACTCGTGGCAAGCCCACCCTAGAACGGGGGCATTTATCAGCTTAAAACTCGTGGCAAGCCCACCCTAGAACGGGGGCATTTATCAGCTTAAAACTCGTGGCAAGCCCACCCTAGAACGGGGGCATTTATCAGCTTAAAACTCGTGGCAAGCCCACCCTAGAACGGGGGCATTTATCAGCTTAAAACTCACTGCAAGCCCACCCTAGGACGGGGGCATTTATCAGCTTAAAACTCGTGGCAAGCCCACCCTAGGACGGGGGCATTTATCAGCTTAAAACTCACTGCAAGCCCACCCTAGAACGGGGGCATTTATCAGCTTAAAACTCGTGGCAAGCCCACCCTAGAACGGGGGCATTTATCAGCTTAAAACTCACTGCAAGCCCACCCTAGGACGGGGGCATTTATCAGCTTAAAACTCGTGGCAAGCCCACCCTAGAACGGGGGCATTTATCAGCTTAAAACTCACTGCAAGCCCACCCTAGGACGGGGGCATTTATCAGCTTAAAACTCGTGGCAAGCCCACCCTAGGACGGGGGCATTTATCAGCTTAAAACTCACTGCAAGCCCACCCTAGAACGGGGGCATTTATCAGCTTAAAACTCGTGGCAAGCCCACCCTAGAACGGGGGCATTTATCAGCTTAAAACTCACTGCAAGCCCACCCTAGGACGGGGGCATTTATCAGCTTAAAACTCGTGGCAAGCCCACCCTAGGACGGGGGCATTTATCAGCTTAAAACTCACTGCAAGCCCACCCTAGAACGGGGGCATTTATCAGCTTAAAACTCACTGCAAGCCCACCCTAGGACGGGGGCATTTATCAGCTTAAAACTCGTGGCAAGCCCACCCTAGGACGGGGGCATTTATCAGCTTAAAACTCACTGCAAGCCCACCCTAGAACGGGGGCATTTATCAGCTTAAAACTCGTGGCAAGCCCACCCTAGAACGGGGGCATTTATCAGCTTAAAACTCACTGCAAGCCCACCCTAGGACGGGGGCATTTATCAGCTTAAAACTCGTGGCAAGCCCACCCTAGGACGGGGGCATTTATCAGCTTAAAACTCACTGCAAGCCCACCCTAGAACGGGGGCATTTATCAGCTTAAAACTCGTGGCAAGCCCACCCTAGAACGGGGGCATTTATCAGCTTAAAACTCGTGGCAAGCCCACCCTAGAACGGGGGCATTTATCAGCTTAAAACTCGTGGCAAGCCCACCCTAGAACGGGGGCATTTATCAGCTTAAAACTCGTGGCAAGCCCACCCTAGAACGGGGGCATTTATCAGCTTAAAACTCGTGGCAAGCCCACCCTAGAACGGGGGCATTTATCAGCTTAAAACTCGTGGCAAGCCCACCCTAGAACGGGGGCATTTATCAGCTTAAAACTCGTGGCAAGCCCACCCTAGAACGGGGGCATTTATCAGCTTAAAACTCGTGGCAAGCCCACCCTAGAACGGGGGCATTTATCAGCTTAAAACTCGTGGCAAGCCCACCCTAGAACGGGGGCATTTATCAGCTTAAAACTCGTGGCAAGCCCACCCTAGAACGGGGGCATTTATCAGCTTAAAACTCGTGGCAAGCCCACCCTAGAACGGGGGCATTTATCAGCTTAAAACTCGTGGCAAGCCCACCCTAGAACGGGGGCATTTATCAGCTTAAAACTCGTGGCAAGCCCACCCTAGAACGGGGGCATTTATCAGCTTAAAACTCGTGGCAAGCCCACCCTAGAACGGGGGCATTTATCATCTTAAAACTCTTTTTTCAAGAACATGCAACGATGCATGCTCACATTGCGTTTGATGTCAGAACTAGCAAATACTCCTAACCAAAAACAAAGAATTATTTCCAACTTTCCCGTGATGACAAACAGTTAGATTCTGCATGGTCACGCAAGCACACGGACCGCCAAGGAAAATTTAGCATTGTAGAATATTCAATCAAAATTTCAGAGATTCGACCTATTTTCTGTTAAAACAAATACACAAAGAGATGACAAATACCAGTATATGAGAAACCTTTTGGTATTGTGCCTCACCAATACCCTAAAAAAGTTGCCATGTAGTGTTTAAATCAGACTTAGGAGGAACAGAGCTTGTGAAATAATTGAGTACTATGGTGCTATAATGTTTCACAAACAACTGTCAGGATTTTCATTATGATGTTTATTTTTGACTTAGGAGGGATTGAGCCCTTGAAATTTAACATCTGCACGACGAAGTCACTTAGATTGGACACTATCATTAAAAGGGTAAGACTCTTTACATAAACCTGTTTTTTAAAAAGTGGCGGCTACTGCACCAATAGCCGGAAAGCCTAATAACTCGGCACACACAGTATGTGCAGGCACACCAATGTTAATAGCATTCTTAAAAGCTTGTTCTCCTCCGCCATACCCCGCCACCCAAACCACCTCCCCCTCAGGTCTATTCTGTAGCTACACAGGAACCTCACAATTCATCACTACGTGGTTTCCTATCTTTGTTTTCATGGAATCACATTGGGTTACAAAAGCGCACAAGGTGTTATATGTTGAGAATCACTGTTGCTTTATTTGACATGTGTAATGAAATCATACAAATTCTGTATTTGTTTTTATTTTTATTTTTCTTTGTAGGGAACAATGATAGCCCGGATTTGAAAAAGGCAAAGCCCATATGCTGAAACATGTGTCATCCTAAGGCCTAAAACACAAATAAATACTTTAGGCACAAACTTCAACTGGAATCCCTATTTACAAGAGATGGATATATTTTATAGGAGATCAACTGATATTGGCACAACTTAAAGGTGTAGGCACACCTAGGATATAATACAAGTATGGGGGGTGCTGGGGTTTTCCCCCGCATATGTATGTGGTCTAAAGGGTATTGAAAAAATATTTTCGGCCGTCGGACCTCTGAAGGTCGCAGGACATAGATCCTTCCAATCTGTTCAGATCCCTTCTGGTGTACTAGAGGTGTGGGGTTGATTGATGGTTTAGAACCCGATATTCATCCATGGACCACTGGTGTCCTCTAAGTTGATGCATCCCAGGGAGTGAGCCCCTTTTTTTCTGGGAATTTGCCCCACAAGCTGGGTGGGGGCAGTAAAGCTCACAACCTGGGGCAGTGGGAATAAGATCTACCACCTGGGCATTGCAAGTCAATTCCAAAGGCTGACGTCTGGCAAGAAGAAGCCTAGTCTTGGTGGCTGGGGGTAAGTCACGCCAGATGGGTAGCGCATGTAAGCGCAGCAGTCAGGGTAGCTGGTGTAAATTAAATCCATTGTCTCAATGTTGGATGGTGGGAGTCAATCCCAGTTCCATGGTCTGGGCGGTTGGTGCACTGGTTTGTGCCTGAGTGAGCTTCATTGTCCAGTGGGGTGGTTGGAGTGAGGCTCCTACTCATTGATAAGAGAATTCAAAAGTCTGAGTGGTCCGAGTGGGTTTAGTAGTTTGAATGGTAGTTTAGAGTTATGCAGGCGGGTGATTGGTTGGATAGAAGTCTTCACATGAGTCCACGAATCTAACAATTTCCCAGAAGGGGAATGGGGGCCTCCCATGTTACCTTTACTTGCAGTGTAGTGGAAGCCTCAGCTCCATCTCATTATGGGGGGCCGGGACTGTAGCTCAGTGGACTAATGCATCCTCTACAGGGGCCTGTGTTTGACCTCGTGGTCACAGGTTTGAATCCTGGCAGGTCCACTCAGCCCTTCATCCTCTTGTGGTCCATAAAATGAGTACCATTAAGTTGGGTAACAATAAACATCTGTTATCTGTCAATAGCACCAAGATGCCCCCCTGGGGGTGAACAGGGACGTAATATGGGGATCACCAGGGGTTGCAGTTGCGACCTCTGATGTCTCCCTTGCTACCCCTGAAAAAAGACATTACAAACATTTTTTTTTTTTAAATGAATGCTCCTGAGCTGTGGCCAGTGCCATGTGGCTCTTTGTTTCTGGAGTGGCTGACTTTTTTGTTCAGACCTCTTAAAAAAACAAGGGGTTCCACAAGTGTAACACTTTCAGCAGTGACCCTAAATAAGAAAGAATAGTAATAATAAAAACATTTCTTTCTGGAATTCTATACAATAATTGCTAGACTCATTGAAGGTTTATGTCAGGCACACTTCAGGGGGTGAGTCACTGATTTAGTGTGTTCTTAAATACCTCAACTCAGCCGTTCATCCTTCTGGGGTCGATAAATGAGTATCAACACAGGTTGGGTGATATTGGGTGTATATTTGTACTATATAAAGCGCTTAAGCGTAAGTGCTATATAATAATACATCATTATCATTTGGTCATGGACGTCTGCTTGCATTCACAGTAATTTGGTAATATGGGCCTGTACGCACTGATATTAACAATACATATGGTGATCCACTCTTGTATGTAATGTATATCACTTTCTAGTGATATCGTAACCATATTTATGGTAGCGTACTTAGGAAAATTCTATGTGATGCCACTTCCTGTTTTCTCAAGGGGTGAAAGGTCATGTGCCATCGCTTCCTGTGCTGTCACTTTAGGATGGGTTCAAATGACATCACTTCCTGTGATGTTATCAGGGGGTCAAGGGTTGTGTGATGTCACTTCCGCTACCCCTGGCATTTTGGTGAACGGAAATCCCTGGGCGTGAACGTGCGCTGTGAAAGTACACCTGTTATGTTATTATTACATCTTAAAGCAGAGAGAAAGGGCTTTTGTCCAGGAAGCAGCCTTCAGCCTATGCCTTGAAACAGAATTGCTTTTCTGGTTGAAGATGACCTCTCTGTATTTTGCTTTTCTGTTTGAAGATGACCTCTCTGTATTTTGGTCTCAGAACTGATTTCTGGTGCTCTGTCTATCTATTGCCCTTCAATAGTGTTTTGCATTTCTCTTTCTGTAGCACTTCCCTTTAAAGTCCTGGGTATCCAGCGATGCATTAACTTCCAGGAGCTCTCCTGACACTAATGTATGCAAGAGGCCTGGCCAGCTCATCTTTGGCGCTGCTGTCGAGCCACATTAAAATGTGCCGGTCACCTTTGAGAATAAGGTGACCTGGACATTTTTAAAACTAGAGCAAATAAAAACATCATCTGAGCCTTTTTTGAGGGTTTATCAGAACCTACCCGAATTTGTGCATGTTTGTGCACCAAAGGTCAAAACGCATACAATGGCTTGTGGTCCTGCTTTGCAATTTTTCGGCTTCTTGGCCCCTTGTGGGGTTGCAGGAACCCGCTGATGACTTACCTTTGACTCTTTCCAGATTATGAAGGAGAGGCGGAATGGAGTTCCTGGGCTCCTTGCAGTGTGTCCTGCGGCAGGGGAAACCAGAAAAGGACACGTTCCTGCGGCTACTCCTGCACTGCCACAGAGGCCAGGACCTGCGATGCGTCCCACTGCCCCGGTAAGTGACAACCTAGGCCCAGGGCTGTTGCTTGGTTTCATGGAGCCACAGGCCAAGTGTCCTCAAGTGTCCTCTGGTTGCCCGCCCTTCCCCGTGATGTAACCAAAGTTGCTGTTTTTAGACCCGTCTGGTGTCTGCCTGCTGCTGGCGGTGTAGGCCTCCTCCTAAACCTCCTAGAAATGGTTTGCATCGAGTTGGCCATGCCGAGGACCCTCACAAGCCACCCAATGCTTAGTAATAAATCCCTGACCGTTTTGGCCCTTCCACTTCACCTGTTCCTTCTATCCACTGACAAAAGACTGCAACACCCATAACAGTTGCCTTCAGGAGTGGGAAAGAAAGCAAATATCCCCGGTTCTGCCGAAAACATTTATTTATTACAATTTGATTTAATACAACAACTGTTAACTTATAAATGAATGTCATACAGTGTATAGTCTAACACAAGGCGCTGGGTTTTCTTTGAATTTCTGATGTCCCCTTTCAAGGCTGCTTTTCCTTCGTCTTCTTCTTGATGCACCTGTCAGCATCTCTACCACTTCCTCTTCACGATCCTCTACTACCACCTTTGACACTCTCCTCCTTCTGCCTCCACCCTCACCCCAATATTCACTTCCACCCGCCTCATCAGACTCTCCTCCAACCACCTTTGACATTCTCCTCCTCTTCCTTCCACCTCCACCCTCACCCTGACATTCACTTCCACCCGCCTCATCACTCTCCTCCAACCACCTTTGACATTCTCCTCTTTTCACGTCAACCCTCACCCTGACATTCACTTCCACCCGCCTCCTCATACTCTCCTCCAACATCCTCTGACATTCTCCTCCTTTCACCTCCACCCTCACCCTGACATTCACTTCCACCCGCCTCCTCATACTCTCCTCCAACATCCTCTGACATTCTCCTCCTCCTTCCACCTCCACACTCACCTTGACATTCACTTCCACCCACCTCCTAATACTCTCCCCCAACCACCTTTGACATTCTCCTCCTTTCACCTCCACCCTCACCCTGACATTCACTTCCACCCGCCTCCTCATACTCCCCCCCCAACATCCTCTGACATTCTCCTCCTCTTCCTTCCACCTCCACCCTCACACTGACATTCACTTCCACCCGCCTCCTCATACTCTCCCCCAACATCCTCTGACATTCTCCTCCTCTTCCTTCCACCTCCACTCTCACCCTGACATTCACTTCCACCTGCCTACTAATACTCTCCCCCAACCACCTTTGACATTCTCCTCCTTTCACCTCCACCCTCACCCTGACATTCACTTCCACCCGCCTCATCACTCTCCTCCAACCACCTTTGACATTCTCCTCTTTTCACGTCCACCCTCACCCTGACATTCACTTCCACCCGCCTCCTCATACTCTCCTCCAACATCCTCTGACATTCTCCTCCTCCTTCCACCTCCACACTCACCCTGACATTCACTTCCACCCACCTCCTAATACTCTCCCCCAACCACCTTTGACATTCTCCTCCTTCCGCCTCCACCCTCACCCCGATATTCACTTCCACCCGCCTCTTAATACTCTCCCCCAACCACCTTTGACATTCTCCTCCTTCCACCTCCACCCTCACCCTGACATTCACTTCCATCTGCCTTCTGATACTCTCCTTCAACCGCCTTTGACACTCTCCTCCTTCCACCTCCACCCTCACCCTGACATTCACTTCCACCCGCCTCCTCATACTCTCCTCCTTCCACCTTTTTCCTCTCTAGTCCCCAGTGACTACACTTGTGTATAGGTGCGTTATAAATGCTATATCATATCATATCATATCATATCATATTAACCTCTTCCAAAATCTTTCCTCCCACCTCATACAAACATCATCTTTTCTTTCCAACCTCCTGCCAATTAAGTTTGTTCTTCCCAACCTGCTCCAGCTCCTGTCACACGCCTTACTTGAACCACCCACACAGCTTTCCTGAGAACCTGGGATTGTGTAGCCCTGAAACCTCTCTCCCAGTGTAGGCGTCCTGTGGGGGGGGTCTGTGTCTGTGAGGTTAATAACCGAAGGGCAGGGATTGGCTGTTCTGAATTGATTTCCCTGTGTGTATGTGGGATTTTAAGGTTGGGCCAAGCCTTCCTAAAACTAAGCTGCCATTTTGGATTTTATGTCCACCCTCTGTGTGTCCCAGGATTCCCTTCAACATGTCTCTGGTGTGTATGTGCTCTGAGCCTAGGCTTGTAGTGTCTGGGACTTTGTACTGATGATGAGGGACCATTTCCCTCTGTGTGTCTTCGCTGGAGAAGAACGAGTGCAGCATCCTTTGAACCCACGGCCTTGCCACAAGCACTGCCAAAACATTCAATGTGCTTTTTGTTGTTTGTGTTGCTTCCCACAGTGAGCGACAGGGAAAGATTCACTTTGATCATTCGTTCCATATGGACCGCCTGGGCCCTGTCGAGGCAAGCGTGCTGTGCAAGTCTTGTAGAGATGTTTTAAGTGCCTCTGATGTTAGGGCGGCGGATCATGGGAGTTGTAGTCCAAAACATCTGGAGATCCACAGGTTGCAAACCTCTGTTTTAGAAGGACTATCTGACTAACTGTATCAAATCACTGAATAAATCAATGTTTTTTGTCCGAGGACAGGGGAAACCTGGTATAATTGCTTTTAAATTCCCCCGTGCAAGTGGTCTGTCTTTTAAAGGGACAGTGCGCTTGGGCATCTTGTGACCAACACCTACCACGAGAAAGGGCTAATTGGGGGTGACCAGGAGATTCTTCCAGTAACATCTCTGGGCCAATCATGGCCTAGCCTAAGGCAGTACCGTGCCTCGTTGGTCATCCAACTAGATGTGCCCAGACCCAGGCAGGCGACCTGGTCACAATCCTCCTAAGTGTGAGATGCTCACATGACTAGTCCGGACACCAAAGCTTAGCCCAGATGTGGTAAATCTAAACAAAAGGACCCCTGCTAAAGACAGTGATACACCCATTAAAGGCTAACAAACCCTTTAACAGTTTATCATCAAGACTAATTATTCAAAAAGTAAGTAGCAACAACATTTTTAAATACTCAATGTATTTCAATGTCAATACTCTCATAACATAGTTTTCATTGCTTATACCAGGGACCTTTGTCTCTATGTTTAGGACTACAACTCCTATCAGCCCTAGCTATCATAATCAATGGTGGGGGGCCATGGGAGTTGTAGTCTAAAATATCTAGAGATACAAAGGCTGTAGACCCCTGGCTTATATAATCTCATGTATAATGTACAGATCATCGTTTTTATCTGTTTAATTTTGATCACTGGGAAGCTAGTAGCATTCAGCAAGGATTGCATCATAATCAATACAAATTTTTAAAAAAGTAGTCCAAGAATATTATGCAGGCAGAAATGATACACACAAATAAGCTAAATAACTCAACATCACTTTAAAATGACTCCTTGTCTACTCAAGTTTATGGTGTGTCAGGATTGCCATATGTCCTCACGTTTCAGCTGTCTTTCACCCTTCTTCAGGAGAAGTAGACCGGACTCCCTAAAATATATATACAAAACTTTACTGGTTGACTACATGGACCATAGGCAAAAGCAACCATACACCAGCTAATATAATACTGCAGTCTGAAATAGAATGTATTTTGGCACAAACTAAAAACTGTCAATAGTCGCTCGGACTCGCTGCAGGATGGCCACATTCATCATGGTTAAAAATTGCTAATAAAGCACACAACAAAATTCCGGGTGTTATTTGTGTGCAGGTCAAATGCTTACATTTGTAATGCGTTTTATTTTTTTGTTTCATTATGGTGTTCCCTATTAGGTGCTCGAATGTGTTATGTGGTACAGTGTTGTATATTTAGTGATGGCATGTGTTATATATTTGTTAAATAGGACAGGGTGTTTTGGGTTGAGGTGTGTAATAACTGGTATATGGTATTGTGTGCAATGTATGACATGATTTTATGAATTGCAATGCATTGCTGTACTAAGCGGTGCTCATTTTATCACACCACTTTATCCTTCGTATTCCTGTTTGGTAGCCTGCCATGTTTGTTACCCAGTGTCATCTGCTGTGTATTACATAGTGCTGCGGCTGTTGTATTCTGTACTAGGTTGCACGTTGAATGTGTGCTATATATGTCTTGGTGATTTCCATTATTTCATGTTGCCGAGTTATATTGCTTTAAATTGTGTTACTTTTACATGGGCCATCATGGCACCACGGTTTCTTCTGGGTGGGTGTAGTAACATGGCTTCCCATGACTTCACATATGAGGTCTGTGTGTGCATATGGTGACTTGAGTCTGCTGCCTTTGTTTCTGTCTGAAGACACCCTAGGTCAGGGGTACGAAACCTGGACTCTACAGATATTTTGAACTACAGCTCTCTTCATCCCTCACCAATAATTCTTCTGTGTAGGACAGATGAGAGTTGTAGTCCAAAACATGGAATAGCCAAAAGTTGTAGACCCCTGCCCTTGACTATTGGCCAACGTAGGATGTGTATGAGCAACCTTTGAGCTATGTGGTTTGATTTTTGGTATTTGTGTCTTCTGAAGGTACAGAAGGGGATCTGGACTATGGCACAGAGGAAACACCGTTTGGGAACGAGAATACGACGGCTGTGTTCAGCTCAGGTTAGTAGTTTTCTCCCAGTACTTGTTGAAAATTAGTCCTGACCTGGTTGTCTCGGGAGGATAGGTCAGGGGCAACGTGCTTGCCTTGGAAGCAAGACGACACGGAGCAACCCAGGTTCGATCCCCGGGTCTGCCCTTAGAAACCTCTGGGTATTAAGCACGTTATAAATAACCAATCATATCCTATCATATCATTGTGAGTAAACCCTTCTTACCCGTAGGGAGACTGGTAGTGATGGATGGGGATTGCCCACTTGGCAGATCCCAGCAGAGAACGTCCACTAAATGGGAGAGGAGCAGCTCCAAAGCATACCTGATGTAGCCCCTCGCAACTCGAGGCGTGGCTCTGCCAGACTATGTACCTATCTGATTTGACTTTTGCATTTATGGATGCCTGATGTAACCCCCCGCAACTCGAGGCGTGGCTCTGCCAGACTATGTACCTACCTGATTTGACTTTTGCGTTTATGGATACCTGATGTAGCCCCCTGCAACTCGAGGCGTGGCTCTGCCAGACTATGCACCTACCCGATATGACTTTTGCATTTATGGATACCTGAGGTAGCCCCCCGCATCTCGAGGCGTGGCTATGCCAGGCTATGCACCTACCTGATTTAACTTTTGCATTTATGGATACCCATGTAGCCCCCCACAACATGAGGTGTGGCTTTGTCTAATAAATATGTTCATTTACTACTTACTTGCTGTAACCATGCGCTTATCCTTGCCTCTTGAAGATTGTCATACGCAAGTACTGTAACTAGCGCCCTGATGCCTGAGGGTTTGGTGCGCTGCTATAAATGTTTACATAAATTAAATAATTCAGCACTTATGAACTTAATCACTGCTCGGCAAATATGCACCATGCTATCTAACCAGGAACTGCCTCACTTGCTAATCCTTATGAAGAACTATAGCAAGAAACGCCCCAGCACTTATTTGTTGATAATCCCATCTATCCAGGTACATCCAAGTAGAAAACCTACCAGGGATCCAATGTAACAAAATGCCGACCAAGGATAGTGCTAGAAGATATGCAATAAGAACATGAGTTTTTGGAACTGACCTCCCTGTCTCCACCCACCAATCTTCACCAAACAATGTGACCCACCAAGATGGAAGATGCCACGCACTTGACAGGGACTGGAAGCTGAACAGAAACAAGGTGCCCCTGGAAAACACACAGATACTCAAACACACCACTATGCTAACTCTTGCCTCTGCACCAACAAACAATGTGAACACAGCTACACACCCTGAATAATTAGGCCTAGCTGCACAAATACTTACACACCGACACCTTCACCTCAACAGCCTTTAGAACGCAGCTAAAACCCCTCGAATCCGGCCTAGCTGCACACATAAAGTCACCCTCAAGCACCAGCGCTGCAAGAATGCAGATACCGTTTCCATTGGTCTTACTGCACACATTTGTCTGCCCTTACATAGCCACCGCCCCACAGCTAACGCTAGTATGCAGCTACACGTCACCCACTGCACACTGGCTGCACACATACCGAGGGTACCCATGTGAAAACAAGGAAATAATATGAGGCAGGGTAACCAAAAAGGAAACACACCAAACACAGGTTACAAAGGAACATACAAAGCACTTTATTTTATACTGAATCCAGTTACCAAAGAACAGAACAAACTTCAGATAGCTATCGACCCTCAGTACAGCACAGCGAAGTCCGGCGTGGTTCGGTGTGCTCAGTGAGTGCAAATATTCATTGAAACAGTCAGGCTTTTATACATTTCTCCAGCCTGTTGTCCAGCCTTTCTTCAGGTTAACCATTCCATAAATAAGTTACTGCTCTAGGGTCCCTTGCCAGGTCAAATCTAGTTCATCTTAGGTTTATACATTAACAAGAAGAAATGGTAATAATATATGTTCTAGGCCTAACATTACAATGCGGGACTTAATTTATACAATATAGTTAAGCAGGTGTTCTTATTCAATTATAGATCAGTTTCGGGAATACAGGTAATCCATTGCACACAGGTCAGCAGAAGGACAAGGTCTCAGCTCATGACCCTAACAAGTGGCCTGCAGGCAAGTTATACATTAGCTGTACAGAGGTCATGACAATCGAGTTCTGTTCTGAATAACATAGGCTACCATTTTAGCTCACATGGTGACTTTATAGAGCAAGAAAACCTAAAATGGCGGCTTGACCCAAAATGACAGTTTACATGGTTTCTAAGGTCAGGGCCTTGCAATGCGAGTTTATTCACATGTAGTTTATAAGCAGCTTGTTAGCAGCTTGGCGTAGGCCAATATACATATATTCATAGCAATAGGAGGCACGATATATTTCTAGTTTGACAAACCCTCCTTTTGGCCTATGCCAAGTGCTAAACTACTTCTGATCTCCCTGCAAATAACTCCATGTGTCATCGTCCATACACCCTGAATAGCTGTCAGAAATATCTATCGCCATTCGATCTTTTACTAAGATCTCTTTCAGTACATACTCCTTAGAGGTTTTATCCGGGGCATACACTTTATGTCCTATTGTACCTATCGCCTGAGTGCAACATCCCCCTAGCATTGAACATATACTTGGTAGACATTGGATACAACAATAAAGAAATAGCAGAATTCCCAAAATAATCAGCAAGACTGAAAGCACTTTCCAACCCCAAGACCGCAAGAAGTCCCAGAACCAACCGCTAAGATCCCAATTTCCCTCGGGAACATGCACTTCTGAACTAAGAATGTGCAGATTCTGTATTGCCTTAAAAATAGTTGGGGAGGAATCCGGTACGAAAACACAGCAAGCGGACCCCACTAGTTTACATACTCCACCACGTTCAGCCAGAATGACATCTAATGTCATCCGGTTCTGAAGCGCTACCAATCTGATCGCTTTCTGCTCTAAAGTCATATTATAGAGTATATCTGTGGTCCGGTTGATGGTTCTCTCCAGTACTCTCGCTAGTTTCATGATATCCTCGGAATTCGCTATCTGCCCAAAGAATGGAAGGAATGATTTCGCTACATCTCCTAAAACCTATGCTGGAGTGTCGCCATTCTCGTCCCGCCGTGGATGAGCCTTCGAAACCTCTACAGTACTTGCTATAAACACCCCAGGTAACAGGATTCCTAGATAACAAGTTCCCTGCCAATCCCTGGGCAACCATGGAAATGCTACATTACCGCAAACAAAATAGATAGGTTCGCCTACATACAAAGGTCTGTCTTCCCCAGTCAAATTTGCAACGTTGGCACAACCTTTAAAATCTCCCATTGACCGGGTGCCATTCCTCTGTATGCAGAAAGAAACTGAATCGGGGCTATGGTTAACAGTATAAGAAGGAGGCACGGCATCCTTATTGCCAATCGGAGCCATTTTAAAGGAAATCAAAGATTGGAAAGGACGAGACAGTCTATCAGAAGGCCTAATAGAAGCAATATTGAGCTTACTCCTATTTGCGAAAAGCGAGCATCCCAGCGGAGTCAGAACACGTTTCTCAAAACTATTCAAATTAGTGCCATCAAAGTTCCCCGAGATGCTATCGTTCCATCGGCCAAAGAACAGTGCTCTAAGTGAAGCATAACAAGCAGTTGTCAAAGGTAAAGGGTGAATATACCAACCTAGCCCCTTATACCCATGTTGCGGTAAATGCGAGCAGATCCAACAATTGGTTCTGTTAAAGATTGCATGGGTAGCATTCATAATTAGAAGTAGAGTGTTATTTTGATAATTCCGTCTATGCAAAAGATCTCTAGGTGACAAGGTATGTAGTTGCACAGAAGGAGTGGGAACAACAGTTATATTTTCAACAGGTAGGAAATCATTCAAAGGGTACATTCTCTCCAAATACCAAAACCCACAACCAACAGTTACTAAAAGTCCCGTGATTATCACCAGTAGACAACAAAACGTTTTCGGGGCCCAGGCACATTGTTCATTGTCCGAGTTGGTCACCCCCTTATTTATAAGTCCAATACGAGCCGCAGCGGTGGCGGTAGCAGGCATTGTAGATTTTCAATTGACGACACCTCAATGTTTGCTGCTGGCGACACTACGGTTGCGCGTCTTCTTAGTCCTTCCACAACCCCACAGCCAACATAATCCCCTTCCTCAACTTTTTGGGCAAAAGCAAGCCCTTGATGATCCTTTCCTTCCTTGAATGCACAGCCGAACCGTGCCGTATGTCTATCTTTGTGGCCGGAAGTTGTATCTTGTTGTGCCTGGTATTGTTTGATCCGAGAACAAGATGTCGTCACTTCCCGTTGGAAGCAACGTATCAGAGGCAAGTGAAGTTGGAACAGCAATTTCCGGGAGCAAAATTTTTGGAGAGTGCGGAGACAAAATGGCAGCTTCCCCAAGCCTCACGGGCTCAGAAAGATTCTCTGACGCACTCTCAGTGCTACTCCCTGCTTTGGGATCATTGGTTGCAGCGTTAGCGAGGGGTTCTGTTTCTTCTGTAACGTGTGGCACTGGGTGAGGAAGTTTCTTGACATGCGTCGCGTGGATCCAATGCTTCCGGCCTGCGACACGCACCGCTGTTTGGGTGACCAGCAGGACCTGGAACGGGCTCCGCCACCGAGGTGCAAGGCAGGAAGATCGGTCAAAGGATTTGACCAAAACCCAACTTCCAGGTTGTATACTGTGGCCTGGGCCCTCGTATTGCGCGGGTAAAGCGTCTCGTACCTGGTGATAAATGAAATACAGGTTTTTAGTCAACTGGCTAAAATAGTCTGAAAGCAATACATTTTCTACATTCCTCAATGCCCTAGGCTTCGGAAGACCCCAGATATTGGCAGGTCTCCCCATTACCACCTCAAATGGAGAGAGCCCAGTCTTAGTTTGAGGGGTTGTACGCATGGCTAGTAACACGATCGGTAAGGCGTCCGGCCATTTTAGTTTGGTGCCGGCACACGTCTTAGCGAGCTTGTTTTTTATGATACCATTGTGTCTTTCCACTAATCCGGCGCTCTGAGCATGTCTGGCTGAATGGAATTGTTTGTCAATTTGCATTGCCGTACATATCTGTAGAATTACAGCAGCGATAAAATGCGGACCATTATCCGACAAGATAACTCTCGGCAAACCGAACCGTGGGAAGAATTGCTTTAACATGGTCTTTGCAGTGGTCATGGCTGTAGCGTCTTTAACAGGGAAAGCCTCGACCCACTTACTAAAGGCGCAAATGACCACAAGGACATATTTTAGATTGTTACATCGCTGTATTTCAATAAAGTCAAAGTGAATCACTTCAAACAGGACAGAAGGAGGCCCAAAGCTACCTCTTGGAGTTGCTGTCCCCTTTCCCACATTGTGTTGTAGGCAAATCATGCAATTTTGGACATAATTCTGGGCAATTTTTGAAATCTTATAATTTACCCAGACTTTCTCTAACATTCTCGTGATCTGTTGAGCGCACACATGTGTGGGACCTTGTGCCATGGTAACCATCATTACTATATAGGCATTAGGAAGCAACCATTTCCCTTCAACCATGTCCACCCAACACCCATCATCATCGAGTTTCCCCAAGCCCTCAGCCCACCTCTTGGATTCTTCTAATGTGGCATCGGCTTGGATATCCCGTACAGACCCAACACCCTCATCCATTGCATAGGCATCTACAGTCTCCCTTGAAACATACATCTCTGTGAAGAGATCAGAGGCAGTTTGTCTAGCTATTTGATCAGCGAAAGCATTCCCTTTCCCTACATCATCTATAATCTTGCGATGTGCTGCGCACTTAATGATTGCTAACTGACTAGGGAGAGCAAGCGCTGAAAGCAATTGTACTATCAGGAAGCCATGTTGGATCTTGGTGCCATGCGAAGTTAAAAACCCTCTCTCTGACCAAAGTCTCCCAAAGTTGTGAGCCACCCTAAAGGCATACTGGCTATCAGTATATATGTTTACTGTTAGCCCTTCGGAAAGCTCACAAGCTCGAGTCAATGCTATAATCTCTGCGGCCTGCGCAGAGTTATGCGTAATTCTCTTGGTCTCCACAACCGTACTTAATGTAGTGACTGCATAAGCAGCTGTGGATGTACCATACAGTAGTTTGAAGCAGGAGCCATCACAAAACAGCTCCCCTTATGGGTTATCCAAAGGAGTGTCCCTCAAATCAACTCTGCCTTTTGTATCTTGTTCAGTAGTATACAGGCAGTCATGTGACTCTTCGTCACCGCAAACAGTATTTTGCGGGAAAGGTAGGAGTTCAACCGGATTAAGAACGCAGCACCTCCTAATTTGAATGTGGGGAGCAAGCAAGATTAATTCATATCTTGTCAGTCGTGCGGAAGTGAGGTGTTGCGTTTGGGTTTTGTTCAATAGAATATCTACAGAGTGAGGCACCATCAGGGTTAAATCATGGCCTAGGACCATTCCCTCACTCTGTTTTACAGACGCAGCAGCAGCAGCGACAGCGCGAAAACATCTTGGCAAAGCGCATGCAACAGGATCAAGGGCGGAAGAGTAGTAACCGCATGGCCTATTCTTCCCTCCATGTTCCTGCGTTAATACAGCCAAAGCACATCCATCACATTCATGCACAAACAACACAAAGGCCTTCTCATAGTTCGGTGTGCCCAAAACTGGCGCCGAACATAATGCAGTCTTGAGCAACTCGAATGAATGTTGATGCTCCGTATTCCATGGCAATGGCGAAGAAATACCCTTCTTCGTCAAGGCCAACATCGGTTTTATCACTAGTGAGAGGTTTGGGATCCATAACCTACAGTAAGAAGCCATACCTATCAAGGCTCTAACTTCCTTTTGTGTATTTGGGACAGACATGCCAGAAATGTGTTTTATTCTTTCAGGTGTCAATCTTCTTCCCTCCTTTGACAGGAGATAGCCTCAATAGGCGACCTCCTGGCAACAATATTGAAACTTTTTAAGCTGAGCTTTGTGACCATGCTTAGCTAGATGGATGAGCAACAACACAGTGCCCTCTTTACAAGAGCTCTCAGAGTCAGCGGCTAAAAGCAAATCATCAACATATTGAAGCAACGTACAAGTAGGGGGCAATTCAAGGGTATCAAGCTGCTCTTTCAAAGCCCTACTATAAATACTAGGACTCTCAGTATAACCTTAAGGTGCACGAGTAAATGTGAATGAGCGTCCCCCTAAGGTGAACGCAAACAAGTATCTACTATCCTCATGTATAGGAATACTGAAGAAAGCATTCTTTAGGTCCACAACACTGAAGTGAGTAGCCGTAGCTGGAATCATGGTTAATATTGTCGTCACATCAGGCAAAATCGGAAATTGCGGAGCGACGACTTAAATCAATTATAAAACTAAATGGAATTGCATTATCACCTTTTTTGTACACGGGCAAAATCGGACTATTGCACAAACTTCCTGCAATCTCCTCAATCACCCCACGATGCACAAAATCGGAAACAATGCTCTTCAAAGCTCGCTCGCCTTCAACTGAGATCCTATACTGTGGAATATGGGGTAGCTTAATTCCATGTTTCAAAACTATTTTAACAGGCTCAATCTGCAAAACACCGACATCATTGTCATCAACTGCCCACAAACACTCTGGTACATTACTGAATTCTGGCGGCAAAGGTCTAGTCAAGAATTGCAAAACAGAACATTGCTGTGGTGAAATCGTCAAACGCATTCCATCAGAAGAACAATGAATTACCGCATTTAATTCCTTCAACAGATTCAACCCCAGCAAATTCTCTCCACAATTCGAAGTCAAGAGAAATGGACAGTGGTCCGTAAAGGGACCCAAAGAAATAGGTACCGGTGAAGAAACTGGACAAACAACTGGTGTGCCAGAAAACCCTACAGAAACATTGGTTTGCCCTGACAGTGGAATGTTTGGAACCCGAGAATGATCAATGGAGCACTTCTGTGCTCCAGTGTCTATCAAAAATTGATGTTTCCTATTTCCCACTACCATTTCAACGTAGGGACCTTTCTGATTAACGGGAATAGGTGTAGGTTCCAAACCCTGCTTCGGGCAATCCTAACGAAACAAAATATCATCAAAAGGAAGCTCTTCAGATAGATATGCAGCAGAAGGATGATCAAATATGTTTCTAGTATCCACACTCGAAGTCTGATTATCCTGTGAAAAAGGTTGTTGGGGATCCTGCGAAAACTGGCCTCTACCAGGGCCCCCTACACCCAGGCGACCTCTGGATCGTCTACCCATATTTCCAAATGTGTTATTCGACCTCTGTCGAAGGACGGGGAATTGTGCACGCCAATGACCCTCCTGGCGACAATAGGCACACTGGTTAATATTCACAGGACCCAAGGGCACATTCCCTTGTGGAACATACTGACCTCTAATCTGCGAACTACCCCCTCTGGGGCCTCTAACAATTTGCTGTAACAATACTTTAGTCTTCAAATCACCTTTTCTCTTCTCGACTCTATCTTTTTCATTATTGACACGGTTCTCGTAGTACTGAGCCATGTGCAGTACTTCTGGTTGGGATTTTGCCTGCCAAGCGCTCTCAGAAGACATAATTTGTGACTGGATGTCAGGCAGCAATCCACGTACAAATTTGTCCACAAATAATCTTTTCCCAGACTCTGTGCCTAAGTGTTGTGCACTGAAATCCGAGAATACCTGTTCGAACCGATTAAAGAACTCAGTAGCACCCTCAGATTTTCCCTGGACACAGGCCATAAGCTTGTCCCAAATAATTCTCTTTTCGGGGATTATAGTTTTCAGTTTTGCAATGATTCTGTCAGGCAAAGTTAGTATCACCTGAGGTGGTCTCTCACCAGCTGGCCTTTCCCCATCAAGCCTAACTATGTGAGCCCATGTATCTCCCAACCCTGGTACATCGTCTATAGTTCTAACTTGTTTCCACAAATCTACAGGCAGGAGTACAGGGAATAACAAATCAATGTTGCCTAGGGTAAAACACTGAGGACTGCAAAACGGACTCTATCTCTTTATAGAACCCTGTCGGATTTTTCCTAATGTCAGGAATAGTTTGTCTAATAGTATTCACTTCCTGTCGTGAAAACGGGACGTGAACAAACTGCGATACATAATGTGCAGGAATGTCCACAGCAGGTGTACCTGCTGCAGCATTAGCAGGGATCTCAACCTTTGGGACAAATGTCGGAGGAACCTCTCTCATAGGCAACTGAGATGTAGGCAACTCCGAACGCTTACTAAGCAACAGAGCTAAGTCGAGCGCTAAAGCAGTTGAAGAAGTGTCAAGTGAAAAAGCTCTCTTATAAATGCTCAATAACTCTGTGGGACAACTAACCTTTCTCTTTAAACATTCATCCTGCAGGTACTCTACCATTACCTGTATCACTTTCCTCTGCATTTCTAGCTATATTGACTGTATGTGTCATATACCTCAACTGGAGTTATCGATATGTCTGAAATCCATCTAATCGCATCTTTTGTACAAATTCGCGCCGCCTCAGATGTCGATTTACGACACGGAAGAAATCGTTTCTGTGCATACATACTTTCTTCTTTGTCATCCTCATTCCGTAACCTTTCCAACTCCTTTCTATACTCAAATATCCTCTCAACATGCTCATGTACCTTCTCCACAGTGTCTCTTGAAAACGCTAAAGTATTCAGGTCCCTCAACCCTTGTGGGAGGTCTGCATTATTTAATTTACCCCACATTACACATAAATGAATCCCTAAACCTTCAATGAAAACATTTTTCTCAGGAAAATTATCCATATTAGAAAGTGTGGCAAGAACATTAGCTCGATCATCTCTTTCCATACAATGCTTAGCCCATGCAAACAAATCCTGTTTCTTTTCTGTAGGAACAGTATTATGAGTAACAATCCTCGACCCCGCACCCTGATCAACTACAAGCGGTACAGAACTACTTGGGAGTGAGGGTGCAGGCAAATTCAATGGAGGTACTATTACCGGTGCAATGGGAAGAGGCAGAGGAGCAGGAGGAACAACAACCGGAGGAATAGGAACAACAGGTTGAGCAGAAAGAGCAGGAATAACAGCAGGAAGAGGAACATACGGAGGTGGTGCAGAGGCACCAGGCCTTCGTTCATTTAACAATTTGTCGATAAACTCATCAGAAACATGAAGATCTTTAGAAGGATAGATTTTCTGAATACCGAGTGAGAAAGCCCTGTCCATATTCCTAACCGACTCAGACTGTTTGTCCTGATCATATAACAACGCCTTTTCAGCATTTGTTTTATGACGGCGTACATGTTTTTCCCTACTTTTAAGCTGCTGCAACGCTTCTCTTTTCCAATTTTGCAAAACATCAAATGCTGCAGGTCTGGCCTTCTTTTTTAACAAGACTGACTCTAAATATTCAATACGAAGGATCTCAAAACTACCATTGAATGGCCACTGAAATTCGAGGCTTGTCTGGTTTGTCTGTGCCAAATTTTATTAAATACTACACTTCCAATGCCATGCTTACAGTACATAGTACATGCCGGTGACCCCTGCTGTGGTGCCGGGCGGCTAAATTCCAAAGATTGTCTATCGCTGCGGAATAATGCCCTAAAGCAGCTAGACAATTTCCCAGGCATTTCTCAAATACTCGGTGTTACCTGGTCAATAATTGTGTCTGCAGATACAATGCGCCAGGGTTGAATTAAGAGTCGGGTAACGACTCACCTGACCAGACCTAAGGAGGACCGATCGGTTTACAAAGGACTTACCTAACGAATTTTACCTTGTGTATGGTGATTTCGGCAAATCTGCCCGCCTCAAAAAATTGACCCTCGTCAAGATGCCGTCTCAGACCACACGGCTATCGTCCAGGGAACGGATCGTGCAGCGCTGTTGAGGTGTCGCGTCTCGTTCAGTCAGGCCGTTATGTCACACCATCGGATCCCGGTCCGATAGCGTGCGTCAACCTTCAATAATCCGGCATCAATCTTGAGGGTCCCTATTCCGGGCGCCAACTGTGAAAACAAGGAAATAATATGAGGCAGGGTAACCAAAAAGGAAACACACCAAACACAGGTTACAAAGGAACATACAAAACACTTTATTTTATACTGAATCCAGTTACAAAAGAACAGAACAAAATTCAGATAGCTATCGACCCTCAGTACAACACAGCAAACTCTGGCGTGGTTCGGTGTGCTCAGTGAGTGCAAATATTCATTGAAACAGTCAGGCTTTTATACATTTCTCCAGCCTGTTGTCCAGCCTTTCTTCAGGTTAACCATTCCATAAATAAGTTACTGCTCCAGGGTCCCTTGCCAGGTCAAATCTAGTTCATTTTAGGTTTATACATTAACAAGAAGAAATGGTAATAATGTATGCTCTGGGCCTAACATTACAATGCGGGACTTAATTTATACAATATAGTTAAGCAGGTGTTCTCATTCAATTATAGATCAGTTTCGGTGATACAGGTAATCCATTGCACACAGGTCAGCAGAAGGACAAGGTCTCAGCTCATGACCCTAACAAGTGGCCTGCAGGCAAGTTATACATTAGGTGTACAGAGGTCATGACAATCGAGTTCAGTTCTGAATAACATAGGCTACCATTTTAGCTCACAGGGTGACTTTATAGAGCAAGAAAACCTAAAATGGCGGCTTGACCCGAAATGACAGTTTACATGGTTTCTAAGGTCAGGACCTTGCAATGCGAGTTTATTCACATGTAGTTTATAAGCAGCTTGTGAGCAGCTTGGCGTAGGCCAATATACATATATTCATAGCAATAGTAGGCACGATATAATTTCTAGTTTGCACCCATGCACGTTGTACTGCACTACTCTCTCCCCTGAACTGGACTGCAGTCCCCGAGGGTGTTCAACCCAGATCGCTTTGGAATCATAACAATGTTAAACGGTGCTATGGAAATGCAAAACAAATGACGGAACAAAACAGGAAGCTGGTGGACTTGTGCAAAACGTCCACCAGAACAGCCTCTTGGGATCAATGCCTATAGTGCCACTTGCCCGCTTATCTCTCCATGATTACTGCCATTACTTTTCCAGGGGGTTCTTGCCCATTTCCTGTGCTAACCCTGCCCACCTTAGACCCCAGTCCCCACCATGTGGCCACCGGGATTGCCAAAAGAAATCATAAAGAAACCATCTCCACATGGCTGCTTGTGTGGGCATCTGCTAGACTTGTCCTTGTGCTGTTAACATGAATACCTGCTTGTGGTCTGTGTTTGCATAAGCCCCACCCAGCTAATGGTAAACCTGTATACCATTCTGGAGTAATGAATATATCAGCAGATCTTTGATATGATATATGATATGATATTTTATTTGTACCGCGTGCATACACAAGTGTTTCAGCGCGCGACGAGGCATGGGAGGGGAACAAGGGAGGACAAAAACAACAATCTTACTAGGCCCAGTGAAATTGAGAACTCGCAAGTGCAGGGGAGCTCTTTGGCAGAGTTGCGACTACCTCTGTGATGTCAAATCTGTGATCTCATTAATTGTAGCTTTTTCCTTTATCGACAGATGTGGACAGCTGTGAGAAGTGGCTGAGCTGCAAGAGCGACTTCCTGACCAAATACCTGAGCCAGGTGTTGACAGATTTACCTGCCTGCCCCTGCTCCTACCCCTTGGAGGCAGTCTACAGCACCGTCACCATCCCGGACGAGAAGCAGGCACGGCCTTTCCGTTGGAGAGATGCCAGTGGCCCTAAGGAGCGTCTGGACATCTACAAGCCTAGCGCCCGGTTCTGCATACGCTCCATGCTCTCACTGGACAGCACCACTCTTGCAGCACAGCACTGCTGCTACGATGAGAGGCTGAAGCTCATCACCCGGGGCAAAGGGGCGGGTGCCCCAAACCTGATCAGCACTGAATTTTCCCCAGAGCTCCACTACAAGGTGGATATGCTGCCCTGGATTCTGTGTAAGGGGGACTGGACGCGGTACCATGCTGTGCGCCCGCCCAACAATGGGCTTGGCTGTGCTGAAAGTCCCGTGGAAGAAGAGTACCTCTCTCAGCTCGAAGAAGCGAAAGAGTACTGAGGTGGTGAAGTCTTTGCACGGCAATGGGGTCTACAGCAGAAACGCGAGGTAACGAGCGTAAATGGTCACGGTCTTCCAACCCGTGTTTACGAAGGCGGCTTCACTGCCACATCGGAGTCGGTGACAAGTACTCCAGAAGCACATGTTTGCAAACGGGGCATTTGGTTTTGGGAAAGGACCCATGTTATCGATAGAGTTGGCCACCCTTTTGTTATCGGTAGAGTTGGCCACCTCTTGGACTCTAGATTCGCCCTGGTCTTCTGGCACTTTGTTCAGGTCTGGCAATGGCCATGCCTGCAAAAGAACTGCATAATGAATTTCTGAGCGGAACTGAGACCTCTTATACAGAGTCAAATGGTGTGGTGAAGAATCTTCTGGTGGCATGCGGCTTCCAGCCAGACCACAGACTAGATGGCACCGGGGAGGAACCGGGAGCTGCTACAACAAAATGTGAACTTTTTTAAGGAAACAATCATCCATCTGAATGCAGATTATTGGTTTAGAATTAATGGAAAAATACCATTGGAGACCATTGTAGATGGGACCGTATTTTTTTTTTTTATGTACTTATATAGAAGCAGTGATGTCGGGAAGAAAGGCACCACCCGTCCCGGGGCAGGCATGGTCCCAATGATGTGTATAAATGGCAGAGGTAAAGTTTCTCCCACTGGTGGATATGTGGCCATAAGGCAGGGATCTGTAACCTGTGGCACTCCAGATGTTTTGGCCTACACTTCCCATGATCCCTTATCATTGAATATGCTGGCTAGGGCTGATGGGAGTTGTAGTCCAAAACATCTGGAGAGCCAAAAGTTGCAGACCTCTGTCATAAGGGGTCCCCACAAATAAATACCACTGGAAAAATACAGCCTTTTCATAGATGGGGGGCCATTCAATAATTCCAGATTGGTGAGCATCACATATTTCATGGAAATAGAGATTATCTTTGGTGGGGGGGGGTGGCAGATCACACCTTCTCCAGCTCCCAAATCCCTCACCCGCGCATATCATCATACCTGCTGTCATTGGTCCATAATTTGTTCCAGGGGGGAAATGAGACTGAATTTGTACATGTTGTTGATGGAAACGCTACCAGGTCTTGCTCATAATGCTTGGGGAACAATCACCTGAAGCTGCATGAAGCTGTGCAGCCCTGTGGCATGTACTAGATGTGCACGCGGGACCTGCACCATGTGGCGGATGGCTGGCCAGCCTGGTTAGCACTGTCTACCTCTTGCTGTAGAGGATAGGTTTATGTTGAGCCCATTCCTGACGTAACACATTCCTTCGCTCTGGTTCTCACGTCGGTGCAGGAGGCAGTCATGTGGTGACAGGCACGACTGCCCTGGTGATGGTGAGTAAACTAGTGCCAATGGGCAAAGCCGAATATCCCTGCAGTAATTCGGGGTAAACAACCCTTGACGTAGACTTCTCTTAAGCAGATGTGTAGCCAGGATTGTCTAACAAGTGGGGCCTGAAGCTAATGTAGTTGGGCCCACCGCAGTGACATTAACATCTGTAAATGCCCACACAGTGGTGCAGAGCGGGCACTTACAGATTTTGGGTGGGCTTTCCCCGATTAGGCCCTACCCTGTCTACGCCTCTGCTCATAAGCTTCCCATTTAGCATGTGCAGATGCGTATTTTGAGAAATCCATGCGCATGTGGGCATGTGTGTTTCAACGTGTCACCATATGCAATTTGCGCATTTGGTCGCATGCAAAAGCACACATGTCAATTTCATGTGGTCATGTAACCAATCGCTTTTGAGAAGTGGCTTACAGATGTTCATTCGTATGTTAGTGTGCATGCGTTTGAATGTGTTTCTCTGAGTGAGCTCTTTAATGTCTGTGTATGCACTCGTGATTAAGTGGGAGCATGCATAAAGTGGACACTGAGGGTATCTATGCAAGTGTGCATATCTGATTTTGTGTGTGTGTGCGCGCGCGCGCAAATTCAATGAGTTTGTATCCATAAGTGTACATTAGCTTATGTGTGCGCTCTTGGCTGTGAATGTGTACTTCTGAGAGTAAAAACGTGTGGGCGCACAAGGTCTATGGGAGAGCCTTTGCATGTGGTTCTGTGTTACATGAAATGTACGGGGTGCATCTGTCTGACGATTCTACTGAGTATGTATTTGGGGTGCATCCAGCCATGCGTGGAAATCTGGCTTGGGTGACATTACTTTGGGTGTTCGTTTTTATGACAGTGCCCTAGGGTTGTCCAACTCCAGGTCTCCAGGGCCAGATCCATGTCGGATTTTCAGGATAACCCTCATTGATATTCATGAGATAAATTTGCATGCAATGATTCTAAATGTATGCACATTTTTGCTCACAAATATTAATGAGGGATATCCTGAAAACCCATCAGGTTTCCGGCCCTCTAGGCCTAGAGTTGGACAACCTCTCTGTAAGTGAGCCCCACTACTTCTGTTGAGTTTTGCCCACGAGACATGCTCTCAATTCTCTTTAGCCTGAGCACATATGTACCAAATGCGACAAGACCGATGCACCCTCTTTTTAGTGGCGTATATGGGAGCGGGAGGTTATTCTTTTCACCCTGGGTTTTTTGGTTTAAAATCTCACTCTGCCAATTGATCTCCAACGTATAGCTATTCATGTTTGAATAATATGGCAGGGCGCATATTGGAAACTTCAAAATTCAGAGTTCCCCCTCCCAAACAAATTTGGAAGCAAACATTCCCAAAGGACCATTCAGGATGGAGAGTTCAAACATCTTGAAAGATCCACATGTCCTGGACCTGAATTCCAGCTGTTTAGCTTTTCACGTTCAGGATTCACTGAGCCCTGTTGGGTACAGATGAGAAATTGGTCTGGGGGAGGTATGGGGGGTTTGCTAGTACTTTTACCCCCAGTCTATGATGCTCACTGCAAGGTGTCCCGCAAGAAAGTTCCCCAGAAATCTTCTGGTCAAAGCAAGTGTTTTCTGAGCAAAGCCTCCTCGCCCCACCCCCCACATGTCTGTGTTGCTTGAGATTTATGCCCACTAATCTTTCCAGGTATTGTTACTCTTTATGTACCTTAATGGAGGCACTTTATTTAAAATGATGTTGGTGGGACGACGTTGTCGCCTTAATTGTGTATTTGAACATTTGAAAGGGATCTGAGCACAGACGCTCCATATTTTTGTAATGCTGCATAGGTAGTTTTAAGTATTAAGCTTTTTGTATTTTTAAAGTTCCCCCATATTTTTATGATCACTTCCTGTTTATATTCCATGTCCTCTGTCCTACTCCTGCTGCAGTATTTATTGCCTGTGATCACAAATGAGCCTAATGAAATAAAGAAAAAGGCTGAAAAGCATCACTTACACAAGTAATGTGCTGCACTGTCATATGTGGACTTGAGAAATGTAAATTGCAACTATGCTTGGGTAGCAGATTCTTCTACTGTGTGGGGAGGGGTGGAGGTAAGTTCTGCTCCTTGTTTTTGACAATAGGGCTGCTTTAGATGCGTTGGGCAGCTAGCTCTGTATTGTGACCTCCATTGAGTGAATTGGCAGCCATTTTTGTTTCACCACTTGTTCCGGCAAATCACTTGGCGGCCATGTTTGTTCTATCATGACATTGCATTATTTGGTAGCCAGCTTTCCATGGCAGCATTAGTAAACGCCACCTTTGGATCATAACATCCATTCAATTATTTGACAACCATCTTTGAATTGATCACAACTTTAAATGACTAGGACTGGGCTGGGAACTGAAAAGAGGGCTATAACCAGCCTTAGTTGAAGTCAGTGAATGTACCGAGCCAGCCCGACCATCTGCCGTTGTGGTTTGGGTGTTCCCCTACTCAAAACAAATGGGAAAATATGGCACAAAAGGATGCATATTACACACAACTTTCTAAATATCTTGGCTAAAATGCCAAAGGTTTGTGAGGCGGTTCCAAAGAGGCAATAATCAAATACTCCAATACATCATGTTTGCCGCAGGGCCTGGGGACCGCCCCTGCATGGTAGCAATGCGTTGTATAAATCAACATAACATAGCATATCATATCATAACATAACATAGTATCCAGGAACAAAGCTTCTCTGTAACAAGAAATGAGTGCGCCTGATCCAAATCATGTTATGCACCACAGGTAAGAATGTATGCCGAACGAGAGGCAGTCCCTGACTGAACAGCGTGACCGACTAGAAGAGAAAATGGCCGCCCACAATACAGCGTGACGGACTAGAAGAGAAAATGGCCGCCCACAATACAGCGTGACCCACTAGAAGAGAAAATGGCTGCCCACAATCATATGTCAGGAGAAAACAGTTTTGAAACTGTGCCAGAACACAGTGGCCTGTTCCTGTGCCAGGTAGCAGGTCATCAATGCTTCTCTACAGAAAATTACGTATAATTGATGTTACCACATGCATAGTGTTGTTTAAATATTCCAGTACACCATGGGTGATATGGGTCTATTCAAATATTCCAGGGCGCTGCGAATAATTTGTGCCAGCCTGTCAGTGTGTTGCTCAAGTAGGGCAGCGTTCAACGCAAAATGCCAGATTGTTCAAATTGCTCAAATGGGCCAAGGCTTCATTCAAAGTCTAATGCCCGTTGAAGGCCGTGCCCCGTAAAGCACTATTGTAATGGCCATTAGCGGTTGAAGCCACCACAGCAGATCAAGCATTAACATCACTGCTGGTGATCCTCATGGCCTAACAGCAACCATCACCATTGCTGGGGATCCACGTGCCCCCGCCCTGCAACACATAAAACACCAACGCCTTTGGTACTAATCCTCATAGTCCCCACATCATGCAAAGCGCCCCTGCCAGTAATCTAAGTAGCCCCAATCCTGAAAAACGCGAATCACTATTGCCAGTGATCCACTTTCCCAACACAACCTGTACAGCACAATCACTAGTGCTAGCAATGTGCATAGCCCTTAAAGAAGGTAAATAGCCATGCCATTCCTACTGAACACGATTGACATTCCCAGTAATATAAGTTGCTGCAAAAACACAACCACCAATGCCAGTAATCATCTTTGCTAACACAACATGTACATCACCATCAACATTATTAGTAATATACTGAAGAGGTTGGGGAGTTTACCCCCTCCTATAAAATACATGACACGGAAGAAGGCCAGGAGACGCGGCGATCACCCATTTGGACCGATTCCCAGTGCTCCAATGATTTACAAGTATGTCGAGAGGTATCCACTCAGCCAGCCCTACAGACCAGGTGTGGTACAAATCTACACCAGAGGGGACAGGAAGCCCCAGGCTGCAACTAAAGACACCTCAATTGTGCGTATCGATTAAAGCGCCACAAAGCCATGTTGATGACGTCGATAGAGACACCACGACCTAGTAGCGTTAGACATGAAGCACACATGCCCTCCGCACTTCGGGACATAAACACGCACTCAAATACATGAAGAACACAAGCGTACATTTCTATAGAGGACAGATACATATACATACTGTCATTGCTTTTATTATTTTGCCATTAGCTAAACGCAGCAACTGCAAGAAGCAAGAGTTCATGAACAGAGGTTGCAGATGCTTACATGCAAATGACCTTATGGAACCACAGGAGCACCTGTGGGACCTGACAGAACCAAGTGTGACTAACCTATGGAGAATGTAGAATAGTATGAACATTGTAGAAGCCGCATTATGGTTTAGGAAAATTACAGCTGGCCACAAGCCTCTCAACAAGAACCGAGCTGAGCTGAATTCAGACAGGACAGAGAGTAAGATGTGTGGGACAGGACTCGCTGCCAAGGCCACAAGATACAGATGACATTAGCACCAACTGCAGTAAATGCAAATAATACCTCATAATTCAGAGCTGCACAGTTCAGAATCATGGTCTCGGAACACGTGACCTGGCCGAAGCAGAACAATGGGAAAGGTTGTCAGTCTCATATTACCAGACAGTAGATCACAACACATATGTTACAATGTGAGACAAGAGTTACACCAAGCAAAAGAGCACTCCCATAGACTAAGGTGGTACACACAAGTTACAATGCAGACACATAGTCATTCATATTACCTTGAAAAGGTACACTGAGAGCTGTGAACCTTAGCGGATCCCAACCCTGGGGACGTCATCTCTAGCCAATCACAGTTTAGTACTCTGGGGGAGGGTAGCAATGGGCAAGAACCAATGTAAGACCCTCACAGTGCAACATTGTTATAGATCACTATCTATGGACCATTGGAGAGCCAGTAGAAAAAGACATATAGGCGACCATATAGATGATTAGGCTCCTGATGGCCAATCCCAGATGTCAATAGGTTTCTAGAGTAGGGCCCGGGTTGTAACATCACTCTGGCACAATTAGGATACAAAACTGGCCTGCGAGCCAGGAGAAGCTGAGATGTCCACGGATTTCTTCTGTCCCTGTGCTGATTCCTGTTGGTTTTATTTGTAATAAACCGCAGTTTGAACTTGCTGTTGTCTGGGATACCCCGTTTGTCCTGTGGAAGGTGTTGGGCCTTCCGAAAGTCTGCAATCTCCTAGTGGCCCTCTGGCATACCTGGGACTTTGTCCCAACAGTACATAGCCCTTAAGAATGCAAAGAGTCATTACCATTTCTGCTGAACACCATTGCCATTCCCAGTAATGTAAATTGCAGCAAAAACACAACCACCAATGCCAGTAATCCTCTTTACCAACACATGTACAACACCATCGCCATTGCTAGCAATGTGCATCGCCCTTAAAGAAGGCAAAGAGCCATTACCATTCCTGCTGAACACCATTGCCATTCCCAGTTGTAGACTTCTACTTGTAGCCTCTTCCTCATGCAGCAGCCTCACTCCCTCCATTCTTCGCGCATTTCCCTCCCCTCAATGTTCAGTTGTGCAACATACATGGACCCCTTCCTGCAGCCACGCCCTCACTAACAAACTTTCCATACACCCTGCAGTTCCTCGTGGCCTCCTTCTACAGCCGCTAGCTTCTTGCACACCCTGTTCTCCTCAATTCCACAGGCCGATCCCTCCACACCACATTGCCTTCTCTCTCGGCTTCTGCTCCATCCCTGTTCTCTGCCTTAGTCCCCTGTGTCCCCTCTGCCTTCCCCCTCTCCTGTATCCCTTGATTCTCTGCTGGTGCCCCTGATTGCCCCCCACCTTAATGAGCCCATTTCTCATGCAGCACCTCATACCTCTGCTTCCGCCATATGTGGTAAAAGTAGGTGAAATGGCTCGAGGTGGCTTGCTCCCCTACTCCAAGGCACCGAACAGCCCAAAGCAGCCCCCAACCCCTGCAGACCTCCAGGGGAAATCTTGCTTTCCCAGATTGGGGGAAAGAGACAGATGAGAGGGAAAAAATGAGGCCACTGAGAGAAAATCAAGTTCTTTATATGGCCCTATAGACTGAGAGAGAGTCATTATCGCTGGATAATTACCTGGGTGAAGGGTCCTAATCCCAAGCGATAATAACCCCTCTCTGGGTCCACAAGAGTATTTGGACATGGTGGCATTAGCCATATAGGTTTTGCAGTCGTGTTGGGTGAAGTAAACATTTTAATAGTGTGTAAAGCAAATGCATAAAACGTATTAATAACAGGGTCGTCATCAGAAGGCAAGAATGTTCTTTGTACATTGTGCTTATGTAGAGGAGGTTTATCGTGAGCATGCGTTCGTTGTAACTTAAAAGGGAATGGATTGCTCTGTGCTTTAGCTTTCATTTTGGGGTTTCAAATTGACTTCACCTGTCTTGTCGAAAACACAGTGGGAAAAAACCCACCATGATGTCCTATCCCCGGAGCAGGCACTTGAAAGACATGTGGCTTCTTGCAACCTCTGCCATTACAGGAGAAAGGTAAGCGCTTTGAAACACATTGTGTATAGGCGCTATATAAATGAACCATCATATCATATCATTATATATATAGTCACATGATGTTGCAAGTCAAACCTCTGTACCTGGTGGTATGTCTCTTTAGCACTGGCCTTCAAACTGTGGTGCTGGCCCCGAAGGATGTTCAGGGGGGCCGAGAGGCTCTTCCAAAAGGAAATGCATTGACTGCTTTTAAAAGAAAATATAAGCAGATATGGAATGGGGGGACTTGGCAACAACATTTTACTCAGGGGAAGGTGGGGTTAACATAAAACATTTTGAATACCCCTGCTCTACAGTGAGTCAGGGCGTTTTCTAGCATCTTCCTATGGTGTCTTTCCTTAGGATCGAGGCCCCTTAACGTCAGGCCTCAGGCACGTATCATCCTGCCTGCGGGGGCTAGGATTCATTTGGTTACATTGGCTTCATTTGGCCCCCATCCTCCTGCACTTTGCCCCTCTAGAAGGATGCCGGCCTTATCAAAGACTAACAGTTATTCGTGTGCCATCAACATCCCCATCACTGCAATGTCTTAGGCCTGGACTTTCATTTGAATTGCGTGTTTGCTATTGTACTCAGCACAGCTTGAAATGAGCATGTTCCCTGATCATCAAGCAGGCCAGTCAGCCTGTTATCTGATCATCAAGCAGGCCAGTCAGCCTGTTCCCTGATCATCAAGCAGGCCAGTCAGCCTGTTATCTGATCATCAAGCAGGCCAGTCAGCCTGTTATCTGATCATCAAGCAGGCCAGTCAGCCTGTTATCTGATCATCAAGCAGGCCAGTCAGCCTGTTATCTGATCATCAAGCAGGCCAGTCAGCCTGTTCCCTGATCTTCAAGCAGGCCAGTCACCCTGTTATCTGATCATCAAGCAGGCCAGTCAGCCTGTTCTCTGATCTTCAAGCAGGCCAGTCACCCTGTTATCTGATCATCAAGCAGGCCAGTGCCAGTGCAGGTTTTTGAAGCACGCGTCTCAAGACGATTCTATCTTTTCCAATATACTAAGGACACTTCGTTTTTTGAAAAGGTGTTTGCGAAGTGTTTTCCCAGTATCGCAGATTCCCAGCATCCAGAGTCGCTCAGGACTCTTGCCACCCGCAGCTTCGTTCCCAGGAGGGGGCGGAGCTTGGCGGTGCACACGTGAAGCATCACGTGACCAGAACTGCCTGTAAAACACACCCGTAATCAGGCGAGCGGTGCATTCAAAGACACTTCGTTTTTTGAAAAGGTGTTTGTGAAGTGTTTTCCCAGTATCGCGAATTCCCAGCATCCAGAGTCGCTCAGGACTCTTGCCGCCCGCAGCTTCGTTCCCAGGAGGGGGCGGAGCTTGTCGGTGCACACGTGAAGCATCACGTGACCAGAACTGCCTGTAAAACACACCCGTAATCACCCTCGCGGCGTTGAGCCCGGCAGGGGTAGAGGGCGTTGGCTGTTGAGCGGCTGTTCGGCGGATGGTGGCACTTAACAACTTCTGCCCCAGGTAATGGTTGAACTTACAAAGAGGAGCTGCAGCGACTGAGAAGCCAGCGGAGTTCGGCAGTGAATCCAGTCTGCCCAGTCCATCTCAGAGCATTCTCGGCCGATTGCTGTCTGTGCATCCGGGTAGCGCAGAGACTTTACTCTCGGCCGTAGGAGCACACACGCGAAATCGCGTGCGGAAGCAGAATTCCAAAACGGAGAAAGGTAAGCCAAGTGAACATTGCCTTACTAATAACGTGTTTCCGTCGAAAGCTGATCCGCGTGTCACTGGCTGTACAACGCCGGGAAATCTGTCCTCGACGCCGCGTGGAGCTGAGGGGAGGGTCAGAACGGCACAAACTGTAACGTCTGACAAACAGACACTGACAATGTCAAACACCTCCAAACAGCCCCTATCAGTGACACCCGAGCATTCTGGGTTAGCCGAGGTTGAGGCTGTGGCGGAGGTTGAGGTGGCAGCGGTGGCCGCGGCTATCAACACACCCCCAGCACTAGCCTGCAAAGTGGTAAAACTTCCCAATAATCGTAACATTGAATCCGATGCAGCGTCACAACCGCAGGAAAATACTCCATTACAGCATGCACCGAAGTTGGCGCCTGACTTAAGTGTCTCAAGTGTTACACAAGCAAAAACTGAGCATTTACTAAACTACGGTCATGATCATGCTACGTGTGTGCCGACCATTCTCCCTGAAATTATCTTAATCGACTTATTGGAGCCTCCGCCAACAGCATACTTAGATGCCTCTGAGACCTTCCTGTTTGATATAACCGATAACCGATGCCGATTTGTTGGCAATGCGGTCTCCGTCAGTCGGACGCATGAAGTCACCTGTAATGCAAACTTTTTCCACGCAGGCTGATGCTCCATTACATAACATTGAGATGCAGCATGGCCACACTAGTACATGGGAAAAAATGGCGATACCGTCTGACATGAGCCCTGACATACACAAGGGAGCTTCCCATTTGTATGCAAAAACACCAACATCAAAACTAACCGCAAATAAGGTTGCTGAAAGTGTAATAAATTACGCTAAAAGTCGTGCTACACCAAATGTGTTGGTAACCTCTGGAAATGAAATGCCTCTGGCAATATCACAACCATTATCCAACATGACTACATCTATGCCAGTTGACATTGCCGCCCGTGAAGCACGACTAACTGCTCGGCTAAAATCGGATTTCAACCTGATGCGTGAACGCCTAAATGAAAGCTTCTTAACTAATAATGGAAACGTGTGAACTCCTGGGCGCAAAGCAAGTACTCACCACAAGGAAACAAATCACCCACCTCATCAAGTGGTAATTCCATCGAACCCTGGCACCACAGTGGGTCGTATAAATCTAGATGTGTCGGATGTCTCCCACCAAAAAAATTGAAGGAAAAAAACTGACACTGAAAATCAGGACGACTCTGAAGTCAGCCAAACTGCAACCAATCCTGCAGGAAATAGACCAATGGAAAAAAATGAAAGTAAAATATCCGAAACCTCCAAGAACTGCAAAGGAAACATTTCCATTGCAGCAGGAATTCTGATTCATAATAATGTTTTGGCGGCTACTTCAATAGCCCTAATGCCATTTATGAAACTATATATATATATATATATATGAGACTCTAAACGATACTGTACGCGATCAAAATTCTATTTTGGTACTGTTAAACAACAAATTGTCAGCATTAGAAATACGCAACGAACATCTAAGCAATTGTTTGGATCTAGAAGCTGCATCAACTCATCAATGGCACTCTTGTCTAATTGAAATAACCCGTAGGGAGTCTCATGAAAAACTAGACCTTGCTGAAGCCCTAGTAGAATGTACTAAGTGGCTCAGGCACAATGTTGCTACTCATCCACTCAGCCACGTAATGAGTGAGCCTGTAATCGGTAGTGGGCGCTACCGTGATCAGGGTCTGATGCCCCCGCAACAAAGAAGTTGCGATTATCCACCGCGTTATCAAAGGATCCTGAGAAAAACTCTAAACAAAAGGAGACTCGCGGTGTAATAACCACCAAAACGAACGAGGCAACTACGACACCTGAAATCGCTTATCCTCTTGTTGCAGAACCTACCATTGAAGTAAGACCGATAGCGGATTCTTCTACCTTGATTGACAAACACAGTATTCCTACTTCAAGTACTGAGGCATCAGTGGTAGTGTGCAGAGCAGTGACAACTGAAGAGCACCCTTCTTCCCTGAGTGCACTGGTGAACCACGCAGTACTAATAGAGAGAAAAATCTCTTTTGACATATTTTCAGGAACAGCGAAAACTATCAATCAACCAAAACTCCGGCCATATTAAAGGCAAAACAACCCAGCGCTTTGAAAAAAGCAAAGAAAGGCCCGGTACCAAAACGTCCACGAACAAATGAAGCAAAAAAGTTCATAAGAAATCTGACGACTCCTCCACGTTTTGTGGTATCAAAAACCACAGCAGAGCCAAAAAAACTGGATGTTCAACCTACTGCTAAAACGCAATTAGTTCACAACGTAGATAACTCTGCTATACCTACAAAACGTAGAAGAGAAGACATTAGCCCATCTATTGACCAATCTACGGTAGAGTCGATTGATCTTTGCGATTTATCAACCCACTCGGTAGAAGACGAGTATGAAACAGAGGGTGCCTCTCATGGGAGAGACGTGTCGGAAAAAGAAAGTGTTAGGACCAAATCACCAAACAGAGATGAAAGATTCGTCAAATTGGACCGTTACCCAATTGGCCCTGCTGAGTTACGGCCAGTGAGAGTCGAAAAAGGACGTGCCACACTTTGTATGGACAAGTAAGACACAAAAAGCAAACTCCAGAGAGTCTCTGACAAACCGATATTAAAACTTAATCCTAAGTACACAAAGGCGCAAACAAAAAACTTAACACAACACGGTACTCAAAGCAGAGTTGAACAACAGAAACCATTCAAGGAAAGTCTGTATAAACTAGAGCTCGAAAATATTCTTGAAGACATAAACGAAATAAATCTAAACAGATCAAATGTGATGAAATTGCTGCATAACCTACCTGCCCTGAGGAACATCCGATCCGATGATATCAGAATCGTTGAATATAAAAACGAATCAAGATCAGACTGGGTAATCTTGCACATGCGGTCTAAAACAGTAGCACAACCAATTCTTGATGCGAAAGACGACTTATTGTTCTATGGATTCAATTTAACATCTGCGATGAATTCTCAAGTCAATACTAACCAAACACTTAGAAATGGCCAATGCCAAAAGCCGAATATTACAAACAGGGCAGATCTGAGAAACCAACTTAAAACTCAACTATCACACGACACTGATGCAAGTCGACTAAGAAACAACATATAGGATGACACAGGGTCTAGGCATACGACCCAATTGTTAACATCATGGAACACCAGAGGTTTTGTCCATCTTTTCCATGAAGGAAGCACCCATGACATCAAAAGCCTGTTTATTTGTCTCCAAGAAACTTGGCTAAGAAAGATGCCATCCTGTGATGGATACACAATATATCTAAATGAGGCTGGTAAAAACCTCTTGGGACGCCCTTTCTCTGGCCTACTCGCCATGATAAAAAATTCGTCGGGATGGGAAGTAATTGGAATTGAAAATCCGAACCTATTTGTTCAAGCTATCACCCTTGAATTGGCTACAAGCAATCGACAGGGAAATAAACACAAACAGCATTTGTTGTTGGTAAACACTTATTGGAATCCTGTAATGATTTCTGATGAGGACTATTTGATGTCAATAACCACACAAATAGATAGCTGCTATGCTTCTTTTGGCGCGCCATTCATACTAGTTTGTGGCGATTTAAATTTTTCTTGGTTTGACAAAATAAATGAACGTAATCTGAACGATATGCAAGTGATCCCAACTGAATGCTCTGATCGCGGCACGAAATGGGCTTACGAACTAGCATCTCGTAATTGTGTATTGCTGAATGGATGCACTAGAGGGGACATCCCAGCTGCTGCAATGTGGCAGCGGGCAAATTCAACCAAAACCCTAGATTACATCTGGGTATCTGAGAATTTGCACGCTCTAATCTCAGACCTACAAGTAAGAAAAGCATCCAATAGTGATCATAATCCACTGATCTTATCGTGGTATATGGGTACAACAGCAATGCAACAAAGCTACACCACTCAATTAGATATTAACACCTCCCAAAACCGCATAAGGATAAATAATAGGCAGATTGACTCCATGACATCGGATTTCATTCAGGCATGTTCCACAAATCTATATGCAGAATACGCATCTCTCTTGAAACAGTACACTAACACAAACAAGAGAACGATAAGGGATCACATCCACCCTTTTAGTCCTGAACTAAGTGAAGCAAAGAAACTACTTGCAAGTGATGTGAAAAAACTAAAGGCTACTGGCGGAATTAATCTAACACTGCATTTAGCCGCCAGACGCCAACGGTATCGAAACTGGTTGAAGTCCTTTAAAATTATTCGTAATCAAGAACAAGCGGAACTCATGTTGCGCCTTTTAATTCAAAAAGACAGCTCCAATATATGGAAGATAATAAATAGCGGCCACTTGACACAATCAAACCACCTAGCCAATGGTGTGAATGCAGCCACTTGGATAAAACACTATGACGTTGTTTTCAATAGTAGTGGCGGTGATAACACTCCAAAGCCAAAAATAGACGAGTGCAAATGGAATGTCAAGGAATCACTTGAAGATATAACAGAAGCAATCCAGAAGTTAAAGTCATCACGAGCCGCTGGCCCCGATGGTGTATCAAACGTCATGCTCAAAACGAACAAAGAAAACTGGGCAAAGTTCATCAAGGTCCTATTCGATCAAATAGCCCAAACATCAAAAATCCCCGATACCTGGGCAAAAGCAATAATTGTCCCAGTGTTCAAAAAAGGAAACAAAGAAGATCTCGCAAATTATCGACCCATAGCGTTGTTAGACACTATGGGGAAGATCTTTGCTACATTCCTTCAAACGAAAATCGCTAGATGGGCCGAAACAAATGGGATCTACGACGTGAGACAAACTGGGTTCACCAAAGGGGTTGGCGTGGAACTTAATCTGCTTTTACTAAACTTGGCAAAACTAGACGCTTTAAAACATAAAAAAAGGTTGTTTTTAGCGTTCATTGACCTAAAACAAGCCTTTGATTGCATAAACCGCAATCTTCTGTGGCAAAAACTAAAGACGTGGGGATGTCCAAATGATCTACTGGCCCCACTGATGGCATTTCATGCCAAAACCAGCATTCGTGTGCGCCTAAATGCAGAAGGGGACTTAACCAACTAAATAACAACTACAAAGGGGGTAAAGCAAGGGTGCCCTCTTGCAGCTTTGCTGTTCAAACTTTTCATTTCAGATTTGCCTGAAGCCTTTTCACTAACTAGGTGTTTTCCCCCGAAAATCAACGGCACACATGTAACGCATATAATTTATGCGGATGACCTAGTGTTGCTTGACAGCACTGAAATAGGCTTACAAAGATCACTGGTAGCACTACAGTCCTACCTAATAGCAAACCACTTAATGATAAACGTGAACAAATGCCAGGTGATGGCCTTTGGACCTAACACTAATTCAAGAAAAGCGAGGTTCAACTGGAAAATTTACAAGGAGATATTGCTAAGAACTGATGCGATTCAATACTTGGGCATCTCATTCAATATATCAATCAGAGAATGGAGTTGGACAAATGAAATCATCTCGCGTATGCGAATGTTCGCACTACAAGGGCGCAAACTACACACAATCTATGGGAATTTTTCACTTCAACCGGTGACGACTTTCTACTTGCAAAAAGTGACACCAGCAATATGTTTCGGCAGTGAAACAGGGTGGAACATCAGCGCTTGTCTCTGGGCTCAAGTAGAGGGCTGCTTTTGGCGTAAAGTCCTCCAGCTGCCCCAATGTGTCTCAATGGTGGCCTTGAGACACGAATTGCCCCTAGATTCTCTGCATTCAACAGTATTGTGGAAATCTATATTATTGCTAAGGAAAATGAGACTATTCCCACAGACAAAGGCATACTCAATCTTGGCCAATACGAATAAAGATACATCCACCTCTCTGCTAGGCAGATGGGAAGAGAACCTATTAGGTATTCTGGAAGACGCAAATATAAAAATGTCTCTGGTCCTACAGACACCAAAACTGGCAAAAATAAAATGTATGCAATCAAAGTGGATCAAGAACGCGGAAAGACGATCTGCGTTACCCTCTGCAATTGACCTTGGTTTGTGTGAACAAAAAAGAGGCACTTTACCGAAATATCTGGCTAAATTTCTGTCAAACTACCACCGAAATACGCCTCAACCTGCACAATACAAAGCTGCGCATGAAGAGATTAAAAGATCCCATGATTATTGATGAAAACTGCCGCTTTTGCAAGCAGAAACCGGAATCCATTAAACATCTAATAATTGAATGTTCCCAGATTAATGACTTCTCCACCCTACACCTGGAAAGTTATGCCCCTAAAAAACGGCAATATGGTGGAGTGGTGGTCGTATTTGATCACGGGAAGAAATGTGCAGCTAACTTGTAACGTGATAAACTTCATGGATATGCTATTGATACAACCACCATAAACCTGGTCCTTCACCCTAAGAACGCTACCACAGATGGACTGACCAGCCCACGTCCGCATAAGTTTAGTGTAATGAAACTAAATGGAACATTACAAAAACTGCGAACAGTAAAAATATGTAATGATGTGGGTTGGGGAGTGGGAACGTGATTGACAAAAAGTTTGTTTTCTTTTACAAAACTAAAAGTCTAATAAATAAAAAAATAAAAAACATACTAACTATTCACTGCATCCGGAATGCTACTTCTGTACATAGCATTAACCCACCTGAAAGCGAGCACCAGCATAACTGGGAGCTCGGAAGGCGGGACCCCATGCTCTGACTCCCAGCATCCTCTTAGCACCCGTCTAGGAGACACGCGTGGGCTGAGGGTGCTTTAGATAAATGGGTAACGGATCGTATGCACCAGGGTACAAATATTTGTAATTTTTTTTTTAACAGTAGTTGGGCTCCTTGTTCACCACCTCCTTCTACTTGCACACCACCTACTTCTCATTGCACCCCTCCTGCTTCTCTTTGCACACTTCCTGCTTCTCCTTGCTCACCTCCTGCTTCTCCTTGCGCTCTCCAGCTTCTCTTTGCTAATCACCTGCTATTGCTTGTAAACCGCCACCTTCTCCTTAGTCACCGACTGCTTCTGCTTGCACACCACCTGCTTCTGCTTGCTCGCCGCCTGCTTCTGCTTGCTCGCCGCCTGTTTCTGCTTGCTCACTGCCTGCTTCTCCTTGATCACTGCCTGCTTCTCTTTGTGCACCTCCTGCTTCTCCTCGCACAACTCCTGCTTCTCCTTGCTCACCTCCTCCTTCTCCTTGTTCACCTCCAGCTTCACCTTGCACCCCTCCTGCTTCTCCTTGCTCACCTCCTGCTTCTCCTTGCTCACTTCCTGCTTCTCCTTGCTCACCTCTTGCTTCTCCTTGCACACCCCTGCTTCTCCTTGCACACTTCCTGCTTCTCCTTGCACATCTCCTGCCTTTCCTTGCTCGCCCTTCTCCTTGCACCTCTCCTGCTTCTCCTCTCTCACCTCCTGCTTATCCTTGCGGACCTCCTGCTTCTCCTTGCGGACCTCCTGCTTCTCCTTGTGCACCACCTGCTTCTCCTTGTGCACCACCTGCTTCTCCTTGTGCACCACCTGCTTTTCCTTGCGCACCACCTGCTTCTCCTTGCTCACCTCCTGTTTCTCCTTGCTCACCTCCTGCTTCTCCTTGCACACAACCTGCTTCTCCTTGCACACCCCCTGTTTCTCCTAGCACATCTCATGCCTTTCCTTGCTCGCTCTTCTCCTTGCTCACCTCCTGCTTCTCCTGGCACCCCTCCTGCTTCTCCTTGCACCCCTCCTGCTTCTCCTTGCTCACCCCCTGCTTCTCCTTGCGCACCTGCTGCTTCTCCTTGCGCACCTGCTGCCTCTCCTTGCGCACCTGCTGCCTCTCCTTGCACCCTTCCTGCTTCTCCCTGCACCCCTCCTGCTTCTCCATGCACCCCTCCTGCTTCTCTTTGCACACCTTCTGCTTCTCCTTGCTCACCTCCTGCTTCTCCATGCACATCTCATGCCTTTCCTTGCTCGCCCTTCTCCTTGCACACCTGCTGCTTCTCCTTGCGTACCTGCTGCCTCTCCTTGCACCCTTCCTGCTTCTCCCTGCACCCCTCCTGCTTCTCCCTGCACCCCTCCTGCTTTTCCTTGCAACCCTCCTGCTTCTCCTTGCTCACCTCCTGCTTCTCCTTGCACATCCCTGCTTCTCCTTGCACACCTCCTGCTTCTCCTTGTCCATCTCATACCTTTCCTTGCTCACTCTTCTCCTTGCTCACCTCCTGCTTCTCCTTGCTCACCTCCTGCTTCTCCTTGCACACCTCCTGCTTCTCCTTGCACACCCCCTGCTTTTCCTAGCACATCTCATGCCTTTCCTTGCTCGCTCTTATCCTTGCTCACCTCCTGCTTCTCCCTGCACCCCTCCTGCTTTTCCTTGCTCACCTCCTGCTTCTCCTTGCTCACCTCCTGCTTCTCCTTGCACAATCCTGCTTCTCCTTGCACACCTCCTGCTTCTCCTTGCACATATCATGCCTTTCCTTGCTCACTCTTCTCCTTGCTCACCTCCTGCTTCTCCTTGCACACCTCCTTCTTCTCCTTGCACACTTCCTTTTTCTCCTTGCACATCTCATGCCTTACTTTGCTCACCTCCTGCTTCTCCTTGCTCACCTCCTGCTTCTCCTTGCACCCCACCTGCTTCTCCTTGCTCACCCCCTGCTTCTCCTTGCTCACCTCCTGCTTCTCCTTGCACACCTGCTGCTTCTCCCTGCACCCTTCCTGCTTCTCCTTGCACCCCTCCTGCTTCTCATTGCACACCTTCTGCTTCTCCTCGCTCACCTCCAGCTTCACCTTGCACCCCTCCTGCTTCTCCTTGCTCACCTCCTGCTTCTCCTTGCTCACCTCCTGCTTCTCCTTGCTCACCTCCTGCTGCTTCTCCTTGCTCACCTCCTGCTTCTCCTTGCACACCCCTGCTTCTCCTTGCTCAGCTCCTGCTTCTCCTTGCACACCCCTGCTTCTCCTTGCACACCTCCTGCTTCTCCGTGCACATATCATGCCTTTCCTTGCTCACTCTTCTCTTTGCTAACTTCCTGCTTCTCCTTGCACACCTCCTTCTTCTCCTTGCACACCTCCTGCTTCTCCTTGTACACCTCCTTCTTCTCTTTGCACACCTCCTTTTTCTCCTTGCACATCTCATGCCTTTCGTTGCTCGCCCTTCTCCTTGCACCCCTCCTGCTTCTCCTTTGCACCCCTCCTGCTTCTCCTTTGCACCCCTCCTGCTTCTCCTTCGCACCCCTCCTGCTTCTCCTTCACACCCCTCCTGCTTCTCCTTTGCACCCCTCCTGCTTCTCCTTTGCACCCCTCCTGCTCCTCCTTGCTCACCTTCTGTTTCTCCTTGCTCACCTTCTGCTTCTCTTCGCTCACTGCCAGCTTCTCGTCGCGGACCGCCAGCTGCTCCTTGTGCACCACCTGCTTCTTCTTGCGCACCTCCTGCTTCTCCTTGCGCACCTCCTGCTTCTCCTTGCACACCCCTGCTTCTCCTTGCACACCGCCTGCTTCTCCTTGCCCATCTCATGCCTTTCCTTGCTCACTCTTCTCCTTGCTCATCTCCTGCTTCTACTTGCTCACCTCCTGCTTCTCCTTGCACACCTCGTGCTTCTCCTTGCATACCCCCTGCTTCTCCTTACACATCTCATGCCTTTCCTTGCTCGCTCTTCTCCTTGCTCACCTCCTGCTTCTCCTTGCACACCCCTGCTTCTCCTTGCACACCCCTGCTTCTCCTTGCACACCCCTGCTTCTCCTTGCACACCCCTGCTTCACCTTGCACTCCCCTGCTTCTCCTTGCACACCTCCTGCTTCTCCTTGCCCATCTCATGCCTTTCCTTGCTCACTCTTCTCCTTGCACACCCCCTGCTTCTCCTTGCACACCCCCTGCTTCTCCTTGTACACCTCCTGCTTCTCCTTGCACATCTCATGCCTTTCCTTGCTCGCGCTTCTCCTTGCACCCCTCTTGCTTCTCCTTGCACCCCTCCTGCTTCTCCTTGCACCCCTCCTGCTTCTCCTTGCACCCCTCCTGCTTCTCCTTGCTCACCCCCTGCTTCTCCTTGCGCACCTTCTGCCTCTCCTTGCTCGCCTCCTGCCTCTCCTTGCACCCCTCCTACGTCTTCCTACACCCTTCCTGCTTCTCCTTGCACCCCCCCTGCTTCTCCTTGCACCCCCCTGCTTCTCCTTGCTCACCTCCTGCTTCTCCTTGCTCACCTCCCGCTTCTCCTTGCTCACCTCCTGCTTCTCCTTGCACACCCCTGCTTCTCCTTGCTCAGCTCCTGCTTCTCCTTGCACACCCCTGCTTCTCCTTGCACACCTCCTGCTTCTCCGTGCACATATCATGCCTTTCCTTGCTCACTCTTCTCTTTGCTAACTTCCTGCTTCTCCTTGCACACCTCCTTCTTCTCCTTGCACACCTCCTTCTTCTCCTTGTACACCTCCTTCTTCTCTTTGCACACCTCCTTTTTCTCCTTGCACATCTCATGCCTTTCGTTGCTCGCCCTTCTCCTTGCACCCCTCCTGCTTCTCCTTTGCACCCCTCCTGCTTCTCCTTTGCACCCCTCCTGCTTCTCCTTCACACCCCTCCTGCTTCTCCTTTGCACCCCTCCTGCTTCTCCTTTGCACCCCTCCTGCTCCTCCTTGCTCACCTTCTGCTTCTCTTCGCTCACTGCCAGCTTCTCGTCGCGGACCGCCAGCTGCTCCTTGTGCACCACCTGCTTCTTCTTGCGCACCTCCTGCTTCTCCTTGCACACCTCCTGCTTCTCCTTGCACACCCCTGCTTCTCCTTGCACACCGCCTGCTTCTCCTTGCCCATCTCATGCCTTTCCTTGCTCACTCTTCTCCTTGCTCATCTCCTGCTTCTACTTGCTCACCTCCTGCTTCTCCTTGCACACCTCGTGCTTCTCCTTGCATACCCCCTGCTTCTCCTTACACATCTCATGCCTTTCCTTGCTCGCTCTTCTCCTTGCTCACCTCCTGCTTCTCCTTGCACACCCCTGCTTCTCCTTGCACACCCCTGCTTCTCCTTGCACACCCCTGCTTCTCCTTGCTCAGCTCCTGCTTCTCCTTGCACACCCCTGCTTCTCCTTGCACACCTCCTGCTTCTCCGTGCACATATCATGCCTTTCCTTGCTCACTCTTCTCTTTGCTAACTTCCTGCTTCTCCTTGCACACCTCCTTCTTCTCCTTGCACACCTCCTTCTTCTCCTTGTACACCTCCTTCTTCTCTTTGCACACCTCCTTTTTCTCCTTGCACATCTCATGCCTTTCGTTGCTCGCCCTTCTCCTTGCACCCCTCCTGCTTCTCCTTTGCACCCCTCCTGCTTCTCCTTTGCACCCCTCCTGCTTCTCCTTCACACCCCTCCTGCTTCTCCTTTGCACCCCTCCTGCTTCTCCTTTGCACCCCTCCTGCTCCTCCTTGCTCACCTTCTGCTTCTCTTCGCTCACTGCCAGCTTCTCGTCGCGGACCGCCAGCTGCTCCTTGTGCACCACCTGCTTCTTCTTGCGCACCTCCTGCTTCTCCTTGCACACCTCCTGCTTCTCCTTGCACACCCCTGCTTCTCCTTGCACACCGCCTGCTTCTCCTTGCCCATCTCATGCCTTTCCTTGCTCACTCTTCTCCTTGCTCATCTCCTGCTTCTACTTGCTCACCTCCTGCTTCTCCTTGCACACCTCGTGCTTCTCCTTGCATACCCCCTGCTTCTCCTTACACATCTCATGCCTTTCCTTGCTCGCTCTTCTCCTTGCTCACCTCCTGCTTCTCCTTGCACACCCCTGCTTCTCCTTGCACACCCCTGCTTCTCCTTGCACACCCCTGCTTCACCTTGCACTCCCCTGCTTCTCCTTGCACACCTCCTGCTTCTCCTTGCCCATCTCATGCCTTTCCTTGCTCACTCTTCTCCTTGCACACCCCCTGCTTCTCCTTGCACACCCCCTGCTTCTCCTTGTACACCTCCTGCTTCTCCTTGCACATCTCATGCCTTTCCTTGCTCGCGCTTCTCCTTGCACCCCTCTTGCTTCTCCTTGCACCCCTCCTGCTTCTCCTTGCACCCCTCATGCTTCTCCTTGCACCCCTCCTGCTTCTCCTTGCTCACCCCTGCTTCTCCTTGCGCACCTTCTGCCTCTCCTTGCTCGCCTCCTGCCTCTCCTTGCACCCCTCCTACGTCTTCCTACACCCTTCCTGCTTCTCCTTGCACCCCCCCTGCTTCTCCTTGCACCCCCCTGCTTCTCCTTGCACTCCTCCTGCTTCTCTTCGCTCACCTTCTGCTTCTCCTTGCACCCCTTCTGCTTCTCCTTGCTCACCTCCTGCTTCTCCATGTACATATCTTGCCTTTCCTTGCTCACATCCTGCTTCCTTTTTTATTGTTTTAGTTGAAAATCAACATTTCAATAATTAAATCATTCTTATTTACACGTATTACATGAACAAATCCTGATAAGCACAAAATAAAAAAGAAGAAAAGAAGAAGGCAAAGCAAACTAAAAGAAAGTGAAAAGCATATAGATAATCCAAGTACATGTTCTAAAACAGCAATGAAAAAAGAAAAAAACATAAAAATATCACAATATGTCACAGCATAAAATTTGTGAACACAGTAAGAGCTCATCAAAATATCAATCGATTAAATCTGTTAGTTGTCAATATGGACACAGATGATACATTTCGCTATTGATATTTGAATCTTTGTGAATGTGGTATGAAACAGTTTAAGCCAAAGGTCATCAGCTGTCAGTAATCTGAAATCACTAAAATAAGGTCTAAAGTACAAAATGCGTTTTATCGACAAGGCTGGACATTCAGTACATAGATGTTGCATGGTCTCTTTTTGGTCTAGAATGCAGCAAAATCAACAATAGTTTTCTGAGTCCTATATAAGCTTACGACGCACCTGTTCCTGTTTTGTTTTACACAGGTTAAGACGGAATCGTAAAAATGTACGTCTCAGTTTGAAGTCCGGAAATTTTAACAGGTACTTTTGTGTTGTACCCAATTTTTTGTGTTCAAATGGAATTTCTTTGAACGTAATGTACTGATGGCACTGATCTATAGTGTGTATCCAATCAGTTCGTCACAAGTTGGTTTTGGCATTGACAGGATTTTTAATCAGATGTTCCATTACAGAGTGGGTATGATTCCTCCATGCCTGTGGAAATGGATGTTTGGAGGTTAGCATGTATATTGATATTTCGTCTATAAACATATCAGAGTTAGAGACCATGTTCAACTTCCTGTAGGTGTTCAAAACTTGCCATGAATACATTACATAGAGGGAAGGTAAACCCATTTCAAATCTCAACACAGGCATGGGTAAGCTGGTAGGTAGACCAAGCACTCTCTTCCAGTATTTGCTTTCCAGCTTCGACCAAAAATCTTTGCTTCTGGGCACTTTTGTGTAAGCGCCATAAAGAATAATCGCTGTTGCCTTTTGAAGGTAAAAGGTAATTAGGGCTGCATTAGTAAATTTGCCTAGTTTCCCATGGGTAATCATTGCTTGCGAACAAACAGTTTGCGTTTAAGTTTCCAGTTCGCGCAAATAAGGTAGGTCGTTGATATTATTATTGATGTTAATTCCTAGATATGTATAGTAGGTCACCACCACAAGGCTATTCCCGTTCAGTTGCCACTTGAATTGTTGGGGTTTATGTCGAGAGTTGGGATGGCAACACAAGACTTTGCTCTTTTCAACATTAATCTCTAATTGATTTGCCTTGGCATAATTCTGAAGCGTGGTTAGTAATTTTTGAAGTCCAATTGGAATCTTAGACAGTAACAGCAAGTCATCTGCTTAAGACAACCATGCTAATGGTATCGTGCCAAGTCAAGGAGGATCAGATGCTTGTGTTGAGAAAGAGTTACCCATGTCAGCAATAAAGAAATTGAAAATAGTAAAAGCCAAAACGCAACCTTGTTTAAGGCCGCGATATGTGGGCATGGGAGCAGATAACTTGCCGCCTGTTGACAATCTAATCTGTATAGATGTATCAGTGTGAAGCTGCGAGATTAGTGAAAGTAAAGTTAAGTTCGTGAACATCCAGCGATCTGTAATTTTCATAACAATAACAGTCTGCTGACAGAGACAAACGCTGACTTGAAATCAATGAACGCCATATATATAGATTGTTTTGAATTGGCGATTTGTTGCTGAATTGCAGTTATGGTGATTAGCTTGATAGACGTACCTATTCCAGGGACAAAACCTGTCTGATGGGGATCATAGTTTGTTACAGTTGATCCATGAAGTAAGATCTCTTAGGATGATGCGGGAGAATATTTTCACTGGTATGTCCAGAAGAGCAATGGGTCTGTAGCTGGTGGGTAGTTGACGATTGCCCTTTTTTAAAATGGGGCCAATTTTCGATTTGCGCCAGCTTGTTGGAATAAGCTGTGTGTGAATGATGTCACAGAATATTAGTTTGAGGATTTGGGTCCAAGCCTCTGGATGAGCTTTCATGTGCGCATTAGAAAGACCATCAGGCCCAGGAGCTGTAGAACACTTTAACTTGGTAATATAAAACACTATATCATCAAAGTCAAAATTGAGCGTGAATTGGGGCTGGTCGTGATGGCTGATTGTAAAGACAGAATTGTCTTTGTTGGAATATAAATCAGCAAAATGGGCAATCCATGCATGCTTAGGAACTGCATTTATTTGCAATGAAGATTGAGGCACTAAACAGGCACCGCAAAGTAAGGACCACATTTCTCTCGAACTTTTTGACGCAAGCGTACAAAGCAATATTTTTAAAGTTCTGATGTGACGCAATTCTTTTCTAAGAAGAGATTTTTTCTGTTTAACCTCAGGATCAAATTGATGTTTATGTTGAAACATTTGTTTGCTGCCTTTTCTTGGTAACTCAACAAACAGATGGATCATCGAAGCATAATCACCACCAAGTAGACTGTTACTACGTTTAGGGTACAGGTCGGATTCTAGCTTCTCATAGAGTTGTTGTAACCTGTCAGCATTCCATATTAAACAATTTCTTCCCCCGTTAACTGATAGTTGTCCAGGCATAACATCTTTAGGCTGCTGTGCATGATCCATTAACCATTTCCAAGAAAAAATGAGCTGTTCGTGATCACTCTCAGAGTGGTGACGTATACTGAAGTTCTTTACAGATTGAAAGGTGTTGTGATCCACGTACACATAATCTAGAATGGCTTCTTGGGTTTGTCTGTGCCACGTTGATCTCACCGGCACGTCACCCTCTACTGCTCCGTTAAGGAGTAGCATTTGCCTATTTGCCATCAGATCTGACCATCTGGTGGCTGTTTGCTTATACTGTAAGTTTGTATTTGTTAGGCCATGCAGGTTAAGATCACCTACAATAACAGAGGATGTAATACATGGATCAGTTGCAATCAAGTCAAGAATAGTTTGCATGTCATCAAAAAACAAGTCTTCAGATATCGCTAGATAGTTCCAATATATGTTTGTGAGAGCAATAGTGTGAGCTTTGATTGTAATTTTTACCAAATGGATGTAAGGGTTTGGTTGTGCCCAGTTTATGAGTGTTAACCCACTTGAATTTTTAGTGGCAACTAACAACCCTGCCATAGGTCTACCTTTTGCTTGAGTTATAGCAGGATTAATTAGTATTTTGTGGTTATTCCAGAAAGGAGTTGTAGCCAACTAGGTCTCCTGTAGCTCTATGATGTCAAAATAGTCTAGATCGCTATCTCCGTTGTTTAGCAAGTGGGTATGGCCCCGCATGTTCCAAGATAACAAGTTAAATGTTCTGTCTGTATCTAGTATTGGTGGTTATAGACAGGGTCAGACTGGGACAAGAAATAGGCCCGGTCGCCCAAAAAAAAGTGGCCCACCCCTTGCTTCAAAAAAGTGGCCCACCCCTCGCCTCACAACCCTTGACCTCTGATGACATCGCCAGACGCGATGTCATTTGACCCCACCCCAAAGTGACAACCTGGGAAGCGATGAAACACGACCTTTCACCCTTTGACAAAACAGGAAGTGGCATCAAATAGCATTTTTCCTAAGTACACTAAATAACTGAATCCATGCAGTCGTCCAAGGCCAAATGATAATGTTATTGTATAGCACTTACGCTTAAGCTCTTTTTTATAGAACAAATATGCATACAATATCACCCAACTTGTGTTGGTACTCATTTATCGTCCTAAGAACGAGGAAAGGTTTGTTGAAACCAGCCCAGGCATGGCCAGAAACCGGCCCCCACTCCCAGGGACGATTTTGGCCCGGCCACGGGCCGAAATGCAGAGGGGCCAATCCGACCCTGGTTATAGATCCTTATTGTTCATGGTGGAGCCTGATTTGATGTGAATACTGACTGTTGAATTGGTCCAAGATTCTGCTTTCGAGAAGGTTGTAAACTAGTGTGATGTTTTAAGAAGGCTTAGCTGTTTCCTTTCATAGAGTTGTATTTTTCAAACGATTCGTAGGTTAACGTAAAGCCCAAATGGAATATATCAGCTCTTGCCTGCCATATGAGATTTAATATGACACCTGAACGAATCCACAATCTTAAGATGGTTAAATCCTTTTCATGTAGAAAATCAACCTGGTCAATATCCAACGATGTTAGATCCTCCAGAGAGTGTACTTCAGTTAGTATATTTAATACTGAGGTTCTGTTAAGATCATATCTTTGTTGGAGATCCGCTCTGCACTGTATTATCAGTGTGTGAAAATGAGGATCATTTGCAAAATGACGGAGAGATTGTCTCGGTTTGATGTTAGAGACCACACATGTGTTTACGTTCACTGGGGGCAAGTCTGCATGTTTTTTATGGTCTTGTCAGTTAACAGGGCTTCTTGTGCGGGCATAAGTGATTGAGAATGAACATTGTTCCCACTGAAGTGTTATTTAGAAGGACCAATTTTGTCTGAATTAGCAAAAACGTGAAGCACACATTTTTCAATGTCAACAAGTCTTTTTTCAAAGTTGCCGAGTGGTACAACAGAACATTGGTTTGAAGAGTTTGGCAATTGGATCACAGGTTGAATGACAACTTCTTCCTTGGAGGCAATTTTTAGTGCGTCTTGATCTTTAATGGCTTCCAAAAGTTCATCCAAGGGCTCTTGCGTTAAACCCTTAGGAGCTGTTTGCAGCTTGTCATTTTTAGTTTTGTTGTCATTTTTTAAAATAATTTTAGAATATTACTTGGAAATTGCAGCACTTGCATCTAGGCTTTGTTTATTTGGTTTGGGTAAGTTTTTGATTAATTGTTTAGAAGTGGCATTGGCAGATGAGGAAATATTCTTGATGTTTTTTGTTTTTTTGTTTGTAAATGACTGCTGCTTACTTTTGGGCTGTGTTTTGGAGGGTTTTGCAAAGATATCAAAGTCTGTTTTTTGCTCGGATGACTTTGGTTCCGTAATTTGCAGAACTTTTTTGAGTGGGTCATTTGATGTCACCCCATCACTAGATAGAGGATTAACAGTCAGCAGCATTTTGCTGCTTGTTGGTAACTCCATAAGATTCAGAGGTATGGATCGAGAGTCAGTAACATCAACCACAGACGGTTGACCACAAGAAGCATTAGAGCAGGAACAAGGCAATCTAGGGGCCGTCAGCGTTTTGGAGTTTTTCTGTTCCAGGGAATCGAGCACAGAGGGCAGTTGAGTTGGGATGCCATGAAAATCAGCAGCCAACAGTATGTCAGATGTTGTGGGACATTTAGCAGCACGTTCTTTTAAAATAATGTTTGTATCGTGCTGCTGCTTTAATATGGTGTCCAACAAGGTTGCTTGTGAAAGAAGCTTAGCATCCATAACTTCATACAATTTAACCATTGTAGAGAGGGCTAGGTTCATCGCTACAAGTAGATTGAAGGAGCAAGTCTTTCACAGATGTCAGAGGTAAAGATCTCTTCACAGCTGATGGTTCCGCTGTTAGATTATCAGAAAACGTAATAGATAACGCTGAGGAATGTGCCGCCGCCTTGGGAATCATGATTGGAGATTTCGAGAGTGTAGAGTGGAGTGATGCATTGGGTCCAACAGCTTTATCACCCGCACTGCTAAAAGAGCAGCACTAACTGCATGGCAAACAAACCCTTCGACCATCATAAGAGACACATACACCACAATCGCCAAACAATATAAAAATGCCATCGCCACATACAATTCCAGAATCCAGAAAGCCAACACCCAACCAAAAGAGTTATTTGCCATTTACAAAGAACTGTCCATCCCTCCTAAATCCACGCAACCTATAGAAAAAAAAAATGAAACATGGTGCAACAACATCCAACACGCCATGTTAAACAAAATCACAACTCTCCAAAACAAAATCGAGACTCAATACGACAAACTGCCCAAGATCACTCCGCCCTCATCTGAGCCATCAACCCTCCAGTTAGTCCAAGACCCTCCACATTCCACAAACAAGCCTACACTCTTCTCATTCAGGGATGTAACAATCCCTGAAATCTTACTAATCATGAAACGCATCAAACCCTCGCTATGTAAAGGAGACATATGCCCAGCCAATCTAATTAAAGATTGTGCAGCTGCCCTGGCCCCATTTGTCACCGCTTTCATAAATGCCTCCTTCGCCAACAGCACTGTCCCATCAGCCCTTAAGGAAGCGTGGGTTCGACCACTATTAAAGAAACCCACCTTAGACCCAGACTCCCCTAACAACTACCGTCCAATCACCACTGTACCATTTCTGCTAAAGATATTGGACAGAGCTGCCTATATACAGATACAGTCGTACCTGGAAACCCACAACATATTAGGAAAACGGCAATCTGGTATCTGTCCTCGTCAAGGCACGGAATCAGCCGTATTAGACCTCAGGAACCAACTACTAGAAGCCATGGACAAAAGTCAATCGTCACTCCTCCTACTCCTGGATCTCACTGCTGCCTTTGACTTCGTTGACCACAAGATCTTATGTAAACATCTAGCTGACAATGCACAATTCTCCCAAGAGGCCACCGCCTGGATCACTTCCTTCTTGGAGGGCCAAGCTATGCGGGTCTTTTCGGACCAAGCCTCAGCTTCTCCAACTCCGATTGAATACCGAGTACCACAAGGATCCTGTACAGCCCCCACTCTTTACAACCTCTTTACCCTGCCACTTTTCAGAGACCTAAAAGACTTCGGCATAGCTTTCACAAACTATGCCAATGACACGCAAATTCTTCTCCCCTTAGCAGGAAACTATGAACAAGACCTCCACACCCTGCAGCTAACATATGCATGCATTCAGGCTTGTATGGCAGCCAATGGGCTCTGCTTAAACGGGGAAAAAACTGAAATCCTACTTGTAGGCCCCAAAGACGCACTAAAAAAACTGAATGTGAAATATAATTCATTCATTCATTATTGATAATACTACCATTACAGCCTCCACATCAGTGAAAACCCTTGGGGTTTACCTCGACTCTACCCTAACTATGGACAGGCAAGTCAGCGCCATCTCATCCGCCGCTGCCCTCACCACAAAAATTATAAATGCAGTAAAACCCCACCTTTCTACAAGCAATCTCCTTAACATTGCGAGAGCCACAATTGGAGCAAAACTTGACTACTGTAACATCCTTCTCATAGGCACTTCTGCCAATAACATTAACAGACTACAGATTGCACAAAATAACGCCCTCAGAGCCGCCCTCAGCATCCCCAAGAGAGAGAGCACATCTCCCAGGCAAGAAAGGACGCCCATTGGCTCCCAATCAAAGAACGCATAACATTCAAAGCCCTCACCATCATGCACAAGTGCCTCGCCAAGACTGCCCCAGTCTTCCTAGTAGACAGAATACACCAGACTACAGCCCAGACCTAAACGTGGCCAATACTCTCACCTACTATCTGTCCCAGCGTTCAACAGAGCTAAAGCCTGCGGCACCAGCTGCGAAGTATTAGCACCAATAGCCTGGAACGCACTATCTCTCAACTTAAGAAGCGAAGAATCTCTCACAGTGTTCAGAAAATTGCTAAAAGCAAAGTTATTTAACTAATACCTTTTACAAATGTACTTTATCCACCCTGTTCTACTGTAACCCTTGGAACTCTTTCTCTACAATGTCACTGAACATATACCAACCTCTTCACTACCTAGGTATTACCTGCCCTACTGTACTAAGTAACTTGCTGTAACAGCGCCACGATGCCCCCAGGCCGTTGGGCGCTTTATAAATTCAAATAAATAAATAAATAAATAAAATATCCTTCGGAGAATTACAAGAAATGTCAATTGTTGGAGCCAGTTGTAAAGGGGTTAGTGACTCAAGCTCGAAAACTCTAGTGACACTGTTTAGTTGTCAAGAGATCCAAAATAAATCCTGTGCCATGATGTTATTGTTTGAGTTTTTTTGCGCCATATCGCCTACACCCAGTGTTAATTCTGGAAGGGACAGCTTCAAGTTGGTAGTGGAGCTGTGTGTTGCAGATCGGATAGAAGCCGGAATAGAGACCATGGTTTTGTCTGTGATGTCGTCCGGAGGACACATTTGAAAGGGAGCTGGAGGTTCATTATCAGCTACAATATTTCTGCTGACCTTTGGAGGAGCTTATTTGTTAAGCTCCACGGAGTAAAACGAGCGTATGTCCAATGGGGACACACCCGCCTTATCCATCGCAGAGAGAGCACAGGTTTTCAACGTGCACATAGACTGCTTCTCTTTAAAAGGGGTACATTTTAAACGCTGAACATGTTTTAAGGTGTCCAGTTTCAACGGCATATTGGACTTGAGCGTATAAGGAGTGAATCTATGGGCTTGCCACAGAACAGAAAGTCGTGAGTAATGCCTGCTAATGTAAATCGAGACAAACAACCAGACCAACGTTTATAGGAGTAAATGCAATCCACCAAGCAAGCAGTGCACTTGCGTAAGTATATACGATTACACTTTGGAAAAAACTCCAGTATATTGCGAGCAGCTGGCCTCGCCCACACCTCCCTAAACAGCCTCAAACAGCCCTTGACACAACAGGGCTTTGCACAATAGCATGCGCAATAGCGTAAGCACGCTGGCAATATGGAAATGTGGGAGGGCGGGAGGGGCTGCCACACTTAGGAAAAAAAGCACAGCACGTAGCACCTAGGAAAAGAAAACAGCGAAAATCAGCTAACAGTGCAAGTTTCTGTGTCAGCAAAGTCCATGTAACGTCCAGAGGAGATGCATACCGTAGCACTGGAGAAAAGAAACATTTCAGTGAAGACAGCCGGGAACAGCCACAAACAGTCCTTGACACAACAGGGCTTTTCACAATAGCGCACCCTCCTGCCTCTCCTTGCACACCGCCTGCTTCTCCTTACTCACCGCCTGCTTCTGTTTACACACTGCCTGCTTCTGCTTGCTCGCCGTCTGCTTCTGCTTGCTCGCCGCCTGCTTCTCCTTGCACACCACCTTCTTCTCCTTGCTCGCCGCCTGCTTCTGCTTGCTCACCGCCTGCTTCTCCTTGCTCATCGCCTGCTTCTGTTTACACACTGCCTGCTTCTGCTTGCTCGCCGTCTGCTTCTGCTTGCTCGCCGCCTGCTTCTCCTTGCACACCACCTTCTTCTCCTTGCTCGCCGCCTGCTTCTGCTTGCTCACCGCCTGCTTCTCCTTGCTCATCGCCTGCTTCTCCTTTCTCATCGCCTGCTTCTCCTTGCTCACTGCCTGCAAGTCCTTGCTCAACCTCCGGCTTCTTCGTGCTCTCTGTTGTTTTTCTCACCATGGTCTTTTCCTTGTTTCCTTCTTTACTGAGGATAATTGGGTAATGGGGGCACTGAAGGCCAAATTTAGGGGCACCTGTGTCTAACCTTCGGTGTTATTCTTGTATTGGCTAGATCATGTTTTGCCTGCCTCCATCACATGTGTGCCTGAATCCATCTGTGTGCTTTGTTGTCAGCCACTGCTCCATGTGTCAATTCAATATCTAGGCGGTCTGCCATTTTGGGATCAGAAGCCCCTGTTATGAAGACCAGCAAAACAGAAAGGTGATAGCTGGAAGGATTTCAATTAACCTAAACCCCGGACATTGCTCCGGGAAACCCTCCCGACCACTGTTTTTCAGCCTTCCATGCCATTACAGGGTGGGAAAGAGTACAGGCAACTCAGGATTGGGCCCAGCCCTGTTATGTTGGCCCTCTGATCCCGCCATGGGTTCCTCATGTCAGTGTTCATGTGATCCTGCCATGGTTTCCTCGTGTCGGTGTAGTGTTCATGTGTTCTGCCTCACTGTCTTTTCAGCTGGTGACTCGGCACTGTCTCCTCAGTGCATCTCGTTGGGGACTCTTGTTGAGTGGGTGCCCAGAAACAGTTGTATACAGGCTCCTCCCTACCTTGTCTTGTCACGCCCAGGAACAGTTGTACAGGCGCATTAGAAATGACTCTTATCATATCATATCATTGAACATTTTTCTCTCCAGAATAAATATATGACCATGATTGGTCACTTTCTAAATATCTTACCTTATCTTCCTTTCACTCGGCATATGTCTCCTCCCTCCTAAATGCCTGGCTGTGCTTTGCTTCTCTCCTCCTCCCATTCTGGCCTTTCCTAGTCACCTTTTCCAGAACTCACCTTGTTGTTATCAGCAATTCTCTTCCACTCCTTGAAGTCTCTTACTTTCGCTCCTCTGACGTTATCCATACCCTCCTCCTCCCTCTGGTTCTTAGCGTTGTCTCTGATTCCTCATTATTACACCTTTCACCTTCAAATAACTTGTTATCAGTTGTTCTTTCATGCTCCTGGTAGCTCCTCTCACCCTCCTTCGCCTTCGCCCCACTCCTCTTATTTTCCATACCTCCTTCTGCTTCTCCACCATCTCCAGTCTGGTCATTTCACTTTCTATCATCTCCTCTCTGCCTTTAGCCCCCTCACTTCACCACCACACACTTTCCTGCTCCATATGCATAGACATCTTACCACACGCATCTCTCCAAACTGCCTATATGCTCAGGGCATGCAAGGAAGATGTCCGAGTGAACAGCAATGATCTAAAACCTTATACAACAATTAATTATGTATTAGTTAAGAAGAATTATCTCAATGATTAGTTCTGATAAATGGTGAATGCATTTACAATTTCTTTTTAAAGCACTCAACTTTAAAAACATATTCCTTAACAGAATATATAAATTCCCTTAATTTCTTTGCGTGGTGTTTATGGGACCTTCACAGCTATATTATGTACCCTATTTATAACCCAGCTGGCATTGTATTTGTGTAATTGCACATAGCTTGGGTTTTGTTCCATGCATGCTTTATGATTGGATGGCTCGCTGCAGCACTATGCAATCCCCAGATGTGTTTGAGTCCTTTATGTGCAGTACGTTCTATGGCTTCATTGTATCATCGGCCAACTTAGATTCATGCGCTCGTCGTCCATAGATCGGGCTGAGGTGGGTATTCCTTATTGCAAGCAGGTAGCATCCACTTCTTTGCACTGTGCTGCTTTATGCAAATTTCAGTGTGGCAAGTTCGTGGCCATCTCAGCAGGGAAGCTCAATAAACTGTATTTTCTGCCAAGCTTGTGAATATAGGTGTGCCAGAGGGACTGGGGTTCACACTACAAGCTCACCATTAGAGCAGTCAATTCTGCTTTTCTTCGCCTCTCGCACTGAGGCCGTGGCCTCATGTAACCTTACTACAGTTATGCTATGATTTCTATATATCTATACCGTGCTATGTTTCTTATAGGTTAGTACTATTTGGCTCTTCCAGGCTCCTTATATGATCCTGTAGTTCCATACAGTTAGTTGCAATAAGCGCCTGCAAGCTTGCTCTGCATCTCTTCATTACCTTGCGTTCTGCATTTCTGGGTTTGGCTAATGAGAAAAATAATAAAGGCTTTCAACAGTATGTATATGTATCTGTCCTCTAACTACAGAACTGTGTAAGCATGTTCTTCGGGTGTGCACGTCTATGTCTGTGTAACCTCATGCATGGGTGCAAGTTTGCTTCATGGCTTACGTTGCTATGTCGTGGTATCACGAATGACGTCTGCAAAACGGATTCTCGGTATCAGTGAATCTGATCCAGAAAGGTATTTGGATCCATGATCAGTGTTGTGGCACCTGTATCCATAAAGATGTTGACTGGATGAGGTTTGAATGGTTGTATGAGAGAATATCTGTTTGCATATGTAGATCTGTGAAGAGCTGGCCAATCCTGCTCCAGTCTCCACCTCTCTTGTCCCTTCCCAAGCCCTCTGTACGGCCTTGGCTTCTCACTTCATCTCTAAAACCCAGGTCATCCTGTCCTCCCTCTCGGCTTCTCCCTCCACTCTCTCCTCTTCCTCTGGCCCCCCTGTGGCCACTCCCATCCCTTCTCTGCCTTTCCTCTCTTCTCCCCTGATGAGGTTTCTAGAGACAAATCTGATCTATGAAAACCTCAGCTAAACAGGTTCTTCCCTGTTCTTCCAAAACCATCAAGGACCACATTGACACCCTCACTCCAGCCTTGGCTGACTTCTGCAACACTCTTTCACCTCTGGAACCTTCCTCTCCCCTCTGATGCACTCTCTTGTGAACCCTCTTCTCAAGAAACCCTCAGCTGACCCCACCCTTCCAGCTTATTATCACCCGATCTCCATCACTACTTGCCTGGGCAAACTACTGAAAAAGCTGGCCATCTTCCAGCTTAACCTTCACACTGAATCTTTTGGTTGTCTCCATGACCATCAGTCTGGTTTCAGAGCAGCCAGAAGCATGGAAACTGCTCTCCTGAACGTCCCTGAAGACCTGCGCTCTAACCTTGATTCTAATCTTCCCCTCTGTCCTCATCCTACTTGATCTCTCTTCTGCCTTTGACACAGTCAACCATGCCATCTGCTCAATCGGCTCTGTGATAACCTGGATATCATTGATCAGGCTCTGGCCTGGCTGACTTCTTTCCTCTCTGACCGACCGTCCCAGGTCCAACTTGGGTCCTTCCTCTCTTCTTTCTCTCTCTCCATCTGTGATGTTCCCTAGGGGTCTAACCTTTCTCCCTGGTTGTTCTGTTCAACCAATACCTGTTGCCTCTCGCCCACCGCATTGCTGCTCTCTGCCCCAACTTCCAGTGCTATGTGGATGACACCCAGCTCACTTTCAGGCTCCCCTCTGCCGCCTTTTCTCCTCGTTTCATCCCGCATTGGCTGTTTGCAATCTAGGAGTGGTGTGCCGCCAATGATCTCTGTCTGAATTCCAGTAAGACGGAGATCCTCCTCATTAGCACATCTGCACCCCTCTTTCCCGCCATCTCTGGCCGGCTTCCCTTGGACCTCTTCCTGCTCCCACCTTTGAGGCGAAGAACCTCTGGCTCACTGTCTCCAGAGCTCTGGTTCTCTCTAGGCTTGACTACTGTAACAGCCTCTTTATAAATCTGCCCGCCTCTACTCTCCGTCCTCTGCAACTCATCCAGAACAGGACTGCAAGACTTGTCCTTGGTCTCAAGCCCAGGAAACGTATCCCTTCAGCACTGAATTCTCTCGATTGGCTCCCAGTGGCTGTGAGGATCAAGTTCAAGACCAATTACATTGTTCACAAGGCCTGTTGGGGCCTGGAAGCAAAATATCTCAGCGTTCTCTTTGGAAGTATCTTCCTGCTAGAGCTCTTCACTCCTCCACCTCCAACTCCTTGAGGATCAGTCGCTTTTCTGTGCAACAATTTGGGGGCAGATCTCTCTCCGGCTTGCGCCTCCCTCTGGAATAGCCTCCCTGCCTCTCGGAAACTTGAGTAGAACCATCTCCGGTTACGGAAGCAGCTCAAGACTTTCCTCTTTGCTTCTGCCTTCTCTCTTTCTCTTCCCTGCTGATCTCCTGTCTAATACTGCACTGGTTACCTGGCTACCATCTGAACCACGGGCCCAGGTCCCTGCCCTCCCAGTTGCACACCTGCACTGCGTCCTAGCAACTCTGCACTTGGGGCTGTATCCTCAACCCTACACTCCCCCTACCTGCACTTATCTAACACTTGTTGTCTGCACTTAACTCCTGCACTGCCACCTGCTGGGCGCACCTCTTGTTTTCAATCCTCATATAATTGCTGGATTGCTAGTGCGATGTTGCACTATAAGCTTACAGCACCACTATGAGCTGAGGACCCCGCGAGCACAGACGCACCAGACGCACTGCGATTTGGGACCCACCCTGGCCCATTCCAGTCTGCGGGACCCTGAGAGACGTCGGCCTTCAGGACACTTCGGCCCACTCTTATAGTAGCATCCTACTGCTATTGCAGCAGCAGATTCTACGGACAGCACCACAATTGGTGTCCCTCCTGACGAAGGTCAGCACATAGACAGGCTTCAATCAAGCTCTATTTTGGCCGAAACACACCTGTGTCGATCCCCGTGACACAACCGTACCATCCCCCTCTCGTGTATGTTGTGTAAAGACTGTTGTGTACACCTTGTGTGAACCAATCCTGGGACCATCTTAAGTCTCGGGCACACTTCCCTTGCATAGTAGGTTTTTTCTACCTCATCTGTCTTTGGATAATGCCTCCCTGTGGAGTTTTGACCTCAATACCTCTGAGGTTGACACTTACCCGTGTTACCATCGTTCACAATCACTCTTGTCCGTTTGTTTTCTCAAAACCTTCGTGCTTATCAAAAGTACTGTAAAGTAAATTGTATAATCAACACAAAAATGCTCGGTGTCATTGTGAAATAAACATACACACACAGAACAACTTTATGGCTTGTAGGATCTTTTCATCCTGATTATTTTCTTCTTGTATCTCGTATGCAAGACATCCATTTCCAGCCTTCTTTTGTTTTAGTGCCTTGGCTTTCAAGAATGCGGATTCACCATGGGGCAGTTTTAAACTATCGCAAGCGGCGAAAGCCGGGATCAAACCCATGGCCGGCAGCCGAGACACTTAGCCACAAAACTGCCCCGAGCGTCTGATCCCCCTGAAATCTCCTGTTGTGATTGTACTCCACATTACATTTTGAAGTAGAGCTTTTCTAATTGAAAAGCACCTTGATGCTTTGCTTGTAACATTATAGGAAAAGAAGCTCCCTTCACATATTTTCCAGGGGTTCATGATTAATCTTCCGAGAGTAAAATGTTTATGTGGTGGCCAAGAGGGTGAAAACAACTCCCCAAACCTCCCCTCAAGTCGCTGGTGTGACCCCACAGTAAAAGATGTCTATTTCCAACACTGGTCGAAAGCATATCTCTCAACTCACACCCTTTTGGGTGGTGTCACCGGCCTTGTAAAGAGCTGACTCACCCGCCAAGCCTCCTGCACGCCCATTCATTCCAATGGGCGTCTCACCCGCCAAAAACAAAATCGGATGATTTCACCCGCCTTTGTAACACAAATGGTTGAGAGCTATGCAAAAGGGTCCTAAAGGATGTTCCTTGTTTTGGGGTTTTTTAACATTGACTTTCGTGGTGTGTTTCGGACGCACAGAACAGTGATGTCCATGCAGATTCCAATGTGATGTACCTTGGGGAAGCCCCCCCCCCCCCTCAACGCCCTCCTCCAACCGTGTATGTCTTCAAAGTGGCCGGTGAACTTTTTGGGGGTCCTTGTTTTTGCCAAGTCCAGGTCCTTCCCTCCCAGGCCAGCCCAGAGGCACCATTTCTGGGGTATCAAAGAGGAGGTATGGGGATTTATGATCAGGTGGCATCGCTTTCCTTTGGGAGTGACCCCAGTAACCCTTCTCCTCGCAGGAATTCTGGAGCACCACTGCCCCCTCCCCCTGCAATTCGAAACGACTCCTTGTGACCTCCGTGGCAGGCTTCCCCTTGATATTTATAGATGAGTAGCGCCGTCCATTTTGTTTGTCTAAACTTGGATCTAATTCTTATGTTTTTCCTTTTCTCGCTCATATTTCCCCGATTTATTTTCGTTTTCACCTCGTGTATTCTTTTTATTGCCCCTTTACTCTTCCTCTCGTTTCCCCTTCCGGGTCAAATTAATGTGTGTTCTTCAGCGGCTGACTTGCCACGCGACCATTCCAAGCGCTAGGATTGGTCGGACGATATGATAGGAGCTGAGTTGCCAGGCGGCTGCTGGGCAGGATGACTCCTGGCGTTTCGGTTTCCTCCTCTCCAGAAAACATGATTACAGGGTCGTGCTCATCCACACAGATGTTAATGTAGCTGCTTGCTACAAGGCTTAAGCTATGCTATAGGTAATTGCTTGCTATTGGAATGTGTTCAGACTGCAGACCACAGGTTCCATTACTGGCAGAACCACTGAGCCAGCCATCTTTCCATGGTAGACAAACCCGTTGCTGTTATATTGGACAACGTGACAGAAGTTATTACAGTGCTATAAAATGGAAATAGCTATTTTTTTTAAGACAAGTTATTAGTATTCCTTCGAACTTTTTTTTTCTTTTCTCCTTATATCCGTCTTCCTTTCTCGCTCCTCTTAGTTATTGTATGTCCAGCAACCCCTCCCTGTTTCTTTCCCTCTCACTCGGTGCCTTAAAGGGGCAGGTACATGCCATGCCTAAGTGCCCACTCCCTTCAGTAAAGGACACAGTACGAGCACTTCTCAGCAAGAGGCCAATTCGTTTAATGGAGGAGTACAGGCGCTGCCCAACAGAAAGCAGGTTCTCTGGGAAAGTGAGCACCTGCACGTCTGTGTTTCCATGTCAAGCACTGCTTTCCCTCTCTCCCTCCCTCCCAGATAAAGGCCCACACCCTGAAATTCAGGAGTACTTGCTTTACAGGAATTGCTGGCTAACATGATTTCAAGCATCTTCAAAGCCACACTCCCTCTCCGTCTCCCCTCCTCTCACTCCTTTACTGGCTGCACATCTGTCAAAGTTTATGCTATTTCCCTGCAAGTTGTCTCGTCCACATCTGGCGGTACAGATCTTGCCCACCCCACTCTTTTCCCCCAGTGCTTTGATTATTAATTATAGCCTGCCATTAGGGCCCTGGAGTTAACGTCCATCCCTGTCAAGTGGAACCAGGAGCTGAGTGCAAGCAGTGCGGAGGGACTGTGTCACCTCAAAGTGGATGGCGTATACAAACAACAGCAGAAATCAGAAAGAAAAAATGGGCAGCCCCTTTATAAGCAGGGGTTTTTTTTAAAGTTGCCCCGTTCATAGCCCCACCAGTGTTAAAAACTGCCCTGGAGCCAGGACTCAGACATGGTGCATCAAAAAGATGGATGAGTGACAATACTGCTCTTCACCAGTAGATGTCACTATCAGCCATGTTTAGAATCACATTATCAGTTTCAGACATTTGGAGTTAGAGCACATCCATTGCAATGAGAGCATACATTAATTGTTACAACTTATTATATTGATTTGTCTTTAAAATGAATGAATACATATGAATTATGGATTTCCTACAAATGAGCATGTGAAGTAGAACCTGCATCAACCTATTCTGAACTGATTTTGTTTTTTATCTTTGAATAGTTTTATTTTAGTCCAATTTCGGCACCTGATTAATTCAAATATATTAAACTTACCTTTCAACATGGATTTTACTCCCTTTCATAACAGGTTCGAAAGTCTGCGTCTGTTAATGTTAAGGCATGCGTCACGTGACCGTGAGGTACCTGTATTTCCGGAGGATGCCCGTGATGAAGAAGCCAGTCTGGTTGATCAGGAAACCGGTAGATGAAAGGATGACGCAAGGAAACAGCCCCAACCCAGCCCTGATGGCACAGGTATGGGCGGGGACCACCTCCTGACGCCACGAGGACTCTTCCCTGCGGATTTAGGTGACATCAAGACAGTGCAAGCACTGACAGGGAAGATAAATGGAGTTGAAAGCAAGTCCAAGAGTTCAGGTATGCTATTTGAAGACAAGTCCAAGAATTCAGGTATGCTGGTTGAGGACTGAAGAGGAGACCCTCCGTATCCTTGCAGTCAAGTGAAGAGCACACACAGTTCAGGATGTGAATAGAAGGGGAACAGTCAAAACTGGTCTCTGAGGCACTGGAGAAGTACCACAGTCCAGGAGCTGGAATCCAGAAGGAGCCAAGAACAGAGGCAGGAAATCAGGCCAGAGACTGGTACCCTAGTAAGGCAGACAGTAAGGGAACCCAAGGAGGGGAAACCAGGGATGGCAGAGCCCCAGGAGAGAAGGAGCCCCAGGAGAGAAGGAGCCCCCCAGGAAGGTTAGGAGCCCAGGAGTTCCAGGAACCCAGACCCGGGGAAGGCGGGAGCTGGAAAGAGGCAAGCACAAGGCGAAGCAGCGGCAAGTCAGGAACGAACCGCGTTAAAACGCGATTCGTCTCTGCACTCGAGCGCTATTTACACCACTCGGCATGAAGCCGAGGCTTGGAGCGCAGACCGTGCCGCGCATGCGCCGCGGCCCTACTGGAGCGGGAACAAGGCTTGGCACACAAGCTGTCAACCGCCGTGGTCCGCGGTGCATGCATGCACCCGCGCCTGAAATACAGCAGCCAGTTCGGACGTCGGGAGATCCCTCTCCCGGCGAGCCGAAATCTGGAATAGAGCTGCCAGGAGCGATGACGCAGTCCTCCAGGTGGGTGTCCTAACACCATGACCCCCCTCAGAAAGGCCAGGGGAACCCGGCTTCCAGGGATGGCAACTGTAGAATTCTCGCACTAAACGGGGGCATGAACATTGTCCACAGGTTCCCAAGTGCAATCACAGGCGGGATAACCCTTCCAGTCTACTAAAAATTGCAACTTTCCCCTATGATAACAGGAGTCACAGATCTCCTGGACCTCAAATTCAGGTGTAGCCTCCACATCTATGGCAGCAGTCGGGAATGGGAACGACCATAGGGATCGGGTCGATAAACCTTTAGCAGGGAAACATGAAACGCCGAATGAACTCGCCAGGATGCAGGCAGGGCTAGCCAAAAAGCAACCGGGGAAACTTGTTTCGTTATGCGGAAGGGGCCATGAAATCGGGGGGCCAGTTTCAGTGGGAGGTTTCGGGCTGGCAAATTCTTGGAAGATAGCCACACCAGATCTCCCACCTGAAACGAAGGCTCAAGACTCCGACGATTGTCGGCGCTCTTCATCATACTTTCTTGTGCCTGAGCCAGGGTACCAGCCACCCGACGGTGGAGACTTTGGATTTCAGAGACCAGTAAATCTGCAGAGGGAACCATGCTGGAATTAACAGGAGGAATAGGCAGTAACTTGGGGTGAAGACCAGAATAACAGTAAAAGGGGCTAAATCCAGTTGCAGAATGAACAGCATTGTTATAGGCCACTTCAGCCAAGGCTAAATGCGACATCCAATTAGACTGAGAGGCGTTGGTGAAACAACGTAAATACTGTTCCAGAGTCTGATTAGTCCTTTCAGTGTCCCCATTGGTTTAAGGATGGTGACCAGAACTGAGGGCTCGATGAATACCTAAATGTTGGCAAAGCTGACTCCAGAAAGACGAAACAAAATGAGAACCCCGATCGCATATTGGGCCTCATTACGACCCAGGCGGTAAGTTACCGCCTGGGTCGTACCACCACCAACCACCATGTAAACTATGTTTACGCCATGGTGGTTGGCGGATTTACCGCCCCATTCCGAGGTTGGCGGGGCGGTAAGTCCCCAATCCCCATTTACCCTTCCCCATTCCCATTTTTGCCCCATAGGGCATAATGGGAGTGCGGAAGGCGTTAATTACGCCACCGTAAATTACGGTGGCGTAATTAACAACAAGGTCCCTTAGCGCCATGGATTTTAACATCTGCTAAAAGCAGGTGTTAAATCCTCCATGGCGCTAAGGGACCTCGGAATCAGGCGGTAAGGGTCGGCGCTGTTTACGCCGCCGTAAACCCCTTACCGCCTGGGTCGTAATGAGGCCCCTTATCTTTTCTGGTAAACCATGTAGACGGAAGATGTTATGTAGAAAGGATCATGCCATTTGAGTTGCTGTGGGTATCTTCTCAAAGGGAATGAAGTGAGTCATCTTAGTAAAACAATCCACCACCACCATGATACAAGTGTTGCCTTCGGAAAGTGGAAGATCCACGATAAAGTCTGTGGCAAGTGTGTGCCATGGGTACAGTGGTCTTTCCGTCGGATGCAACAGGCCCAGTGGTTTCTTGCGCAGGGTCTTGACTTGGGCACAGACAGGACAGGACTCAACATATTGTTTAACTTGAGTAGCCCATCCTGGCCACCAGAATTGACGAGCTATTACTTCCTGCGTAGATTGAATACCACAGTGCCCTCCTATCTTGGAATCATGTAAACCATGTAACACTGCTCTACGGAGGCCTTCAGTGGGTAAATACAACTTACTTCGGAAGAATAGTAAACCATCCTTTTCGCTTACTTATGGATGTTCCAATAGGGCAGACCGCCTGGGATCTACTGAGGTTTCTTGGGCAACTTTCTGTAGATAGGGTACTAGAGCCAAGAGGAAATGCTTCTGGGCTAACACAGGTTGGTCTCGGCCTTCTTGTTTGATATCATCCTCCAAGGAGCGAGATAACGCATCCGCTTTCACATTTCTGGTGTTAGGTACATAGGTGATATTGAAGTCAAAATGCGAAAAGAAGAAAGCCCACCAAGCCTGTCGTGAAGTCCTGCACTGAAGAGAACGCAGAAATTGTAAATTGCAATGGTCCGTGCGTACCTCCACTGGGAACTGGCCTCACAGGAGGTGGTGGCGCCATTCCTCAAATGCGGTCTTAATAGCCAGAAGTTCCTTCTCTATTACTGGGAAATTTCGTTCACTGGCTGTGAGTTTTCTGGAATAATATGCCAGTGGGAATTCTGCTTCCAATCCCGGATCATATTGTAACAAAACGGCTCCTACTGCAAAGTCAGAAGCATCGGCTTCCACTATGAAAGGCCTATCCTCTTGGGGATGATGAAGTATCGGAGAAGTGCTGAAAGCTTCCTTCAATTGTTGAAAAGAGACGGCGGCCTCGGGCCCCCACTCAAAGGTCTTCTTGACACTGGTCAAACTGGTTAGTGGGGCAGTCAACTTGGAAAAATATGGTATGAAATGGCGATAAAAATTAATGAAACCAAGGAAACGTTGAAGAGATCACCGATCACAGGGGGGCTTCCATTCCAAAATAGCACAGACCTTAGGGGGTTCCATATGTATGCCAGAGGTACTGATTATGTATCCAAGGAATTCGATATGATCTTGATGAAAAAGACACTTCTCGGGCTTGGCGTATAAATGATTCTGTTGTAACCTTTTAAGAACCTCTTTCACCCAAGTTGTGTGTTCCTTAAGATCTTTCGAGCATACCAAGATGTCATCCAAATACACCCAAACAGAAATCCCGATTAGATCGGCAAATAAATGGTCCATGAGGCGCTGGAAGACTGAAGGGGCATTGCATAAGCCAAAGGGCATAACCTGATATTCGTAATGTCCCAACTGTGTCTTGAATGCAGTTTTCCATTCATCACCGGGTTTTATGCGCACCAGATGATAAGCCCCTCGGAGGTCAAACTTGGTAAACACTCGGGCATTATGCAGGGATTCCATAATTGTACATATCGACAGAAGAGGATATCTGTCTTTCCTGGTGATGTTATTTAGTTGCCTGTAATCGACGCATGGTAGTAGGGTACCCTCCTTCTTCTTGACGAAAAATAAGGAAAGTCCCGCTGGAGAATTCGAGGGTGCAATATATCGTTTCTGGAGACATTCCTGTAGATACTCCTGTAGTACCTCCTTTTCCTGTGTGGTTAGGGAGTACACTTTGCCATGTGGAATCACGAAATCCGGTAATAGATCAATGGTGCAATCAAAGGTTCTGTGAGGAGGTAATGGAATATCTTTAGGTTCAGAAAAAAACCCCTGGAATTCGGAATACTCGGGTGGTATTGAAGCAACTGAATAAAGGCAAGGTCTGCCACTTCCATCAGTCTGAGTTGAGGTAGATACCGGCAATAAGAGGAATCGCTACCACAGCATTCCTGGACACAACGGTCAGAACAGAATACTAATGTCCGAGTTTCCCAATTGATGTTTGGATTGTGATGAAGCAACCAGGGAAACCCCTGGATTATGGGATATGTGGGTGTCTTGATAACATCCAAGGAAATCTGTTCTCGATGTCCCTCAACCTGTAGTTGCAGGGTTCTTGTATGTTGGTGGACTGGACCAGAAGACAAAGGAGTCCCATCTATAACTTCCACCACTGAAGCACATTTCTTCTCAAGCAAGGAGATCCCATTTCCGGCCGCAAAATCAATATCGATATAATTGCCAGAAGCTCCGCAATCCAACAACCCAAACACCTCGATGGGTTCTTTACTCGGCCAGGAGACCTTGATACACAAGGCCATAAGTACCACTGGTTGCATGGGTTGTCGATCCAGTTTCTTATCCGGAAGGACTGAAGAAAAGGGAGGAGGGCCTGTCGTTGCCGTCCCTGCATACGACAGGCCATTTAGTTTTCTGACTTCTGGAGTGGTCGTAGAGGACAGGTGCTGAGGAAATGCCCAGAGGCCCGCAGTACAAACATAATCAGAGGTCTCTTCTTCGTTTCTTCTCGACATCCGATAAGGGGCCTCTGACAGCTCCCAATTGCATCGGTTCAGGTGCCGGCTCAGAGGAACCAGAAGCCTTGGATGGTACCGGCAGGAATCGTGGAGTTGTTCTTTCTGAACGACGTCTCTCACTCTGTCTTTCAGCCAACCTATGGTCAATCCTTAAGACTTGTTCTTGGAGGGCCTGCAGAGTGTCGGGTTCAGGTATATGCAACAACTCGTCCTTGTATTCCTCTCTTAGTCCCCTTCGGAACAATGTTTTCTGAGTAACTTCTGGCCATTGAGAGTCGGTGGCCAGTTGTCGAAAACGACTAATGTAGGAAATGATGTCACTTGAACCTTGCTTTAAGTCCATGAGCTGATTCTGGGCTGTCGCAGCAAGAGTAGGTCATTGAAACACTTCCAAAAAGGCTTTTTCAAAAGCAACAAAGTCCTCCAAAATGTGGCTCTTGGCTACCACCAGGGGTGTAGCCCAGGCCAACACATTTCCAACCAAATTGCCCAAAATATAACCTATCTTGTCCTTGTCCTGGTTGAAATGCGTTGGACGACACAAGAAATGGATCCTACATTGATTACAAAACTCGGCCACTCACCGAGGATCACCATCAAATTTCACCGGACTGGTCTGAGCCATTATTGATTCAGCCGAGATACTGGAACTGGCTCCCTGAGCCACCATCTGTCACAAAGTAAGGTTCTCCTGGTGTAGAGCCGTCATCTCGGCACGTAAGGCCCTAATTTCATTCTTTAGTTCTTCGGTGTCTTCCATCTCGGGGTCAGAACTGGTAGTTAGGCGTCTTAATCTGTTAAGGCATGCGTCACGTGACCGTGAGGTACCTTTATTTCCAGAGGATGCCCGTGATGAAGAAGCCAGTCTGGTTGATCAGGAAACCGGTAGATGAAAGGATGGCGCAAGGAAACAGCCCCAACCCAGCCCTGATGGTACAGGTATGGGCGGGGACCACCTCCTGACGCCATGAGGACTCTTCCCTGTGGTTTTACGTGACCTCAAGACAGTGCAAGCACTGACAGGGAAGATAAATGGAGTTGAAGGCAAGTCCAAGAATTCAGGTATGCTGGTTGAGGACTGAAGAGGAGACCCTCCGTATCCTTGCAGTGAAGTGAAGAGCACACACAGTTCAGGATGTGAATACAAGGGGAACAGTCAAAACTGGTCTCTGAGGGGACTGGAGAAGTACCACAGTCCAGGAGCTTGAATCCAGAAGAAGCTGAGAACAGAGGCAGGAAATTAGGCCAGAGACTGGTACCCTAGCAAGGCAGACAGTAAAGGAACCCAATGAGGGGAAACCAGGGAGGGCAGAGCCCCAGGAAAGAAGGAGCCCCAGGAGAGAAGAAGCCCCCCAGAAAGGTTGGGAGCCCAAGGAGTTCCAGGAACCCAGACCCGAGGAAGGCGGGAGCTGGAAAGGCAGGCACAGGAACAGGAACCCAGGGAATCAAGGCAGGAGCAGGCAAGCACAAGGCGAAGCAGCGGCGAGTCAGGAACGAACCGCGTTAAGACGCGATTCGTCTCTGCACTCGAGCGCTATTTACACCACTCGGCATGAAGCCACGGCTTGGAGCGCAGACTGGGCCGTGCATGTGCCGCGGCCCCACTGGAGCGGGAACGAGGCTTGGCACACAAGCTGTCAACCGCCGTGGTCCGTGGCGCATGCACGCGCCCTTGTCTGGAATACGGCAGCCAGTTCGAATGTCGGGAGATCTCTCTCCCGGTGAGCCGAAATCTGGAATAGAGCTGCCAGAAGCGATGACGCCGTCCTGCAGTCCTCCAGGGGGGTGTTCTAACAGTTAAGCCGCTGATTTAGTTTCATAAGCCACACCTCTTTTAAACGTTGCTTCAGTACTTGCAAGTCTTACCAGACAATTCTTTTTTTCTCCAAACTTGTATTTTATTGAAAATTCGACAATAATTCAAACATACAGAAAGCTGACATATATCCAAATTGTAATCTATCGTCGAATTTCCTTTTCTGACAACAGCAGTAATAATGTCCCCTTTCATCCCCCCCAAAAAAGAGAAGAGTAATTAACCACTTCTCCTGGGGAGTGGGCCGGAGAACATTTTAGTATACAGTTACAGTTTCTTGGGTCTGAAAATGTGTCAGTAGTAGTGTATTCGAAGGCAAGACTTTTTAGCACCTGTGGTCTTTAAAGATTAGGTATATTTAGGCGTGTCTGATATCAGAGCCGAAATTCTTTCCATCGTTATGATCTCCCAAACTTTAACACACCAATAGGAAATTTGAGGAAATCCTGGGTGACAAGGGGCGACCGTGCCCAGTTCCCCTCTCATGGGGAATCTGGGGCATCCATTGACCGTTCACCCTCACCTTCATGTTTGGGATTCTAAAGTTAGACATAATGTATATAGAGATATGAGGTTCTGTTAGGAAAGATTTCCCTTAGGTGCAATTTTTCCTCCAATTATGCCCCCCCACCTCCCCAAACATTTTTTTGCTTTTGTTTGGCTAATCTATCCTGACTTTTTCCAGAAGAGTGCAGCTTTCAGCTGCACACCTCTGGGCTTTTGCTCATCTGTTGTGGGGAAACTGACACATCCTTCAGACTGTCAGTACTGGGAAACTGATTCCATTAGTCTTTGACTATGTTGCTATTTATTGGTATTTTTTTATCTATGTGCCAAGTACCATTAAAGTACCGTGCATAGGGGTACGGTTGTCTTATGGCCCTAGACACTCTCTAAGGATTTTTGTTGATTGTACAAGTGTGCCTAGGACGAACTGGTGGCAGCAGTTTACTTTTATAGTATTTTTACTTCTTTTTAATGAACCATATTGCGTTTACCACATTTGGCTCAAGACTGTGGTCAGTGCCGAAAATGGATATCTCACGAAGTCTTTTGTTCTGTCCTTTGGCCATTTTGTCCCTTTGCCTTCCTCCAGGTCGAGCAGACTGAGGATTTCCTTATTTGGGCATGCAGCCTCCCGCGAAAACTGCAACTTTTGCTGGCTTTTGCATGTCACGTGTGCTAGTGCCGAGGAAGAGGATTGGGACTGTCTGGTCCCAATCCACACTACTGGTGCCAGTATGTCTGGTATGCCTGAATGACTGGAAACACTGTAGGCCATGATCGGACCACATCTGGCGTGCATGCAAGAGAGCAGATCTTCCATTGGCTATCCCTGATTTGAGTGTTAAACGTATCTTGGATAAGAGAAGGGCTGTGCATCCATTCCAGGCTGCATCCATTCCAGGTCGATCAACTGAAGTTCTCTCCGAACTATAGAAGGAGCCAAGTATCCCAAAACACTAAAGCAGACCCGTGGAACTGTCAGAGATGTGCTGGAAAATGTGGCACCCTGACCCCGCTGTGGTCCTGTCGGACCCCTGTTTTTGCATCAATCAAAGAAGGCCTGCAAGGGCACTTTGACCCTTTGGAGTAGTGGGGACAACTGCTCGCTGCAACTTCTGATTACACTCCCAAAGAGCCTCATCAGAAGTGTTCCTGGGCCATCCAGCAAACAGACCATCTCGAACCCAGGGTATCGCACAGGAGCACTGCCATCCTGAGTTGATATTCTAGACTTGGGATTCATTAGTTTGCGGTCCTTGGCCCTCTCCCACCACGTTTTGTAGTCCTAGCTCCTCTTGGTCGTGATTTAATGGAGCCTGCCTCGCCGCAAGCATTTGCGGTCCCTGTGTCACTCTGCTGTGGTGACGGTCATTGTAGGAGCTTTGCCTGCCTGCCCCCTGTGCCCTAAAATGTGCTGCACTGGAACTGTCCTCTTTTCTTCATTGTGAGCTGAGAAAAAGCTAATGTCCCGTAACAGACGATCATCCCGTCCCTCAACTGTTGAGAGCCAGAGTGACTTGCAACTGCAGGGGTTGAACCTACAACCGACCTGGCCTAGACTGGCAAAGTTTGGCCCAGACTGTGTTGCGGGTCAGTGAGTACTTGCACCACTTACTGGTGGCCCACTGGCACATCCATTGTTCTTTACGCACACAAAGCCCTAAAAAGTTACTCACCTTAGCTGGGCTAGCCTGTGCTCCCTAGCTATTCCCAAAACTCGAAAGTCGCTCTGCCTGCAAGGCTAGACCCTCCTCGACTAGTGGGACACTGTTCTTCATCACCTCAAGCCCCTTCCTGAACTGCTACAGCTCACTGAAGAGGATCTGCTTTCTCTCAATACACACGACCGCACATTTTTATTTAACGCACTACTGGACTTTTCAGCACAAGGCTCCCCACTTCGTAGGGCTGGACTGCTTAAGATAGGGATCAACTCTGAAGAACTGCCCAATACTATATTTGTGTTAACCTCCCCTTCTGTTGCAGGTTGTGCTGTGTTTTCCCCTTTACTGCATTAAGCGAAACATAACTGTATATATGTTAAATAGTGAAAGGCGTGTGCGGTAACTGTTTTATATTACTGTAGTTTAGTCATGTTTAATTATTAAGGTCTATAATAAATGTATTTTTATTTTTTATATACACTTGTCTAAGCGTATTCTGTGATATCTTTACTGTGTGTGCTCATTGTGGGCTTCCGATCACTCTCACCCCTCCTGAGACTTAGTCTTGACAGCCTGCCAAGCTACCGTGATTGGTCTGGCTTGTCCAGAAGGTTCCCCTGTTCCACTAAACTAAGGTAGCCTCCTGAACTTCTTCCCACCAGGTCAGAGTTTAGAAATCCACCTTAACAAATTGGTGTACAGCGGTGGGATAAGATCAGAGGTACCCAGTGTTGCGCACTGGTGAAATACGAAGGTTACACTTACACAAGAAACAGTGACCTTATTTTAAATTTGACTGTAAGCCACCTAGCTCACTTGTAGCACGGAAGCAATTTGTGAATGTAACTTTAAGTGCTTCCAAGTCTGAGACACTAAGGAAGATATGTGCAGAAAGAGGCTTGTCAGCCTCTGGCACAAAACCTGAAATGATCCAAAAGATCATGGAATGGCAGGAAAGCCAAATCACAGCTCTACGCTCTTATGACAGCGCAGGAGGTGTTGAGGTTGCTCACAGTAACAGTGCTGAAAGAACTGTTGTTGCCCCCATAGAGGAGATAAGGAGGGTGAAGAAACTGATCAGTCTTCTGCCCATAAGCACCACAAAACGTCTAAAAGGGGTAAGTCCCATGAGAATGTTCAGGCTAGTGGAAGTCATCCTCCCAAGCATAGCTCTGGTTACAGTAAGTCTCCCAATGTCCCAAGACCCAGTGGATCGTATGTGGCTTGTGGAGCAAGTGACCATGTGAAGGGGGACCCCAGATGTAAGGTCAACACCTTTGGGGTCCACTCTGAGTCTGGCCTTCCCCTCTCTGAGGAAGAAGACATAGTCACAGGGGCATCCCAGTGCTTAATTTCTAAAAAAAAATAAAAAGAAATAAGTGGAAGGGCCTAAAATATTTTGGCTAATTTATGCCGGCCCAGTGGTGCTGGCGGCCCAGGCTGACTCAGTACTAGATTGGCCCACCACCAACCCAAACCACTGCTGCTCCATGTAACATGTTTGGCGCAGCATCCTATACCTCTCTTCCCCCACTAACGTACCCAACCCACTTTCTTACAGATGAGCGCCTGGAGACTATGCCAATGGTAGCCATGCACAGTATACATCAACTTAACATAGCATAGCAATCTCAAAGCCTGGCAAGCTAGAAAAGTAGGTTCTGCCTGCATGTTTCAAAACAGAGCTTGAGCTGACCGATAGCTCTCCTATGTGAAGCAGAGTCTTCAGCAGGGGGCGAGTTGAAGTTGGAGGCTCAGGTCAGCCTAGTATACAGAGGTAATATTTTGTAAATGCACGAGCCTCTTCCAAAGATGGGGAACAAGTCATGCATGGCCCTGCATGGAATATATAATATATCTTTGACGTTCCAATAAAGATGTCATGGGTTCATTATGGCTTCTAAAAGCTCTGATCATTTTAATCAAACCTTCCCCAAAACACCACTTTCTTTCTCTGTTATTGGTCAGGCCTCAAAATCACATGCAGGGTTTATGTCAACCATGGACACAGGAACGCTGAATTGTAATCCTGTCTTGCATGTGACCAAGCTGTGTGATTCTAGACAACTGCCATCGTAATCCCTTTTCTGCCAAATTTGAAATGCTTAGAAACATAATAATATCCATTATTAACCAATATATAAAAAATGAGGAAGTTGCACCAGTTCCATGAGCCACCCGCCCTGCTCACTATCTTTCAAATGGTTTATAGTGTATATGTCGAATTACATATTTTCGAATGCCATAATGTGGAGAAAAAAATGCCGAAAAAAATGCTTTCGATTCTTTTTTTTTTTAGTTTAGTTTTTTTTAATGGAATTGTTTTTTTCGGCATTCTTTTTTTTGACATCTTTGCATTCAAAAAAATGTTTTCGACATTTTAGCTGGATACCCTTTCAAACATCACCTCTCAGTCACATTTGCAATGAGCTGGAGGTCTTTGTAGTGAGGGGACAGATTCACAGCATCTGATATTGGGGCTCGACAATGTTTTCATCACAGATTGAAAGCAGGTTATGCCCAGGCGTGTGGGCTCCTGTCTCTGAGCCACAATGGCGGGGGGAAAAAAGCAGAGCTGTGAAATACTAAGAGAAAACCTAGTTACTCGCTTGAGCAACAGTACCTGGCAGGAGCAAGGCTGGTGGGCTGGAAACAGGGAGCTGCAAGACCCCTGTAGAAGCAAGAGAAAAGCAGGCCCCATGAGCAGCAAGTAACAACAGCAAACGGGTCTGAACGATGAGCGCAGAGGCCAGAGGACACAACTACAAAGACAAATTGAACTCTTAACGAGAGGAAACACAGCATCCTCCTCAAAGGGGACGTCCAGGGACCGCAAGAGCAGTTCAAACCACGCTGCTGGTTCACCGAGCACAATAATCAAAACAGGACCTGGCAGGCCACGAGTAACCCCAACTAACATAGCCAACAACCCTGTTGTTTGTGCTCAAATGGTTCACGCCTCGTAGTGATGTGAACATGTGTTTTTAGAGAAAGGGAACACTGTGTCTTTGTTTTCACTCACAAGTCGCGCTGCACCTGTGTAGGTGTGCCTTTGATATTTTGTTCAGAGATTCAATTGTTGAAAATGAGAACACAATGGAAGTGACAGAGTCGCTATCATGTGGGTTCTGACTTCTGACAGGATTATGACGGTGTTTTGCAGTGCATGCTTAACATGTGTTCTTGCTGGCAGTAGGAAAGGGTGTGTAGCTCAACGTAAAGGGTGTTTTGGATGACACCAGAGAGATAGGGAGGGGGGTGCGCATGCACTAAAATGACATATAATATATACTTACATATACTTGAATAGTATCAATTAGAATAGTGTATGCGACAATCGTTTGCAGGTTCGTACTGTCTGTGAGGGCTTTTTAGGGGGACGGTGCACTGGGGGCCCTCTCTGGAAAGCTCATTAGAGCATCTGGAATTGTGGAGCTACAGCTGTGCAGTGCAACACCAAACCTCTCAATACTCGAGAGTTCGATTGGTGCACAGGGAGGTGGAAAATAATGAATTAAGATATACTTTTTTCAAGAAACAGTATGACAGATCTGTGTCTGTGAAATGAGGTACAAGACGTCCCAGAATGAAGTGAAATCATTGTAGAAATCAGACTTGATGAAATTTGTATTAGGTTATGAATATGTGTTTGTGCAGGTTAATTGTGCAAAAGGTCAATTGTAAAAGGTCAATTTGGGTAATACCGTGTGTGCATATTTGTAAAGACTCGAAGGCGTGTTCGTCTGTATGTTCACTTCCCTCTCTTTGAGGTTGTGCAGCAGCAGGCTTGAAGATGGTAGAACTAAGTGAGGAGTGCAGAGAGGCAGCATATGTGTGGGCGGTCTGATGTAAGTTTATCACTCCATGCACTCATCTAGGGTCGAATCGACCAACCAGGGAGAATGTAGAGGGAGTGGGAACAGTTTAGATGAAGGGTAGGATTTGAACTTGTTTAACTCAAATCAAAATACACTTTGATTTCCGCTGCAAGAAGGGCTTTCCTTTCCTCTGCTCGTCTGGAGCTTCTTCAGAGGCTAGTGTCCTGGAGCTGAGCCCCTCTTGCTCCTCTTTGCGAGAGATTGGGTTGACCTGTGTGATGTTCGTGAGGACGAATCATTCCTCTCCTATCTATTCCAAGAAAGCCGCACCGGATTATGACCGCGGCAACCCTAGCAACGGTCTCGTTGTTTCCCCGCATTCCTCTACGACCTACTCCAAGATGGCCGCTCCGGGTTATGACCGCGGCAGCCCTAGCAACGGTCTAGTTGTTTTCCTGCCTCGAGCCACGCAGGATGCGGAAGTCGATCGTTCTTCGGCATATCAACAAGGAAGTCCTGGAGACCGGCGCGTTGCTACTCTCTTAGGAGTATACGGACGCTCAGTGAGTATAGCTAGCCCAGCCTTTAAATCTCATTGCCTCCCTTTCTCTCGCTATCCGTACCTTGTTTCTTTCTCAGTCTTACATCTACTTGTTCTTAGAATTCGGAACACGATCAGCGGATCGAAGGTATCGCTTTGGCAACCACTAAGCCACGGCAACTACTAAACCACGTCTCCACAGAACGCGACACATCGCGACATTATCCCGTGTTCCCCTCGAAGGTAGAATTCTTTTCTCATACTCTCAAATCTGTACCATCCGTATTTCTTGATCCTTGAATACTTGTTATCCTTGCTTCCCAGAAAATCCCTTTTCACAATAAGGAGTACTTCTTGAACGGGCTCGAATCCCCGGGCGCCGCATCTACTATACTCCCCGTCTAGATGTGTGAATGGTAATCTCTGTTCTTACAAACTTCACCTCCGTTCCTTATTGTGTTGTTTTCTCTTGACCCTCATGTTTCTACCCTTATACCTCTCCAGCATCTAACCAACACATAACGCTGCCATCGGATCGAGGCCCTTCAGTTTCCTCCTATCCGCCTCACCTGTATCAACGCTCCCCAGCAGCTCTCCATAGGGTTTTCTCCCCCATGAGGGTTTCCCTGGTTTCTCCACGGTCGCCAAGTATTTAACTAGGCTCCGAAGGGTTTGCCAGGGGGATTCCTATTCTCTACTGGGGCATAACATTCCAACCTTTCTTCTTGAAATCTGGTACACCACTGGAAATACGAATTGGTCGTTACTCTAATTCCAGGTAGGAGATTCTACGCTTTCTGTGTTGCAATGCATGAAAACTGTTTAACTGCCGGATTCGGCTTGTAGTGATCATTACAGATAGCAACGCCCGAAACAAACTATTGTTTTTAGACATTGCACCTAGAAACCTAGAATACCCTCATAATGGACCCTCAACAACAACAGCAGATCCAACAGCTGATCGCTGCGGTGCAATCCTTAACCACAGAGGTCCAACAACTCCAGCAGGAGAACACTGCCCTAAAGCAGAATCAACAACAGGCAGCTCAACAGATAGCCCAACAAGTAGCACAACATACTGCTGCCTCACGAGTTCCTCACTGTTCAGAGGTCCCTCCAGGGCCTCTTCCTGGAGGCCAATTCGATGGGAATCCCCACAAGGTGAAAGAATTCCTAGATTCCTGTTACGTTCAGTTTGCCTTCAAAAACGCCTTTTTTCATACTGATCGGGATCGTGTGGGTTACATGGTTTCCCAAATGACTGGCCCAGCTTTAGCTTGGGCCACACCCCTAATCACTAGTAATAATCCTATATTAGACTCCCACACGGCCTTTTGTAATAGTATTCGTACTATGTTTGGCCGACAGGAGATCCGAGTAGCTTCCGAAGAACACTTACTAGACTTAAAACAGGGAAATTCTGACATTCTGGCATATATAACCAGATTTAAGCAAATGGCCAGCGAAACTACTTGGGCCGATGACGCACAGATAACCATCTTTAGGAGAGGACTGTCGGAAGAATTGAAAGATGAAATATCCAGGGTTCCACGTTCTTCTTCTTTAACTGAGTTTATTGCCCTAGTCCTTCAGATTGATTACCGAATGAAGGAACGCATCAGTGAAAAAAGGAAAGGACGGATACCCCGTTTTCCTGTGAATCTGCCTGCTGCTCCACGGGTTCCATCCACCGAGGAACCCATGCAACTAGGTGCAACAGGCAGGGGACCCCTTTCCCTTGAAGAACGGAGTCGAAGGCGATCCCTTGGTTTATGTATGTATTGTGGTTCTAATAGCCACACCGTACAGGAGTGTCCAATCGCACCACCAAGGAGATCAGGAAACGCAAACGCCCGACCGTAAGGGGAACCACGGTTCAGGATCCTATGACCAAGCAAGGTTCCTCACAAGTTGTCCATACCTCCACTTGTAACAATCCAGCGGATACTACCATGGTGGTTGTAAAGGTTTCTCTAACCTTTGGGAAACAGGTCATACAAGATATCCCGGTCCTTATTGACAGTGGGGCTGCCGGGAATTATATCGATGATCACTGGGCCTCTTCTCATGGTATCCCTCGGTCTTGTAAGATAGAATCCATTCCAGTGGAAAGTGTTGACGGCAGTCCTTTGATATCTGGACCCATTACGGATCATACTGGTCCTCTGCTTATGTCTATCTCTTCTCATCAAGAACTCATAATTCTAGACATCATCCGGGCGGCACACCATCCTATTATTTTGGGGATACCATGGCTCAAGAAGCATAATCCCTTTATCAATTGGACAGCTGGGTCTTTCTTTTTGGGTTCCGAATTCTGTCTTGGCCACTGCATAAAAGATCAACAAGAGGTTCTGTTGGACACCAGCGCTTCCTCTCCTGACTTTCAGGAAATCACTACTCTAAATCAAATCACAGGGCTCCCCAAACTGTATTATCATTATAAAGAAGTCTTTTCCACCTCTGAGTACTCGCAGTTACCACCTCATAGACGAGACGATTGTGCCATCGATCTGATACCTGACCAACCTTTACCCTTTGGTCGAATGTACATCCTATCTCAGAATGAAAAAGAAGTACTACGAGAATATCTCAGAGTAAATCTTATGAATGGGTTGATCACGGAATCTACTTCACCGGCAGCCGCTTCCCTGTTTTTTATATCCAAACGGAACACAACGGAACTTCGCCCTTGCATAGATTTTCGGGGTCTCAATAAAATCACTATACCAGACAAATATCCGATGCCCCTGATACCAGATATTCTGGAAGCAGTCAGGGGGGCAAATTTATACACCAAACTGGATCTCAAGGGAGCGTACCATCTGATACGGATCAAGGCCGGAGATGAATGGAAGACGGCATTCCGGACACCATTTGGCCATTACCAATATCATGTTATGCCATTCGGTCTCTCTAATGCCCCGGCGATATTTCAACGCTTTATGGATCATCTCTTCGCTGATCTACTCTTACATAACGTAATAGTGTATCTGGACGATATTTTGATTTTCTCCTATACTCTACAGGACCATGTTAAACATGTGGAAGAGGTTCTTCGTCGTCTTCATCAGAATCACCTGTTCTGCAAATTAGAAAAATGCTCTTTCCACCAACCTCAAGTCACTTATCTAGGTTATGTTCTCTCGGCCAGAGGTGTAGCCATGGACCCGGAGAAGGTTTCTGCTGTGTTGGACTGGCCTATCCCGACCTCAGGGAAAGACATTCAGCGGTTTATCGGCCTTGCCAATTTTTACCGGCGGTTTATTCCGGGATTCTCAAGCCTGACTAAACCACTGACAAATCTGTTAAAAAAGGGAGTATCCTTCTCATGGCCTGAGACTACAGATCAAGCCTTTAGGAGACTTAAAGATCTGTTCACGTCTGCACCTGTTTTACAGACCCCTGATCAGAATCGTCAATTCATAGTGGAGACGGATGCTTCTCAATATGCTTTGGGAGCAGTCCTTCTTCAGTCGGATGGTTCCGAACAGGAACATCCAGTGGCATACCTATCTAAGACTTTAGTACCTGCAGAGTTGAATTACACGGTATTGGAGAAGGAGCTGTTAGCCATCAAAAGGGCTTTCGAAGAATGGAGACATTTATTACTGGGAGCTAAGTACCCGGTGGAAGTTCGAACGGACCACCACAACCTTCGTATATTACAGTACGCCCAGACTTGCAATAGTCGTCAGGCTCGGTGGGCTCATTTTTTTTCCCCTTTTAGGATCACATTCTCCTTCATACCTGGGAAAGATAACGTGATAGCTGACGCTTTATCACGTAAAGAACAGCTCCCCAATGATTCCTTTAGATCTGAACCAATTTTTTCTAGGGTGGCATTAGAGTTACATACCCCCCATGACTTCTTGGCGCGTCTAAGGTATCAATCCAAAACAGCAGGAAAATCAGGAATATCACTCGGGGCGCTACCTACATTGGTCAAGGAAGAAGGATGCTATTTCCTGGGTCATCGGGCTTTCATCCCTACTATCTCCCTCCAGAAGGAAGTATTGGATATGTGTCACAAATCTAAGGTAGCGGGACATCGAGGAATCACTACCACACGAGAGATGGTTTCACGCTGGTTCTGGTGGCCATCTCTACGGGAGGACATAAAAAGATACATTGGATCTTGTCCAGATTGTCTTCAGAACAAGTCTCCCCGAAGGTCTCCATTGGGACTACTGGTCAAAATGCCAATTCCATCACGTCCTTGGCAGATAGTCTCAACGGATTTCATCGTTGACCTTCCCCCCTCGAAGGGGTGTTCGACGATAATGGTTGTGATCGATTCTTTTACAAAGATGGCTCACTTCATATCTCTTGCCAGGATTCCTACAGCGGCCGGTATGGCCCGTATCTTTATCAACCACATTTTCGCGTTGCATGGCCTACCAGATACTATCATTTCTGACCGCGGAACACAATATACCTCTCTCTACTGGAAGCACATATGTCAACATCTTGGGATTTCCCGTGCCCTCAGTTCCGGTTATCACCCCCAATCCAATGGTCAGACGGAACGGCTCAATCAAACTTTAGAGGGATATCTAAGGAATTACATTTCGGCAGCTCAGGATAACTGGACAGATCTACTTCCATTGGCAGAGTTTGCTTACAATAACTCCTATCACTCCGCCATCCACACTTCTCCCTTTTTCTGCTCCTATGGGTTTAGTCCTTCAGCATTCCCGATACTAAAAAGATCGGAACACAGATTTCCTGATGTAGACCACTTAATGAATCAAATCAGACAAGGCCACAAGAGGGCTAAAGATACCCTGTTACAAACCCAGGATAGAATGAAGAAATTTGCAGATCGCTCCCGTTCTCCAGCCCCTATCATCAAAACAGGAGACAGGGTATGGTTGTCTTCACGATTTCTCCCCAGACACCTGGTAACCTCCAAACTGTCTCCAAGATACTTTGGTCCTTTCCGGGTGGATAAACCCATTGGCTGTGCTGCCTTTAGACTTATTCTTCCTAAAACCTGGTCCCGAATTCACCCTGTTTTCCATGTTTCCCAATTGAAACCGGACAACCGTAATTCATTTCATCCATCGATAACGACTCGTCCTCCTCCCATTTTGGCCTCATCTGGTCCTGAGTTTGAGGTGAAGGAAATCTGTGATTCCCGTATTCATCGAGGACATTTACAATATTTGATCGATTGGAAGGGTTACTCCCCTTCAGACCGCACCTGGGAGCCGGTTGACGCTGTACATGCTCCTCGTCTCATCAAATTGTTTCACTCGAGACATCCCGACAAGCCGGGAGGGGATGGACCTAAGAAGGGGCATACTGTGATGTTCGTGAGGACGAATCATTCCTCTCCTATCTATTCCAAGAAAGCCGCACCGGATTATGACCGCGGCAACCCTAGCAACGGTCTCGTTGTTTCCCCGCATTCCTCTACGACCTACTCCAAGATGGCCGCTCCGGGTTATGACCGCGGCAGCCCTAGCAACGGTCTAGTTGTTTTCCTGCCTCGAGCCACGCAGGATGCGGAAGTCGATCGTTCTTCGGCATATCAACAAGGAAGTCCTGGAGACCGGCGCGTTGCTACTCTCTTAGGAGTATACGGACGCTCAGTGAGTATAGCTAGCCCAGCCTTTAAATCTCATTGCCTCCCTTTCTCTCGCTATCCGTACCTTGTTTCTTTCTCAGTCTTACATCTACTTGTTCTTAGAATTCGGAACACGATCTGCGGATCGAAGGTATCGCTTTGGCAACCACTAAGCCACGGCAACTACTAAACCACGTCTCCACAGAACGCGACACATCGCGACATTATCCCGTGTTCCCCTCGAAGGTAGAATTCTTTTCTCATACTCTCAAATCTGTGCCATCCGTATTTCTTGATCCTTGAATACTTGTTATCCTTGCTTCCCAGAAAATCCCTTTTCACAATAAGGAGTACTTCTTGAACGGGCTCGAATCCCCGGGCGCCGCATCTACTATACTCCCCGTCTAGATGTGTGAATGGTAATCTCTGTTCTTACAAACTTCACCTCCGTTCCTTATTGTGTTGTTTTCTCTTGACCCTCATGTTTCTACCCTTATACCTCTCCAGCATCTAACCAACACATAACGCTGCCATCGGATCGAGGCCCTTCAGTTTCCTCCTATCCGCCTCACCTGTATCAACGCTCCCCAGCAGCTCTCCATAGGGTTTTCTCCCCCATGAGGGTTTCCCTGGTTTCTCCACGGTCGCCAAGTATTTAACTAGGCTCCGAAGGGTTTGCCAGGGGGATTCCTATTCTCTACTGGGGCATAACATTCCAACCTTTCTTCTTGAAATCTGGTACACCACTGGAAATACGAATTGGTCGTTACTCTAATTCCAGGTAGGAGATTCTACGCTTTCTGTGTTGCAATGCATGAAAACTGTTTAACTGCCGGATTCGGCTTGTAGTGATCATTACAACCTGGCTTTCCTGCTTTCCATAAAGATTCTGTGAAGTGGGGAGACTGAGGAGGAACGCAATGCCCCTGCCTTCACCAGGAGATGGGGCGGGGTGCATCACATCCCGATTTCTTGGCCCAGTCATCCATCATCCCCCATCAAATAAACATAAACACATGTAACGTTCCTAATCATTATTTAAGGTATCATTCAAATTGGCTCAATGATAGGGGCTCAGCCAGAGTCAGCAGCCTACTGCCTCAGCCTACTCACTGTAGTTGACAGAGCAGGGCACGGTCGCCTCTGCTGTGACTGCTTCCTGGATTTGTGCTTGCCCGCGCCTGTGCGCACCAGCCAGGGTGTGGCTAAGAGACTCGTGAGTCTGTGCCCCCATGCCTGGCTGGGGCACACAAGGTCATGCAGTGACATACGCTTAAATGGGTGACCACCTGGTAGTGCCCTGACCAATGCACATAGTCAGCAGTGCAGGCAAATGGACGGCACCACCTGACCCGGGTCAGGCTGGCAGTGGCGACACTGTGGCAGCCTGCCTGACCCGGGCTCACAGCACGCCACAGCACCCTAGAAAACAAAAACAGAAATAAGCTTCTGCGCCGCGGAGCATGATTGCTAATGCGCACCACAGACAGCGCAGCAGTTTTAGCCTCAGCCGCTCGCAGATAACTGTGAAGCATGATAAATGGGTGGGGAGGGCCCGCCATAACTTTCACAAACGAGTTCATTTAACTAATGATAAAGCAGGAACATAAAACAGTTCCGTGTACTCGGCCATGGTCTGAAAACCATAAGGATGCAATGAGGCGCAAGCGCACCAAGGCCTCTGCAGGCCAAGCCTGCCCAGACACAGCTTATGAAGAGTGCCAGTGCCAAAAAAAAGAGTGCTGGTGTTCACCACCGGCAAACACCGGCACAAATTAAGCACTGGTTCTATTTGGGCTCCTTCCCTAGTGGGATAGAGTCTGAAGTAGTCTTAGTATCCCTGGATTCTTGGGAGCCTAGTGTTTCAAAGCCATATGCTAGTATACCTGATAATACCAAGCACTACTTTAAAGACAGTGGGGCTCATTACAAGTATGGCGGTAAAACAACAATGGCACCGGTATCGCTACCGACACTGTTGCTACCGTACCGCCATACTACAATTTCTGCTTGTGGGTGCCCTTGCAACCACCAAGTCTGACCTAGTGGCTGTACTGGTACCCGCGAGCAGAACATGATGGTAGCACCAGTACCATTATTAACAGTACCAGTGCTACCACCCTCCCCATTCCCATTAGAGCCCTATAGGGCTCAAATGGGAATGAGGATGTACCGGGCCTGGCACCCGTGAAAGGGCAATTACCAGATGCGGCTGGGCCGGAATAGCCCGGTAATTGCCCATTCGCAGGTGCCAGACCTGGATGCGAGTATGGAGGTAGCCTTACTGGTTTTACCGGCAAGGCTACCTCCAACCTCGTAATGAGGCCCAGTCTGCTAGTCATTGGAATTGGCACTCCTGTCCTTAGGGATAGTGGGGCCAGCATAACTGTGGTGGATTCCACATTGGTAAACCAAAATTAGCTTGCCAGAGCTCCCTTGTTGCCCACCAAGTTAGCTGATGGCCCCCTCTTAAGTTCCCAGTAATGCCTGTAAATCTAATCATTAATGGTGCACTAGCAATGATACCTGTGAGTGTACAGAGGCAAGCCCCTGGAAAGGTTCTGCAGCGGAATGTCCTCAGAGACTTAGGTCTTGTGGGGGACACAGCAGAAAGGCCATGCACAAGGTCACAAACAAAGGCTGCCCTGGCCAAGTCCAAGGCTGATCCAAAGGGGAAACCCAAGGCTAAGGGAGTCAAAAAACTCATAAGAGCAAAATAACTTTTTCCCCCTAACTCGCCTGCCACTCTGGTGGAGGTAGATGGCCAAGCACCTCAACCTGACGAGGAAGAGGTGTTGCCTGATGTTCTCAACCCCCATGACCATCCTGATCTATTGGTTGTAGGTGGTCCTGACAAGGAAGAGTTAAGTAAGGGCCAACATGAGTGCCCATCTTTAAAAGGCCCAAGGAGACAGACATGTTCTCAACTTAAGGGCTAAGGGCTAACCTCCTGGGAAAAATAGGATGTATTGGAAAGGTGGGCATAGTCAATCCACAGAGTCTACTGAAGGTGACCATAGGAGGTTGGTGGTCCCCCTTCAAGTAAGACCCTTCCTCCTACAACTGGCTCATGAAGTTCCTCTAGCTGGTCACCTTGAGATCAAGCTAACCATGCATTTCTACTGGCCCAAGATGTGGGGGCTAGGTAGAAGGCCATTGTAGGAGTTGTGCCATTTGCCAGTTTCTGGTAAAAGTGGTCCAACAATCCAGGCTACGTTGGTGCCACTCCATGTGTTGGGATGCCATTTGAGATGGTAGGGATCGACATTGTTGGTCCCCTTGACCCTCGGACATCCTCTGGAACTAGGTTTATCGTGCACTGGTTGACCATGCCACCATATATCCTGAGGCCATCCCATTGAAGACAGTGACTGCCAAGTCAGTTGCTAAAGCATTACTTGAAATCATGACTTGGGTTGTCTTCCCTAAGGAAGTTGTGTTTGACAGAGGCAGCAACTTTATGTCTAAGTACATGCAAGCCACATGGAAAGAGTGTGGGGTCATTTAGAGGCTTTCAACTGGTAATCATCAACAAACAAATGGCTTAGTTGAGAGGTTTAATAGGACTCTCAAGAGCCTGATTGGGGCTCTGTAAGAACCCCAAAGGAGAAAGCCTTCTCCAGAACCACTCTAAAGTGAAAAGAACGCTTGAAGCGATGGGATTGGATAGGGACAGGGGAGGCAATGAGGAAGGCTAAGCTATCAGCAACATTAACACAGCACGCTCTGCAATCTCTGCAACCACCCACACGTCAAAGGGTTCGCGGTTGGAGAACACCCTTAAATGTGCAGATTGTTGAGAGGAATAAAATTGCTCAAGCCACCCAAGGCAAGGTACTCCCAGATGTGGGATGTCGATAGAGTATTGAAGTTATTTTCAGCATGGCCTGATAACATAATTTATCCAGAAAGGGGCTGACGGCAAAACTGACAATGCTTCTATGTCTTTTATCATAAAAGATTGAGTATCTGATGTGAGAGCTTTGGAGGTTACAAGAAAGTCGGTATCTCCAACCGGAGTGACATTCTATATCTCGAAGAGAACGAAGACGGGTTTGAGGACAGTATCGTATGACTCTTTCCCGAATCAACCTAAACTATGCCCAGTTCCATGCTTAATGGCATACGAAAGCATGACAAGAATTTGAGACCCAAAGGCGTATCACAATTACTCATAGCGTTATGGAGACCCTCTGGGGCGGTAACCCCGGCAACCCTAGCGAGATGGGTGATGCAACAAGCGGGCATTGGGGTAGAAAACTATGGTGCACATTCAGTGAAGCGTGCGATGGCCTCGAAAGCTAAAAATGTAGTGGCTTGATTAGAGGATATTATGAAAGCAGCGGATTGGTCGAATGACATTTAAAACATTTTATTACAGACCGATCGAGAGGATTTTAACATTGGTGGTAGGTAAGCTTTGAACAAGTATAATTCGAGCCACCGGGCCTTGACATAGAATTCAGATTTTCAATGCTAACAGAAAGTCATAATTCTATTAAAGACACAGAGGCAAAGGATTATCCCACCCTAGCCATCGTGAATGTATATGCATTGATGTTTCTGTTGTTGTATTATGATACTGTATTGCTATATTGATGATGCTGTGTCACGATTACCCACCCAAATAGACCAGAGTGCAGAGATATGTTCTTATGTTGTAGGTTCCAACGGAGACAGCAAGCCATCAGGGACCTGAGTAGTTGGCTGGATTTGAATTTTTTCGTTCATGTTTACCGATTGGGGTGCAAAATGTTGTAAGAAGGTCCAGCGAAAGAAAGAGGATAAAGACAAGATGGAGTCAGTGTTTATGGGACTACTGATGTGATGATTGGTCTTGACGATCGCGTGTTTGGAGAAAGACCAATAAATATATGAACTTAAAAGACTCTAAATGGGAATTCTAGTTTTTATGCATTGTTACTGTAAATATTATTGTTTTTATATTGCTGCTCGAGAAGTAAAGTTGAGAGAAAGCATAATCCTTTGCCTCTGTGTCTTTTATAGAATTATGACTTTCTATAATGTGTGAGAAACCTGAAGGTGTCTCCCTGTCTAAACCTCGAGGATCTGTCATACAGGTGGCCAGGACATGGCCAACGCTATTGCATCCAGTTCCTGCAGGTGGACCAGTGAGGGAGGATCACCTTGATGGGGGGTTCTCAGGGAGTGGAAGTGGGACACTGATGGGTGAGATGCGGTATCCCTCTTTCTTTGGTACCTTTTCCCCATCCTTGCGTGTAGGACATTCCAAACCACTATTCCCCCCCCCTTTTCTGACTCTAAACATTTTCATACAGCACAAATGACAACGGACAAACACCCAAGCCGTTTACCTGACATGTCCCTATACGAGGGTCAGGCAAAGTCAGGCAATTGATCAGAATCACACACACCTGACGGCCCTTTCCCTTCCACACAGGGATGAAAGGTTGGAGCCAAGGAGCGCAGTACGAGCAAGGCAAGCACGGCAGAAAGCACGACAAGACGGCTAAGACAGTGCAGCAGTTCAAGCGAAGGAGAAACGTGGCAGGAATGGAGAGGGAGGCGAGGAGAGAAGTAACCTTGCCCTTTTCATCCCAAAACCACGGAACCTTCATGTAAGAGAGCCTAAGACCACAGACAACAGCTCAAGTGTTCAGAAGCACTGTCAACGGTACACAGGGCAAGCCTATGCTGATAAGCAGGAGCAAGGGAAGCTCCTGCGCCCGTGGTACCGGCCTTGACTCCAGAGAAGCCAAAAGCCAAGTGAATCGACACAGCCAGTGAGTCGAGGGAAGAATCGATAAGTACTGGGCTGTGATGAGTGAGAATCGCAAAGTGGCAAGTTTTGATCCAAAGCTGATGAACTTTTAATTAACTGTTGTAGGCGTGAAGGGTACACCAGCTACAGAGGAAAAGGGGTACCACATGGGTGCTAACTCGAGAGACTCTGGTCAAGCCCCATATGAGAGAAACTACAAATACCAGAAGGCTGTAGGAAGGCCAGCAAAATAGGTCAAAGTGGCCATATAGAGGGTGAAGTAAAATCCCTGTACAATCGAAAGACTTTGATCTACAAGCACTGTGAAAGAAAAGGAAGTTATTCCTGCAGTAAAAGTGAACATTCTATCTATCTATCTAGGTTCTTGTATTGCGCCACTAACCCAAAGGCCTCAGGGCGCTCACAGAAGAGAGAGAGAGAGCAGACAACAGACAACAATGACAGACAAGTAGCACAAAAAAGACAGTGACCAAGGGAGGCCAGTCATCACACAGGCCAATCATGATGAAGAGAAATGACAGAAGGAAAACCAGATATCAGAGTGCAGGGTCGGAAAAGTTAAGAGTGTCCTAACCTTTATCAAACAAGAAGGTCTTTAGTTGCTTCTTAAAGGTAACCACGGAGTCACTGTTAGCAAAATAGCTAGGGCGTGAATGCCATAGAGCCGGAGCCCAAAAATCAAAACCAACACCGCCAAATCTTTTCAGGGCAAATGGTGGTTGAACCAAGATGATGTTACTGTTAGAGCGCAAAGAACGGGTAACTTGCTTCTTTCTGAGCCTAGCTGTAAGATTAGATAATGCTTGACCGAACAGACATTTAAAGACTATGGATAAACCTTTATGATCTAGGCGCTGTTTAACTGGAAGCCAATGCAGGCTACGCCTAGCATCGGAAATGTGCATATTGCGCTTAAGGCCCATCACAGCCCGAACTGCACTGTTTTGAATAATCTGCATGGTTTTCACGTTGGCCTGCGAAGTACCAATCATCAGACTATTACAATAGTCCAGCTTGCAGTTTACAATGGCAGCTGCGATCAAGGCAAGATTTTCTTTAGACAGAAACGGACGAATCTGCCATAAGAGCTGGATATAATAGTAACAGGAAGATTTAAGGTAATTGACCTGACGGGTAAAGGATAACTGAGGGTCAAAAAAGACCCCTAGAGTTTTTACAGATTTAGAAACAGCAATGACGTGTTGGCCTATCAGGAAGTTGTCATACTTTGTCTCAAGTTTCTTTAATCTCTGCTGGGTGCCTAAAATCAACAGCTCAGTTTTAGCACTGTTAAGGGCTAATGAGTTAAATGCCATCCACTTCTGGATTTCAGCAAAGATAGCATTAATATGTTCTGCATCTTTTAAGTACTCACCAGTAAATTGGACAACAATCTGCATGTCATCGGCATAGTTGGCAAAATAAATGCCCATGGTTGACAAAAGAGCGCAGAGGAGACGTGAGTAAATATCAAAAAGTAAGGGGGAAAGACATGAGCCCTGTGGGACACCGCATAACAATAGGGATGCTATAGAATGAGCATTATCCTTTGTTACCCTCATGTTTCGTGGGCCCAAAAATGATTTAAACCAAGCTGAAGCTTCTGGAGAACATTTACCAATTGTGATTAGTCTATTGGCCAAGAGCTGGTGATCGACTATTGAGAAAATAAGGGAATTGAATCCCGTTAAAGAGAAGAGGGGTCCGAGCCGACCAATGGAGATCCACGGGTGAAACCACACCCAATAACTAAAGTCAAGAGGGGTCTGAGCCCGACCGAGGGCGATCTAGGGATGAAGCTGTCACTCAAAGTTGATTGATAAAGGAACTGTGATATATTTTGAAATACGATATGCAAAGGGTCAGCACCCAGAAGAGGGGGTCCCATGGGTGAAACCATCAACCTATCTGAACTATGGGTATAAGAAACAGGAAGGGTCAGCGCACAAATAAGGGGGACCCAGGGGTGAAGCCGTCACCCTACATGAAACTGTGATGAGAAATTGAGAAGCGTCAGTGCCCAGAAGAGGGGGGTCCAGGGGTGAACCCATCGCCCATTAAACATTGGGAACGAACTTTCATTTGGTTAATGGAACTTTTTTTAGTTATTTGAACACATCAGGCCCTGAATGCAAGAGACTTTCACAGGAAACGAGACTTGGCCATCGAGGATCTGGAGAACTGCCATTGGAAGTGTGGTCTCATGCTAGAGAAGCCCGAGACTGTCCTGTGCTCCAAGCTCTCATCTTGCCCTGTGCTCGAACTGTGGGGAAGGAAGACCCAAGCTACCGTATCCTGACATATTATTTGAGAACACTTCTTTCTTTTCTTGAGAACTATCCCACACCCCTTTTGGTATTAGTTGTGAAGTTTGGCAATAGGTTTCTTAGTATAGGCCCTTTTTGATTTGACACTACACCAGTAGGACTGCCTTATTTTTCATTTGATGGCTGACGCTTACTCCCATGTTAGATTTAGGTTTAGAATAGACGTTTTTCCAACATGAATACAGCATTCATTGTTCAATTTACACCCTTGAGCTGTGATCACTCGTGTCCGTCTTACTTGTTGTCACCATGAGTTTCTCACAAACGTTAGTATTGAAAATCTGAATTTCATTTTAAAATAGGCATTTAACTGAGCGCAAATCTAGCTTTTGCTAAGCAAAGGATGACTTTACATCAAAAGGGGTTACAAGCACACCCCAGAGAGGGACAGCCCTTATAACACACATGTTATTACAGGAATTTCATTAAGGCAGCAGGCCATGGTTAACATTTCCAGATAGTGGGGAGCATCCAACAGTCATGTAATGTTGTTTTAATCAGACCATCCAGCTTATAGCGATTTTGCGATCCCGCAAAATGCCGCGAAAACGGCCGTTTTGCGCAAAATGCCGCAAAAACGGCCGTTCTGTGCAAAAATAGCATCTTAAAAAAAATGTTTTAACTTTTTTTTTTTTAAGTAATTTGTAAAAATTACTGTTTTAAGAAAAATTATACTCAGGGTGCCAGGTTCTCAACTTTTTTTTTTTACACAAGAAATGAAATGCGCTAACGCATCTCATCACTTGCGCCCCAAAAAAGTGCAGCCCAATCCGCAAGGGACACATGAATGGGCACATTTTATATGCGCGCCCATTCAGATGGCCTTTTTCACCTCCTTGATCAAATAAAGTGGCGTTTCTGTCAATTTAAAAGCGCATCCCTCATTTCCAAGCAAGATGCACTTTTAAATGTGTACAAATTGTAGGCAACCCTACGTGCACGGTATGTGGGGCTGCCACTGCATGACAGGGTCTTTCCTGACCCTGTCATGCATTTCTTTTAAGGTATGAACCGCTGCTTTGTCGCTTGCATTTCTGTTCCTCAAACAGGATAAAAATGAATTTTTTGGGTCGCATTTTACAGCGGCAGGCACCTGGAGGGCCTGTCCCTGTGAAAGGCGCTGGGAGCTTGCAGAACACTGTCGGGAGAGCCATTCTATTCAAAGTACTGCCCATTTTGATGACAAAAATCTATCGAATGTTCCAATTTGACCTATTTCGTCCAGTAGTATTTGATCGATTTTTATAAATACTAAACATGTGTTGCGGCGGTGTCACCCGCTCCCCATGTTCAGTATTTTTGGTCTTGGGTGGTTGCAGAAGTGTTTTCCCCTTTTTCTTCAAAATTGGAGGTGGGACAGAAAAAAAGAAAATAATGAAAAAGGGACCCTGCGGAGTCGGATCCAACCCGCGTTAGAGGGACAGATCTGGCACCGCAGGGCTGCAGGGGAAGCGGCAGCGACCAAGCAGTTAAGTAGGGGAGGGGGTGGGGTGGTGGTGAAAGGTACATTTTGGGTTGTTTGGCAGAAGTGCAAATCAATTTGCAGCAAAATTGACTACAGTCAATTCCGCCACAAATAATTACACTTCGGTCAAACAACCATTCAAGGCCGCTAGCCAGCGAACAATTTGCGCTACAGCTCAAGCCTGTGGAAATGCGCCGGTCACCTTTGAGAATAAGGTGACCTTCTCATTTCCAAAAATGGGTTGTCTAAAAATAGCATATCCTCCGTTCTTTTTTTAAATGCCCCATTATTTGAGGAACTGGGTCAAAATGTACCATTAAAAAAAAAATGGTTATGAGAGAGAGTGATGGGTGAGATGTGAAGTGATAGGCAAGAAAACAGAGGGAGAGCAGTGGGTCAGAGGAGGAAGCGCTGCACAAGAGAACAGAGGAAGCAGTGATGTGGTGGGCCAGAAATCTGAGAGCTAGCAGAGGTGCAGAAAGTAGAGGGAGCGTGTGGTCAGTGAGCCAGAAAGCAGAGAGGAAGCGGTTGGCCAGAAAGAGGCAGTGAGCTGCAGATTGGGAAAAAGGATGAGGGAAGAGTGTGAGAGAATGGGAGAAAGGATGCAAGATGCAGAAGCAGCACAAAAGAATGAAGGACTGTATATTGCGGGAGGAATTGTAGAGTGTAAGGTGTGAGTTGGGAGTATGATTTGGAGTGTGGCAGGGGCTGGGCAGTGTAAATTGTGACTTGACAGTGTGACACAACACGTGAGTATTTGTATGACAGAGTGAGAGGTTAAGGAATGCAAGTTGTGATGGAGAGTTGGTGAAATGTGTGTTGGTGAGAGAGGTGTGTGGGTGTTTGGGGATTGGAGAACATAGAAGGGGAATATTTTCAGCATTACAATTGATAATGATCAATTTAGTTAATACTATTAAATAGGCATGAACATTAAACCAGAAATGTAGCCAAATCAAACACTGTTCTGCCAAGCCAGAGACATCTGGGACTCTTCCTATTAAATTAATACAAAAGATACATAATAATGATACCCTGGCTCACTTGTAGCCTTGCACTATGCCTATTTCCTGCAATGTGGCAATCTTACACCCTCCAGTTAATACAAAATGTCCTGCAAAAATGCGGCAATAAATAAAGGTTTGTGCCGCAAAATTTGCCATTTCATGCCGCAAAATCCTCGAAGGTCTATTTAATAACATGTCTGTTCAGACTGCAGGCCCATTGATTCACCAGAATCCCCCCACCCCATACAGCTTTGAATTCATAACAGTAAGAGCAAAGCGCTGTGCAAATATAAAGTCACATATTAACAAAACATACGCTTTGACGGTCCTATTACTGTTGATCTCCTACACATACTATCGATGGTCCGTTATTTGGTTCTCTATAGCGCAACTCCTTCCATTGTCATGGTTTCTCAATACTTAAATCATGTAAGGTGCCCAATCCAGACCATCCCCCACCCCTGCCGCCATTTTATGACCCACTCAGTGCTTCCCGCTGCCTCCTCTGATCAGAACCCCTGTTATAGGCAAATTGCGTCGTTGCCTTTGATATTCTGGGCCATTCCGACAGGAAAGCCAGTTCCAAGGCTCTGGGGTAATTTGTTAATGACCCTCTCATCGGAACTCATTAACCCCTCCACCCCGCGGCAGCAAGGGCCTTTGAAATGTGGAGCCCGGGAACCCGAGAGGGAAGATGAAGCAAGGAAAACAAAAACACGGCCGGATGCCTGGGAACGTCGGAGACATCCTGGGAGTAGAGGAGCCGGCACAGGCCGCAGGGCCCCCTTTACTGGACTCATGACATGCCAGAAATGTTTAGCTGCTAACAACAAACGTTAGCAATTAGCTGATCCACTTGGAAACACTTGCCAGCCCGCCAGGCAGGAATGGGCTTTTTATAATCAAAGGAGAATGGCGAAAAATTGCAATTTTGCGGAACTGCGCAAAACAATACATATCGTGTTTTTCTGTTGGTATCCATTTATTCAATGAAATGGATGTATACAACACTGCGCATTGGGCTGGGATGCGCCAAAAAAAGTCTGCTTTACAACCAATAACCATACATCCTGCGGCCTGCTTTACAACCAACATCCAGGCATTCTGTGGCCTGCTTTACAAGCAATATCCATGCATTCTGTGGCCTGCTTTACAATCAATATCCAGGCATTCAGTGGTCTGCTTTACAACCAATATCCATACATTCTGTGGCCTGCTTTACAACCAATATCCATACATTCTGTGGCCTGCTTTACAACCAATATCCGTGCATTCTGTGGCCTGGCCTGCTTTACAACTAATATTCATACATTTTGTGGCCTGCTTTACAATCAAAATCTATGCATTCCCTTGCCTGCTCTACAACCAATATCCATGCATTCTGTGTCCTCCTTTACAACCAATATCCACGCATTCTGTTTCCTCCTTTACTACCAAAATCCATGCATTCTGTGGCCTGCTTTACAACCAATATCCACGCATTCTGTGTCCTTCTTTACAACCAAAATCCATGCATTCTGTGGCCTGCTTTACAGCCATAATCCATGCATTCTGTGACCTGCTTTACAAGCAATATCCATGCATTCTGTGGCCTGATTTACAATCAATATCCATACATTCTGTGCACTGCTTTACGACAAATATCGATACATTCTGTGGACTGCTTTACGACCAATATTCATGCATTCTGTGGCCTACTTTACAACCAATATCCATGCATTCTGTGGCCTGCTTTACAACCAATATCCAGGCATTCAGTGGTCTGCTTTACAACCAATATTCATACGTTCTGTGGCCTGCTTTACAACCAATATCCATACATTCTGTGGCCTGCTTTACAACCAATATTCATACGTTCTGTGGCCTGCTTCACAACCAATATCCATACATTCTGTGGCCTGCTTTACAACCAATATCCGTGCATTCTGTGGCCTGGCCTGCTTTACAACCAAAATCCATGCATTCTGTGACCTGCTTTACAACCAATATCCACGCATTCTGTTTCCTCCTTTACTACCAAAATCCATACATTCTGTGGCCTGCTTTACAATCAAAATCATCTATGCATTCCCTTGCCTGCTCTACAACCAATATCCACGCATTCTGTTTCCTCCTTTATTACCAAAATCCATGCATTCTGTGGCCTGCTTTACAACCAATATCCACACATTATGTGTCCTCCTTTACAACCAAAATCCATGCATTCTGTCGCCCACTTTACAACCAATATTCATACATTATGTGGCTCGTTTTACAACCAATATCCATGCATTCTGTGGCCTGTGTTAAAACCAATATCCATGCATTCTGTGGACTGCTTTACAACCAAAATCCATACATTCTGTGAGCTAATTTACAACCAATATGTGTGTGCATTCTGTGGCCTGTGTTACAACCAATATCCATACATTATGTGGCATGGCTTGCTTTAGAACCAATATCCGTGCATTCTGTGGCCTGACCTGCTTTACAACCAATATCCATGCATTCTATGGCCTGCTTTACGACCAATATTCATGCATTCTTCGTTAGGCAGACTTGCATGCAATACCCTCTGAGACCACCACATACAATTAGGACTACAGGTGTAAGCAAAAACAAACCTTTGGTGTAAGTCTGTACTACACAGTTTTGTGGATGCGAGCTGAGCGGCCAGGCTTATCTCAAGAGGGAATGTGAGCAGTACAAGAGTTTACACAGAGGTTTTACATCACAGTGGTTCAAGTAGACACTTATACTCAAGGTTTCTTGGTAAAAAACGTATTAATTTATCACACAATCGTTTAGAAAACGTTCACTAGAAGGAGGCAACTTAGTATTATCCACAAACACACTTCAATAGCAAACCAATACGTTTCTGAACAAATTAGGCTTCCCTGAAATAGGAGCAAAATGGCATTTCAGTTACTTTCAAAGGGAACAAAAAGGCACAAGTTAGCAGAATAGATCACAAATACTTTCTTAGGCAGTGCAAACTGTTAAAGTTCACTAGAGGACTCGATTCAGTTCAATAGGCATAGGCCAAAGTCAATGGACTAGTGTCTTGGATAGGAAAGAGCAGTTCTTGAAGTAAACGGTAAAGTCTTTGCCAAAGTTCTCAGAAATAGTTTGTACGAAAAAGAATCATATGTTGGGTCACAAGCTGATTAGGCCGGCAAGTTGGGAAAGTTCCACAAACTTTCACAGTGAGAGAAGCGTTCTCTCATTAATCGGGTTGGCACAGTACCTTAGTATGAAGCAAAAGATGCAGCTGAAGACGTTGGTTCCTGGCAGATCCTCCAGATCTCACTGTTCCTCAGCCTCAGTCGTGCAGACAAGAGGGAGGATGTCGGGGGACTCCTACACTACACGGGATCGTCAGAAAATGCTGACAAAATGGAGTCACTTCAGTTCGAATAGCTGTTCATCAAGCACACAAGCTGGTGTCCTTCCCCCTGGTTAATCCTAACCAGCTTCGAGAATGGTATCCAGATGGCTTACGAGTTGATTGGTCCCACCAACTCAAAGGAAAAAGTCGTCCTTTAAGGGGCTTCTGTGTCGAGATGAACTTGGCAATTCGGACCTGCAGCAGGGCTTCACCGAGCAAACCAACAGTCCAGGAGTTGTAGCAGCCGTCCTCTTCCAGCTCGCCTTCGGTTCTTTCGTTCCAGTGGTCGACTCTGCTTTCCAGTCCAGGAGACTCGCCTTTTAAACAGTTTTCACCCACTCATTCCAGCCTAGCTGTCACTCACCCAGCAGGGTGGCTTTCATTGCTGGACAGTCAGCCAGCCAATCACGCCAGAGTGCAATTGGGTCTCCTAGGAGACTAAGCACAGGGAGTTTCAGGCACCTCCCTCACTTCCTGCCCACTCCAGACACTCAGACGCCACAGGCGGTTTTCAGTCCTGAAGCCCGCCAAAGGCATGGAAACAAAGGGACCAAACCTGGTTTGGCGCGCAGAGACAAATACTGGAAGGACCATTCCAAAAAGAAATAGTGACAAAAGAAGACGAGACCTGTTTAAACAAAGGGGCTTAAGGCGCCATCTTGAAAAACATGGATCCTGTGATTTTTAGCTACCGCTGTTCGGGGTCGGGAAAAATCATGGTAGTTTGTTCTAAAACCACTGCCACCAGCCATTTCTATAGAAAACAGTAGCATTTGACTGCTACATGAGTTTCTAGACACAGGGGATACCAGGTAACCCCTCCAACACTCTATAGGAAGATAGTGTGTGCTGGGTCTAGGAATTTAAAAAGACTAGTAAAGTCAATGTAACCTTACATTCTATGGGAAACAGTACTTTAGCACAGAGACGGTATTTAAACCTCTGGGAAGTCTAAAAAGACATCCCTGTGTCACTGCACTGAGGGTGCTATGTAACAGACATGAAAAGATGATGCCTTTTGGAGTTGTCTAAAACTCCATAACCAAAAGAAATAAACACAGAAAACAACCAGATTTAAAAAGTACAGAGTCCCAAAGTCCAGCAAAAGAGCTGGGCGTCTCTAAGGTAGGAATGAGCAGATTTTGAGAATTCTCCCTAATATTCTGTGGCCTGCTTTACGACTAATATTCATGCATTCTTTGGCCTGCTTTACAACCAATATCCATGCATTCTGTGGCCTGTGTTACAAACAATATCCATACATTCTCTGTGTGGCCTGCTTTACAACCAATATCCATGCATTCTGTGGCCTGCTTTACAACCAATATCCATTCATTCTGTGTGTGGCCTGCTTTACAACCAATATTCATGCATTCTGTGACCTGCTTTACAATCAATATCAATGCATTCGGATGCCTGCTGCCAAACTTATACTCTAAGGCAAAAAGAATCAAGGAAACTGTCTACAGGAGCAGTCACACATGTATTGATTTGCATCAGGTATCAGTGCTTCGAGCAGTCTGAATTCCAGTACAGTTAAAACTTAACAGGCCAAAAACCAAGACCTAACTCTAAAGGCATAGAGGGTGGTGGGGTTGTGGGGGGCTTGCTTATTGCTCCTCGGTGCTCACATCCTAAGACTACACACGTCAGGGGCGCAGCAAAACCTACATTTCGGGCGGGCTAACCCTTCATATGTTGGAAGAGGTGCTAAGTTCAGAGATGGTGGGGGAGGGGCAAATGTATTTGTGTAGGGGCATCTAACTTCTTTATGCATTCTAATGAGTCTATTCTAGTGCCGCGTCTATGTGACAAGCAGATAACTCTCTCCTTTAAGTCTGAAAGCACCCACTTAAGAATTGTTGTGAGAATGAGCGGTCTACTGTCCCTCTCTACCCTTCCAATACCTCCCCCGGCATGCAAAGCACTAAACCCCACATCACGATTTCAATTGCCTAAAAATGTATGCATTTGAATGCAGGTGAAATGCTTTACCTTAGTGATTGCCGGGCCTTTGTTAAGAAGGAAGTCCAGGTGCCTTTAACATCTGTGCCCTGTTCTGTCCGGCCACAGCTCTGTGCAGACCATCCAGCTTATAGCGATTTTGCGATCCCGCAAAATGCCGCGAAAATGGCCGTTTTGCGCAAAATGCTGCAAAAACGGCCGTTTTGTGCAAAAACAGCATCTTTAAAATAATAAAATGATTTTGCTGTAGCCTCCTTTTTTTTAACTGTTTGAACCTGAAAGAAGGTCATTTTATTAATAATATTGATCCGGAGACCATAGCTTTATAGTTTGAAATAACACTTCTTGCGTTTCTTTTAATTTTCTTTAACAAAATTAAGTTATATTCTGTGAAGTATGAGTTTGTGATCAATTCACCATGTAAGGCTTTTAATGTACAAGTTTGTTTGATTAAGTGGTTTATTTGTAAATGTTATACATGTTTATATTCATTTTTTAACATTGTTAATTTGGTTTTGTTTATTTAATGATGTGGATATTTTTGTAAAGGTTATTTAACCACAAACCATAAAAAAAGGACCCTTTACCCCCTTTTGTTGTGCCAACGCCTTTGGCTGCCCCAGTCCAGTTTTCCCCTCCTCTTGACCACTGGTCCCATTTAGTCCCTTTTGCGCCCCTTAACCCCCTTAGCTTTCCCCAGATCTGTTTTGCCCCTTCTTTCCTCCAGTCTCCTTTAGCCCCTTGTGTTGCCCCTTGACCTTCCCCAACCCCGTATTACCCCCTTTCTTGATACCCAGTCAAATTTAGCCCTTGTATTGCCCCTTAAATCTTTTAGCTGCCCCAGACCCGTTCTGCCCCTTCTCTTGACCCCCCAGTTCCATTTAGCCCCTCGTGTTGCCCCTAACCCCTTTAAGATGCCCCAGACCCGTTTTGACCCTTCTCCTGATCCTTCAACCCCATTTAGCCCCTTGTGCTGCCCTTAAACCTTTTAGCTGCCCCAGACCCGTTCTGCCCCATTCCTTGATCCCCAGTCCCATTTAGCCACTCCAGACCCGTTTTGCCCCTTTTCTTGACTCCCCAGTCACATTTAGCCCCTTGTGTTGCCCCTAGCCCCTTTAAGGTGCCCCAGACCCGTTTTGTCCCTTCTCATGATCCCCCAACCCCATTTAGCCCCTTGTGTTGCCCTTAAACCTTTTAGCTGCCCCAGTCCCATTTAACCCCCTTTGTTGTCCCTCAATCCCTTAAGCTGCCCAGGTCCGTTTTGAACCTTTTCTTGAACCCCAGTCCCATGTAGCCCCTTTTGTTGCCCCTCAACCCCTTAAGCTGCCCCAGGCCCTTTTAGCCCCTTTTCTTGACTCCGAGTCCCATTTAGTCCCTTTTGTTGCCCCATAACCCCTTCAGCTGCCCCAGGCCCGTTTTGCGCCTTTTCTTGAACCCCCAGTCCCTTTAGCCCCTTTTGTTGATTCTCACTCTGTTAGCCCCTTTTCTTTCCCCCTTTCCTGTTTAGCCCCTTTTCTGGCTCGAGTCCTTTTAGCTCCTATTCTTTCCAAAGCCCCTGTTCTTGCCCCCTCAAGCCCCTTTTCATGCCCCAGTCCATTTTAGCCCCTTTATCTTTTCCCTTTAGCCCTTTTTGTTGAGCCCCCAACCAGGCCCCTCCCCAGTTTCACGTGGCCATTTCCCAGGCTCAGCTCGTGCTTGACCCTAAGACCGAGGCGAGATCCCCAGGCTTGGCCCTGGCTCGGCCCTACCCATAAATTCCCCGGCTCTCCCATGGCTAACCAGCCCTTCCCTCAATTCCCTTCTACTCATTGGGACCAGGTTGTTTCCTTCAATGTATAGAACCACCAAGTCCGAGTCCGGCAGCCGATGCCGTAAGCCCATTCCCCCTCTTGCGATGAAAAACACAGACATTCCCAGTGTGGCCGGTCGATTGCATGCTCACCGCTCCATCCTCGTGACGAACGAATGGCCCACAACCTACACAACTCCGGCTGGTGCCTTCTTCTACAGAAAGAAAAGGATACATGTGAGATAACAATCCCCCTAAGCCCTTCTTGCCACCCCCCAAATGCCCCTGGGCCAAATCTCAACATAACAAATGGAGGCGTATGTACCCCTTGAACGTGTTAGACTTCCAATGCCCTAACTTCATAATCAATTGATGGTGAAGGCCCAAACCGGCCGTCGTAGTGGCAGATCCTATCCTGAAGGAGTGGGGGCAAAACCCAGCCCCTGAAGGCCCACAGCTGCCAATGACCTGTCGAACACCATTCTAAACTGGAAACAGGACAAGGCAGGGCAATCTTGGTGCATAAACAAAGGCCCTACCACCTCCGCTCTGAGATCTGACATGGCCCGCACCGGGCAGATGGCTGCATACCCGTGCCGACGCAAATTCCCCCTCGCCCCACGTCCCTCCTGATCCGTTTTAGAGCACCTGACCCAGAACTGGAGTACTGTGCCTTTGATTATTGCCACATCTATGCTCAGACTCTGTACTATCAGTCCCAATTTAATCAGGTTTAGTGGTCTTGTGCCCTCCTTTCCAGACCCTTGGAGCCTCTTCCTCCCTGCCATGGCCTTTCTTACCACAAAACCCTCAGATGGGCATGCCCGCCCCACTCCCACATGCCCACAAAAAACCGTCTACAGCAATGTGGCTGCTGGCCAAGGCACTAGATGTGACATGCCCGCGAAGATGCCCAAAGTAGCTGATAGGTGAATTCCTATGGAAAATATTGAATGCACCCTGTTCCCTACAAAACCCCCACTACTATTTGAACGGCTGATCAGATGCTCTCTTGGTTTTCTCTGCCAGCGAGCCCCCTATCTTAGGTGCAAGTTCTGGGCAGCAAGCCTCCACGTGATCTCCAGAAATTAAGTCATCTTCTACTCTGCTCCTTGGAGCCACCACTGGAATTCCTGCACCTCACAACAAGATAAAGCATCAGCAGCATTATCATCAACACCCGGGAACATCTCATGCAGGAAAATAAATATAAGACTTCAAACACAACAACACCAGGTGTGACAAGAATCTCAAAGCCATGGGGCAAGATGCCTTCTGGCTGTTTACAGCATGCACTACAGACCTTCTGTCAGACCAAAAGATCACCCTCTTACCCTGCCGCTCCCCTTCACATTTGATGAGAGCCACCACCATTGGAAAGAGTTCGAGGAATGTCACATTCCATTCCAAACCACACTCAAACAACTAAAGGGCCACTGTGCTCCACACCATATGTTACCCAGAATGGCGCCGAATCCCACACTGCCTGCCGCGTCTGTATGGAGTCCCAGATGCGCACTAGAGTACTCCCCTGAGGGCCAAACCAGTACCCATTAAAATCAGCGAGGAAGGCCGCCCATGTCCTGAGATCCTCCTTCTCCCCTTGGGAAGGGCGCCCATGTCCTGGGATCCTCCTTCTCCCCTTGGGAAGGGCACCCATGTCCTGAGATCTTCCTTCTCCCCTTGGGAAGGGTGCCCATGTCCTGGGATCCTCCTTCTCCCCTTGGGAAGGGCGCCCATGTCCTGAGATCTTCCTCTCCCCTTGGGAAGCTCGCCCATGTCCTGGGATCCTCCTCCTCCCATTGGGAAGGGCACCCATGACCTGAGATCCTCCTTCTCCCCCTTGGAAGGGCGCCCGTGTCCTGAGATCTTCCTTCTCCCCTTGGGAAGGGCGCCCGTGGCCCGGGATCCTCCTTCTCCTCTTGGGAAGGGCGCGCGTGTCCCAAGATCCTCCTTCTCCCTTTGGGAAGGGCGCCCGTGTCCCGGGATCCTCCTCCTCCCCTTGGGAAGGGCGCCCGTGTCCCGAGATCCTCCTTCTCCCCTTGGGAAGGGCGCCCGTGTCCCGAGATCCTCCTTCTCCCCTTGGAAAGGGCGCCTGTGTCCCGAGATCCTCCTTCTCCCCTTGGGAAGGGCGCCCGTGTCTCGAGATCCTCCTTCTCCCCTTGGGAAGGGCGCCCGTGTCCCGGGATCCTCCTTCTCCCCTTGGGAAGGGCACCCGGGCTTCCCAAGGGGAGAAGGAGGATCCCGATCCTCCTTCTCCCCTTGGGAAGGGTGCCCATGTCCTGGGATCCTCCTTCTCCCCTTGGGAGACAGTCTTGTGTGATGATGCTTCTCTTTTAAGCCGCGTATAGACCCAACAATGGACCAGGAAAATGACCTTCTCATAGGGATACATTCCCCCTTGAGGGAGTCCATTTGAATTCCTAGAAAAGTCAATGAGGTGACTGGACCTTCCATCTTGTCCCGGACCAGAGAACCCCCAGCATCGCTGTTGTGCTCTGAAAGGCCTGCAGTGCCAACGCACACTGCCTCGAGCCTGACTGCCCCAGAAACAAAATGTTGTCCAGGTAGCATGCTCCGGCCTTTGCATGCCCTGACCGTGGCCCATTCCAGAAATGTGCTAAACTTCTCGAAGCAACTGCAAGACACTGAGCACCCCATTGGCATACATTTATCATAGTAGTACAACCACCCCCCCCCCCCCGACCTGAAATCCCAACATATAGTAATCTTCAGGATGTACCAGCAAAAGCCGGAAGGCAACATCTATGTTCGCCTTGGCCAATAGAGCTCCACTTCCTAACTTAAGTAGCTGGTCCAGAGCCCAATCAAAACATGCATAGTGCACTGAGGACACCTCCTACTTGATAGCATCACTCAATGATGCCCCTTTAGGGAATAATAAGTTACGAATCAGCAGGAATTTTCCGCTCTCCTTCAGTGGGACAAACCCTAGCGGGCGCATATCAAATTATCGAAAGGGAGAGCACAAAGGGGGCCCTGCATCCCTGCCCAAAGCCTTTTCTTTCTCCGCCTTCTTCTTCACTATTTCTGGTTGCCTGAGGCAGATACCTAGTTTCTGTGGTACTTGCAACCGAGAGGCAAACCTTTGCGCTGGAATGCACAGCCCGACAGAAAACCCATTTACCAAAATTGTAGCATCATCAACTTTAGGGTATTCGTTCACCCATACTGGTACGAGGTCCACCTGCGCTTGTGAGGGGGGGTCTTCCCTCGAAAGTGATGCCACCCTAACCAACCATGCTTTCACTTAGCATCCTTTTCTTCAGAACGCTTGAGGCATTGGATTTCATGCACAACAAAGGATACGGACACCCCGAGGCCCAACAGCACTCCAGAGCACACATGCCACCCACCACACATCCACCGCCCCGCCAAGCACCCCACACCTGGCTGCACCGCCACCCCCGGGCCAGGAGACCCCTGCTCGTCCTGTACCTTAACAGAGTGCTACCAGCAGAGGCGTCGCTAGGGGGGGGGGGGCTGAGGGAGCTATAGCCCTGAGTCTTTTGGTTGTAGCCGCAGATAGAAGCTCAGAGGCTATAACCAAAAAGGCTAGCTAGCCCTGAGTCCTGATAGTATAGCACCAAATCTTTTTCAGACCTAGCAACACCCCTGGCCCCCAGCATGGAAACGTAGCGCAAACAGCTATGAGAACACGTCTGGTTGGCGAGTGCGGGCAAACAACAAGGCACCCAGCAAAGTCCTCCCCCTAGGCAGCTCGAACTACATAGTGCAGCAAAAACATCAAGGTGCGTGTGATTGCGGGCGGTAACATCTGCAAGTGTTGTACCGCAGTACAGAATAAGGATGCAACACCAGTCTAGGGATCTCCTTCCCTTTATTACCTCCTTTCACAAATACAAAACTCAACTGCCCTTTCCTGCTTTGGCTCCGCCCGTTTTCTCCTTCTCCCGCTTCTTGCTCTGGTTTCCCCGGATCCCATTAAACACACAGTAGTCTCCTACACCACCCCCGGACTTATGTTCAGAGTTCTGGTCTAGCATTCTTCTACCAATCGAGTGGGCCGCTTGATGACCCGCTGGGGGTGTTGTCCTTCTTCTGTGGTGCTTCTGTCAGCTCCTCCTTCCCCCTGCTCATTTCTATTCTCTCTCTCTCTCTCTCTCTCTCTCTCTCTCTCTCTGGCTGGGGGAACCCATAGCATGTCATGGGGCTCAGACCATTCTGGTTCTATGTACACTATTGGTGTGGTCTCCTCTTCTCGTTTCATGAAGTGTTTGAAATGCGAGGCATTCCTGGTTACCTCATGTTGTGCGTTTTGGACTGTACCATGGCCCCTTGGAGGGCTACTATGGTGAGGGGTTTCGGTGAGTAGCGGATGTCTGTTTTCCTGGTCATTGGTTGTCTTACTAGCACCTACTCGTCTACCACAAATTCCGTGGGCGCTGCTTTCTGTAGTAGGTCAGTGTCTTGTTTGGCATGCTACTTCCACTCTGCATCTCTTGCCACAATATCTTTGTTCGGTTCTGCAGGGTCGGTCGAGTTTCTCATCAACCTGGTCTGTACTTGGTAGCGCATCATTATCTCGGCCCGTGTTCTGCCACTTGCTTCATCGGGGGTATTCCGGTAGTTCCTGAGCATCCTGCACAGTGCTTGGTGGGGGTTCACTGCTTGAACATGGGCCCTCTGGGAGGTCTTTTCAATAGACACCATAAACCTTTCTGCCATCCCGTTGGCTTGTGGCCATCTGGGGGTGATCTTCTGATGCTGGAACCCATGTGTTTTGCAAAAGTGGTGAAGTTGTGGCTGTTGAACGGGGGCCCGTTGTCAGATTTGGTATGCCCCATTCACTCAGCAGTTCATCAAATGTGGTTGCCACCTCTGGGTATGCCGTCGTGCCCAGCTTTTTGACGATGGGGAATCTTGGGTATTCATCAATGAACACTAGCAGATAGTCTCTTGTGTCCATCAGGCCTTTGAAATCAACGGCCACTCGGTCCCATGGTAGGTCTGGAATTTGTGTGGGTTGTAGCGGCATGGCCACTTCCTCGCTTGCAGTGAGTGCATTGGCAGGGTAGGCAGTTTCTTACCTACTCTTCAACAAGGGTTTCCAGGAAAGGGAACCAGACGTGGCACTTGAGCTGTTTTTTTCGTGTTGTCCGCCACTCTCTGTCCCTCGTGAGCTGCTTTGATCACTTCTGCTCTGAATGTAGGAGGAATCACTAGCTTGCATCCTCTCAGTAGTATTGAATTGTCCTTGACGGCCAGTTCGGTGTGAATTTTGGCTAGCCTCTCAATCTGCTGACTTCTGGCCGCTGGGAGGCTTGCAAGTTTCCGTCTATAGTCTCCCCATTTGTTGCCGGTGGTCAATCCTATGGTCAATGACATGGATGCTGATGCAGAGGCCACTGTCTCAAGCAAAAGTGCTGGCGGTAGAGACATAGTTGAGGTATTCAATGTCTCCTTTCCTTGTTGTTTAGTTTCCTGTGGGGTGACGTGAAATGTAGTCTGTGGGTTTCTGGTCCTCCCCGAGGTCTGTGGATGATCGAGTAGTTGTATTCTTGGAGCCGTATGCCACACTTCTTAATCCTCAGTGGCATTTTGGTCCTCGGATTTCCGTAAAGCAAAAGGAGGGCCTGATGGTCGGTGATTAAGGTCAACTTCTTCCCTATGACGAAGTTGTGGAAATGTTCACATGCCCAGACTGCCACTAAGCTCTCCTTTTCGGCCAGCAGATAGGCTGTTTCCGTGGGTGAGAGGGCTCGGCTCGCTTATGCCACTATGTGCCTGGGGTGTGTGTCTTCTCCACTGGTTTGGGCGATGGTGGCGCCAAGTCCAACCGGACTGGCGCCCACTATTATTTCCATATGCCAGGTGGGATCAAAGTAGGCGAGTCAGTTGGCTTCTGCCAGCGCCTGCTTCACGGTATCGAATGCGCCATGGCATTCATCATTCCATTGGAACACCAGGTCTTTCTGTAGCAGGCGTTGTAGGGGCTCTGTGCGAGTCGCATAGTGCGGAATGTATCGAGCACAGTATCCTGCCATTCTGAGGAACGACTGCAGGTCAGTCACGTGTCGTGGTGCTTGTAGATTGGTGATGGTACTCACTTTATCCGAGTCTGGTGTCATCCCTGTATCTGAGAAGACGTGACCAAATAATCTTAGCTGCTTCTTGTTAAACCTGCATTTCTCTGTTTAGTGTGAGTCCAGCACTCTGTAATGCTTTGCACGTGAGCAGTAGCGCAGTGCCATGTTCTTGCTGTGTGGCCCCAAAGTCCAAGATGTCATCGCTGTAGTTCAGCGCAGATTTGATCGGGCAAATAACTTGCTGGATGGCCTCCTGAAAGATCTCTGCAGCTGGGAAGATGCCAAAATGTAGACGTCGGTAATGGAAAAGGCATTTGTGGGTTGAGAATGTGGTGATCCCCCTCGACTCTGTTTGCAGTTCTAGCTCGTGGTACCCGTGGACCAAATCGAGTTTTGAAAATATGGTTGCCCTGTTTAGCTGTGCTATCATGTCTTCAATGCATGGCTGGGGTGACGCTACCGTTGAATGGCGGTGTTGACCACTTTCATATCAATGCATAGGTGTATGCGTCTGCCTTCCTTAGGGACGATCACGAGTGGGTCCAGCTCCTGTGATACTGCTCCTTGCAGGTGAAACCCCAGTCTTCTGGGGTACTGGGGGATGGGTAATATTCTTTAATCGATGTGTAGTTTTATTAGCACGTTCTTAAATTTCCCAAGCCCTTTGCATAGATCCGGAAATTTTGAACAAATAATTTCCTTCGAGATTGGACGGCCCCCAGCATTGGCATCGGACATGGCATGTATCATTTCCGTTGGTGATCCAGAGGATTGAATCACTTCACAGTTCTGGCAATAGAAGTCTATTAGCCCCAGCTCACTCGTGGTGTGGTAACTCAGCAGGCAGGGTCTCTTTCTGGGGCTGCGTATTACATGGATGAAAGTGTTGATTGAACGCCCATTGTGGACCAGCGTGCGTCGAAATCATCCAACGGAGTGCAGTGGCTGGGCGGCACCCCATTGGAATATTCTCGATGATGACTTTGTTAGGGTCGGCTTCTCGGGCATTTGTAAGAGCTCCTGTTCCCCCCCTTATGTTGATTGTTGCTCCTGAGTCCACCAAGAAGCAGTAATGTCTGTTTCCTAGGTTGATGGTGTCCCTGGGTGCCTGCTCCGCTTCTTGATCATCTCTAAATAGGTCAACGTATCCATCCGCTTGCGCATGGTCATAGTCATGGGAGTAGTTGGATGATTGCTCTGGTTGTTGTTGATGGTCTCCCAGAAGTTGATACTGCTGAGGGGGCTCATCATATTAATCCCCGAATGGTGTGCTGAAGTCCCATTGATCATAACTTTGCTCCGGGTCTTGCTATGTCATCTCGTCCATGGCTCTTACGAACCACCACTGACCTTGGAACAGTGTTTGTTGGGGGAATGGAGCGTAGTCTGTGGTAGGGGGCTCATTCTCGGGGTGGGGAATGACTTCCCTTCTCGACACATGGACTGGAAATGTCGTTCTCTTCCACAATCAGAGCATTTTGGGTGCGTGCCGGGCATGTTCCGGAATGTGGGAAATTCATTCTGCATCAGTAGCATTGCCTCTAGGTCCATTGAAATGTTTGGTTGTTGGGCCGTCCCGCGGGAGGACCCCACTCAACTATCCTTGGGGGTGAATTGCTGCTATGGATTAATTTTGCTCACCTTTATCACTTGGTGTGTTCTCAATGAACGCTGCTTGTGCATCAACTCTCTCAAAAGTTCACTGACTTCGTCGATGCATAGTGTTTTTTTAAGGAGTTGTTTTCTGAATGTTGTGAGAGGCACCATTCGATCTCTCGTAGTCTAATCAGCTCATCAACTGAGAATTCATGAAGCCGACAGTGTGTGCTATTTAGCCGCAGGCATATGATGAATTTGTCTATGGTTTCATCGGTTCTTTGAGCGCACTGGTTAAAGACCTATTGCTTGTAGTCTCTGTTTGGGTCTATGAGGAGTTTCTTGTTGAGCACTGTGATGAGTGATGCGTAGGTGTCTTTCTCATTTGGAGGGATTGTCTTGACGATTGTTTTATCTCACCCCCTACAAGGTTGATAAACATTTCACACATTGCCAGTGACTGCTCCTCTCCTGCTGCCTGGACGAAGTAGTTGAAGTCCTCGACCCATTTAAATCACCTGGGGCCTTTGTCACTCTGTGGGACTAGTGTGAACGGGAGTGGCTGCCTCAGCAGTGTGGCCTTGGATGTCGAGGCCATGACTGGGGGTTGATTTCCCTGTCTTGTTGGTGAACTTGGGCCGCTCATGATCACCCACATGTTGAATGGAGGCTGCACCCTCTCTCCCCTCCTTGCAAGTGTCTCTCTGGTGGGTATCTGGGTCGCTGGGTGTGGCGCCTGTTGTGTCCTGGGGCTTGTGCCTGTTGAAGGTAGGGCTCATGAAAAAAACCTGACTGTGAGAATGGCTGTGATATGCTCTGCCACCAACAGGTGGAGTAGTGGCCTCTTCTTTTTTTTTCATTTGTAGGCTCTCACCTGTGGATTCGTTTCTTTTCCGGCTTGTGTTGTTTCTTGCCTTGGCTCCTCCTGGTGGTGCTGCCACCTAAAGCTCCCTCGCACGTGGGTTGGGGGATCTCCCCTGTGCTGCACTGCATGGTTCCTGCTGTATGGCTGATCCGGAGCAGGCCTTCTCTCTCTCTTTTGACGGGATCGCCATGTAATTTACTTTGTGCGGTACGGCGGAATTCCGTGCGGATGAGGTGGCATCGCCTGATGTGGAGGAAGACGGCGGACTCCCTTGTGATATGATATGATAAGTTATTTATAATGTGCTTAATACCCAGAGATTTCTAAGCGCGGACCAGGGGATCGAACCTGTGTTGCTCTGTGTCGTCTTGCTTCCAAGGTGAGCACGTTGCCACTGAGCTATCCTCCCGAGACTGGATGTGGCAGGATCGCCTGGCAGACCGGAGGATGGCGGACTGCCGTTGGAGGTAGGCAGGATCGCCTGGCAATGCTCCAGGGACACCGCGGGATCACTGGGGAGGTGGATGCTGGTGCGCAGGAGAAGACCTCGTTGCCAATTATCGTACCGGAGTACAGAATAAAGACGCAACACCAGTGTAGGGATCTCCTTCCATTTATTACCTCCTTTTACAAATACAAAACTCAACTGCCCTTTCCTGCTTTGGCTACGCCCCTTTTCTCCTCCTCCCGCTTCCCGCTCTCGTCTCCCCGGCTTCCATTGAAGGCACAGTAGTCTCCAACAGCGGGGCTCACAGGAAGGAAGTTGTCGATGCGTTCCTGACCTCTGGCCTGCCCTCAAATGGCCTGCTTGCCGGACCGCCAATCACTACCACACACCCACATCCCGCGAAACCCTATACCCCACCCAGCAAAAGCCGCATTGCCCAATGGCCCGTTGCCCTAATTCTGGCAGTGATCGCCGTGAAAGTAGCAAGGGCTGAGGGGAGGGCTGTGCCCGGAACACCGGGCTGTCATTGTTCCTCCAACTCCTGCTGCCCGCTGACCCGATCAACCCTCCAGTTTGGAGGGCCCTTACCTCCGATCTCAATGCAGAAGATGGTATCATTAATAGCCACAGTTCGGAATTATCGCCATGGAGCAGGGTGGGGTTATAATTAATGACAGAAAGACACAAAACCTAAAACATGCCAGAGAATCCCAATCAAGGGCAATATTCCCAACTCTCCTTGTGGATGTAATGGCCACTTTAATGCATGCACTTGCACTTTAATTGAACTTGCACCTTTGGAACGCATTTAAGGAGCAACAGACTCTGCAAAGCGTTTGTAGATTTCAGTTTTTAATTTTGCTTATTAGGTGACTGTAGGCAATGCCTATAAAAAAAACTATTGGCTGGGATGTGAAGACAAAAGGGAGATGGGATGTGAGGAGGTACACAGAGTCTGATTGGGGGGAGAGGACCATAGACCCCACTGGACCTTCCAAGGAGGGAGAGGCTAGAAGCCCTGCATCCCGCCCCTCCTTGTTGCCCTCCTGCCCATGGGTGTTGTTTGGCTCCTTACTAACCCATTGACAGCCCGTGACCATGCTAGTCCCTATGGCCATTTCTCTACTGGGATCTATTTTAGATGGCTCTGTGTTTTTGCGGGGATGCCACTTTTACTTCTAAGCATCCTTCGGAAAGCAAAGGGCTTACTTTCCATTGTAAACCAGTTCCCAGTGTGATAAAAATATCTTAACAAAGGTGCCTTTAGTCACTAGATGGATTTATAAAACGCGTGTGCCCTTGCATCTGTTCCTTGTGCTGAATTTGTATTAAAAATAGGCATAAAGACAACAGTTCTGGGTCTTGTATAAGCATTAGAGGGGCATTTGCCAGGCACTGCCTTAGCATGCCCAGGTATTAACCCAATTTGCCAGTTGTTGCCATCCTATAGTCATGTTATAACAGTATGACAGTGCCTGGAAAATGCCTATCCCATGCCTAAATGAAAGCCAAAACTCTTGGCTTTGCCAGTGCTTGTTTGTTTATGAAAGTGGATCCGTTTACAGTCTTTAATTGGTTTGGATAGCCTCATTAGAATATTTTAGACTTTGCTCATTGGTCCAAATAATAAATATTGTGTGAACTCGACCATAAGAGCTGCCACTCACGCGGGTGGAAAAACAGGAGTCGTGCAGCTTACGGCATGAGATGATAGAGGTGTTGAAAGCTGCACAGCAGGCTGCTGCTGTCTTTTGGTGGAAGTGGAGATGTGATCATTTCTGGGACAGTCGAGTACCAATCCTCCATTACTCGCTCAGGAATTCCATCATTTCTTCCACCGCTCTGGGCTGCAGTTCCTGGAGCAATACGGCCACAGCATTGTTCAGGACACTGGGAACATGTTTCTAGGGTGGCCAACTGTCCCGTGTTTTGCGGGATTGTCCCGTAATTGGGGACTCTGTCCCGCAGTTTGCAGAGTGGCTCTGCGGAAAGCGGGTTGTCCCGACTTGCTCTGTTCGAGCACAATTATGCATGCTGGGGGCTGGGGCTGGCCGCTGCAGGGTGCTGTCTCATAGATTAGCTGCCACTTGCCAGCCACTGTTATTCCCATTGGCGGGAAAAGTATGTATATGATCCGCTCCTATAATAGGAGCGGGGAGGGGGTCATATACATAGATTTCCCGCCAATCGGAATAACAGTGACTGGCAAGAGGCAGCTAATCTGTGAGACACCCTGACTATTGCATTGCAGCTGCGGGTGCAATGCATTGATTCTGCCCGGTGCTCTGGGGTAGTGCACAGGAAGGGGCGGGCCAAATGTGAATGACGCTGTGACGTCATCACCGCCTTGTGTCCCGCAAAAGGATCTAAAAAAGTTGGCCACCCTTTCCCGCCGAACAAAGCATTGGTCTTTCAAACGCTTTTAGTGCTAAGGGCGGGGGAGGGAGGGCACTCTCGTCCTGACTTCCTATAAGGAAGATACAAGCCTATCTTGAATCTCACAACATCCTAGGCAAGAGACAGTCTGGCTTTCGCCCACGCCATGGCACAGAGTCAGCACTACTCGACCTAAAGAACCAACTCCTAAAAAATATGGACAAAGGCAAATGTGCCATCCTGTTACTCCTTGACTTGTCGGCTGCGTTCGACCTAGTCGACCATAAAACCTTAAGGACTCATCTCACCAATACAGCTCACTTCTCGGATGAAGCCACAACATGGATCTCATCCTTCTTGGAGGGCAGAGCCATGAGGGTCTACTCAGACCAAGCGGCAGCCACTCCCTCCCCCATCAACTGTGGAGTACCTCAAGGGTCATGCACCTCCCCCACACTATACAACCTATTCACACTCCCGCTATTCAATGACCTACAAGAATTCGGCATAACTTTCACCAATTATGCAGACGATACTCAAATCCTTCTCCCAATAACCGGCGACTACGAGCAAGACCTAAAAACCCTTCAAAACACTTATGCCATCATCCAGGCTTGGATGGCAGCTAATGGCCTTTGTCTCAACGGAGACAAGACAGAGATCCTATTGGTGGGCCCCAACAAGATCCTCAGCAAACTAGACAGCAAATACAGCACATTTTTAATTGAAAACTCAGTAATCTCTGTCTCCCCTGCGGTAAAAACTCTGGGAGTATACCTAGATTCTACCCTGTCCATGGACAGACATGTCAGTTACATCTCCTCCTCAGCAGCCCTAACAACCAAAATAATCAACGCAGTAAAACCTTACTTGTCCACCACTAACCGCCTCAACATCGCCAGGGCCACCATAGGCGCTAAACTGGACTACTACAACGTCCTCCTACTAGGCACCTCGGCCAAAAACATTAATAGACTGCAAGTTGTACAGAACAATGCCCTGAGGGCAGCCTCAATATTCCAAGAAGGGAACATATCTCCCTAGCAAGACAAAATGCCCACTGGCTCCCAGTCAAAGAGCGCATTCAGTTCAAGACTCTCACCATTACCCACAGATGCATATTCCAATCTGCCCCTAGCTACCTTACTGAACGGATACAATCAGTTCTGTCACTTAGACCCAAAAGGGACTTATACGCTAACCAACTCTCAATCCCCAACTTCACTAGAGCCAGAGCGGGCGGCTCGAGTTTTGAAGTCCTAGCGCCAAGAGCCTGGAACTCCCTACCGCCTAAACTAAGAGCGGAAACATCCCTCATAGCTTTTAGAAAAGCTCTGAAAACCACCCTCTTTAAGTGAACCCCACTTATAATACCACTGCATACATCAATGTCTGTAAATTACAACTGTACCACGCTCACTGTTCCCTTGTAACCTCGGAACTTTAGCCATGCCTGTAACCATGTCGTCATCTGTGTTCACACGATATCTCTTCATCCCAAGTAAACTTTCTTGTAACAGCACCACAATGCCCGAGGGCAGCTGGGCGCTTTAAAAATGCAAAATAAATAAATAAATAAATAAATAAAAAATAAAATCATTGTAGGCTCCGCCCACTTCCGCACTTAATGAACCGATACCAAGCTGTAGAGAGGGCGTAGCAGTGTTGGCAGTGAGATGGGTCATACAGGGTCTATGGGTTATTACATAATAAGAGGGAGAGGAGAAGTGCTGCGTTTAGGTATAATAGGGGCATTACATAACAGTACCTGAAGCTTAGCGCCCCTGTGTTTACATGGTTCTACGGGATCTGCTCAAAAGGTTTTCATCTAATTTTATTTTTACTGGCAGGTTTTGCCGCAGATATATGTTGGGGTAGACCCCCTGTTGCCGCCACCATCCTAACTCTCTTAGCTTCATTATCAGCCTAAACCCACCCCCGACAAGTATTTGGGCCAAAATTCGTTAAAAAACTTTGATGAATTCTACTTCGATGAAATCTCCTGCGGCAAAAACTCCCTAAGAGCAAAGTTCAATCCTCCACCTGCGTACCCTGATTTGGCCATGGGGTGCCTCCATCCAGCTGCTTTGCTTAGTGAAGTAGCTCAGAGCGTTGGGGATTACTGTTGGAGAAGGTGGCTCTTGAGGGCCTTCTTGAACCTGGGCATAAGTTCCATGCCCAGAGCAGGTGGTGGCAGCCTGCTCCGCCACTGCCCTGCAGCCTCTCCTGCCCAAACTTCTTGGGGAGTTAACACTAAATAGATTTGATGATTTGACGAGCTCCGCCTGAGGTGAAATTCAAGTGAGTTCAAGTGTGCTGCAACTAATTCTTGCAGGATTAGTTCTGGGAGTGAGAGGGCTGCAGGAAATGGTCTTCTATCATGAAGGCAGCACAGCTGTAGGCAAGGATTTGGGTATGAGAATACCTGCGAATTGGCGATAATTCATCAATTTTGGCAAATTTCACCCTGCCTGTAACCGCTACTTCCTTGGTGAAGTATTCATAATTTCATGGCGATTTAAATATTTTTATTAATATATATATTTATATTCCAGCTCTACGGTTTTCATGCATCAGAACCTTTTTTCACGGATTGTGCAAACGAAATTTAAATGTTCCAATTTCGCTTTGCCCGTTGTAATTACACTCAACCCTAATCCGGATGACCCTCGGACTAAAAATGGCCGAGGGGTATCCTAAAAAAAAAAAGAAGACAAATTGCTCTGCTCATTCTTTGATTTTTTAAAGATCCGAGACCTGCTGTAGCCTCTCAGAGCAGAAGACAGGCGCCAATGCTGCTGGCAAACCTCCCTGACTGGATGTGAACAAACTGGGCACATCTGTGGCCCAGCTGTGCATCCAGCGGGCTGCTGCCCAGGACATGTGCCCTCCCTCACTCCCCTTTCCATACAAACACACCAGAGAGCACTAATGCGGAGGGGACGGTGACACCAGCCTGGGTAAAAGGTGGGGTAATGGGCACATGTTTAATGCCAGGGACCACAATGACCAAGCAAGACTCTGTCCACGCCTCCTTGTGTGATCTCCTACAAATACAGGGATCTGTCAGCTTTGCTCAATGTTTATTTTTTTGACCAAATGTCATTTTTCCGATTGTTTTGGATTTTCTTTCGCTGATTTCTTTACTTTTGTTTACCACAAATTGCAGGTGGAGAACTCCTGCACCTTCCCTTACACCCCAATCCGCCTACTGCTTTATATACCATCCTCAAATTTACCAGATAAAGGTTTGTGGTAAAAAGGGTGGTAAAAAAATGGGCGGAAAAAATCAGCAAACGCGGGGAATACCCAAATAGAGTGACTTTTGTGTGCCTCATTATCAACACCCATTTTTTTAAACTTGGTTTTATTAGCATTTTTTAAAGAAACCAGAAATGTTCCATGTGTCAAGCACTTACAATGAAAACCCTAATTACCAACACCAGACTAGATTCCCTACCCCACTGCTTCCCTCCCCCCTTATTAACCTCAGCTTTTTGTGCAATGTTGCAAGGTACCTCCGATAATGTCTCTGTTCCGAAGGTCATTATGTTGTCTGTACAAACCCCTTTTCGGCTCCCCTCCCAGGCCCACCCCCCCCTCCTTGGCATCACAATCTTCCCCACAACATTTGGCATCTCTGCTGGATTAGTCATCTTGGCTGCTTTCCTCCAGCCCCCATTTGAGCAGTAGGGCTGACCACTCTGCATTTTCCATGAGCATCATGCTTTGTACTTTCCGTTCCCACACATCTTTCGTTGGGAGTGTTTCCTATTTCCACCATTAGGCTATAGCCATTCTCCCCGCTCTTAACATAGCTTCCCACATTTTCGGGAGTCTATGTTCTTCCCTATCTTTTTGCGGGCGCTCTAGTAGCAGCTGCAGAGGGTCTAGGTCCAACCGCACCCCGTTACCTCTTCCATCCAGCTCAACACCTCTTTCCAAAAAACCTGCAGTTTGGGGCACCATCACCGCATATGTGCCAGGGTACCCCGATAACCACACCCCGTGGGCAAAACGGAGATACCCCCTGAAACATTTTAGACAATTTTACTGGGTCCCTATGCCAGCCTATTAACATTTTAAAGTTATGCTCTATTGAGGAGGTAAATAGCCCTCCCTGGAAGACCACTCTGTATCCTGCAACCATTCCTCCTCGGGGATCCCCCCGCCCCCACCAGCTCCTCCCAATACCTTTGGTAAGTTTGCCTCCCCTGTTAGTGGGCTCCGTTCATTGCCTTGTACAACTTGGACAGTTTTCCCTTCTGTGATACTGATTGGTCCAGGACCTTTTCCACTGATGTTAGCACTCTTAACCCCCCTTACCCCCACTTAGGATCCATCAGCATACCTTTAATGCAAAGGTAGTCAAAGATTGTGATAGAGTCCACTCCCAGCCTCTCAGGCACCTTGTCCCATTCCTGGAAGCTCCCCCCCCCTCAAAAAGTTGCCCCACCCGTTCCAAACCTGCATCTGACCATGAGGCCCCATATTGAGGACATTGGGGGGAGGGCCATGATGTGTACCCGCGTGTTGCAATTGAATCTTTCCAGACTGACCAAAAGACTCCCAACATAGGGTGGGATCTCATTTGTTCCGGAATTAACCTTGGCTGGGACCAGAAATAATCTCTAACCTTCAGGGGGTGGGCTGTTAGATCCTCCAGTCCCATCTCTTCAGGTCTGCCTTCTGTGTGCGGAAGGGCTGATAGTTTGCCCTCACCATTTCACCCAAGTCCCTCGTCACCCATATGCCCAAGTATCTAATGCTTTCCCGGTGGACTTTCAAACCCAGGTAACTTCTTTTTGTCGCTAGGAGCGGGCTCCATGCTAGTAGCAGCAGTATGGCAGATTTCCCCATGTTAATTTTGAGCCCCGATAAAATACCAGAGACCTGTATATGCATGAGGTATGCCAATACATCATCCGCGAACAATGAGATCTTGCATTCCTGTTCTTCCCCCGTAATTCCCTTGATCTGGTCATTGGTCTGTATTGCAATTGCTAAGGGCTCCATTGCGAGTGCATACAGTAACGGGAAGAAGGGGCATCCCTGTCTTGTGCCTCTCATAAGTTCAAAGGACTCTGGAAGCCCCCCATTTATCCACACCCTAGCCCTGGGCCTATTGTATAGTGCCATCACCCATTTCAGGAAATTCGTTCCCATCGCCATCTTTCCCAGCACCTTCAGCATGAATGGCCACTCAACCCTATGAAAAGCCTTTCCTGAGTCCAACGTCACTAGGCATGCACCTAGCCCTCCCGTTTGTGCCCCATGGATCAGGTTTATGGTTTTTCTGATGTTATCTGACCCTTGCCTTCCCTTGATGAATCCCACCTGGTCCTCGTGTACTAGTAGCGGCATAATTCCCTCCAGTCTTGTTCCCAGGATTTTCACTAGTATTTTCACGTCCCCATTGAGGAGGGAAATTGGCCTATATGAGGTGCCTCTAGTTTGATCTTTCCCTTCCTTTGGGATCACAACAACAAAGGGATCACAACAACAACTGCCGCCATCCTCGTGGATGGGGGGGAGAGATTCACCCTCCAGGCATTCATTGAATACCTTTGCTAAGCGTGGAGCCAGTAGAGATCTAAATAGTTTATAACCTTTTTATTGTGTAACCGTCCTCCCCCAGGGCAGACCCTAATTTCATTCCCACAATTGCCCTCATAACTTCCTCTGTGGTTATGGGTTTATCTAGGTCCTCCGCTATCTCCCTGGGGAGCCCCGGGATTGGTCGTTTTTTCAGAAAATCATCTATTAGGGCCCCTCCCCCGCCCTTTCTGATGCATAAAGAGTTTTGCAGTACTCCACAAACTTGTTCCCTATACCCCGGACGTCGTGTATATATCTATCGTCCTCTATCCTTATACCCCTGATGGTCCTCCTTTTTTTCTCTTCCCTCAGTCTCGATGCCAAAATCTTATCTACTCTGTCTCCCTTCTCATGGTATTTCTGTTTCAGGAACAGGAGGTTTTTTTTCCATTTCCTACGTCAATATTGAATGCAGTTGTGCCCTTGCGGAGCTCTTTTGCCTTGACAGGTGACACATATTGCCCCTAGATACCTCCTGGTTGTATCTCCTCTATATTCCTGCTGAGCTTTACCTCCTTCTGCTCGATTTCTCTCTTTTTCTCGGCACCTATTCTCATCAGGGTGCCTTTTATGGTTGCCTTTAAACCATCCCAAACCGACTGGATTCCCACCTCCTCCCTGTCATTAAACAAGACGTATTCCTTGATACCCTTTAGCAGCTCCTGTTGGGCCTCTTTATCCTTAAGCAGGAAGTCATTGCATCTCCAGCTCCCCCAGCCATTTTCATATCTCCCGTAGCAACTGTTATCACAACCATGTCATGGTACGAGCACGGCACTGGTACTACTTGAGACCGTAATACCTTATCTCTCAGGTTTCTATCCACGAGGATTAAGTCTATTCTCGAGAAAGAAGTTGTGGACTGCTGAGTAGTAGGTGTAGGACATATCCCCTGCTGGCACCGGGCAGAGGGAATCATACAGGCCCTCATTAACCCCTTAAAACCGCTCCTATTCCCTTGGATTGGTCATACTCCCTCGTTCCCCACCCATCCCCTTGCAGTCCCTCTGTGGGTCCAACACCATATTGAAGTCCCCTCCCACCACCAGTTGACCCTCTGCGAATTAAATCAATGTATCTCAGACTTTCTCACAGAAATCACATTACTGTACATTCGGCGTATATTGAACCTATCGTCAATTTAACCCCCTGCAGTAGACCCTTCACGTATCTCCCTTTGGGGTCAGCCAGAACTGCATCAATCGCAAAGCTCGACCTGGCCGAGGCCAAGATCGCTACCCCTGCCTCTTTTTGACATCTGAGGCCATGATCACTTTCCCGACCTCCCAGGAGCGTAGAACGTAGTCTGGGTTCAGTGTGTTTCCTGTAGACACATCAAATCGAGGTTGGACCTCTTAAATGCGCGTAACACCATAGATCTTTTAGCAGGTGAGTTGAGGTCCTGGGCGTTAAGAGAGCATATACGCATCTTACGTTGGCCAGACATCTCCTTGTTTCCCCCCTTGACCCTTCATTCCTCTCACTCTTGAGACAAAAACCCGTTTGGGGCCCTTTGAACTGTGTCACCCCTCTGCACCATTGCTGTAGAACAATAACTTTTTGAGACAAATCCCCTCTCCCTCCACCCTTACCCCTCTCCCTCCCCCCTCCCTTTGGCATCCAACCCCATCCGGATCAATCCCCTCCGACGGGATTGAATCACCAGAGGATCTTACCCACCCTTGGCCCGGTTCTCAAACCCTCCCCTTTTTGAGCCCCCAAACAGTTTTTCTACTACCTGCATAAGTTCTTTCCATACAACTCCCCCCAATTTAAACATTGAAACACTACGTCATACCCCTACCTGGTTTTTTAACTCAAGAGGGGCCTGCCTGTGGGGAACCAAGCTTTCTGTATTTTCTGGAGCCTGGGACTTTACGTCTATTAGGGCCATTTACACGCCATTGTCTGTCTTCTGGGCCTTTTATGTCATTGACCTGCTTTGGTCCGTGCCCTTCCAGCAGTTCTTCCGGGACCCTCTTTATGTCCTCATCGGTCATGAGTTTATAATCGTAGCCCTCGTCTTCAAAGGATATTGAGAAGGGGAATCCCCACCTATATCTCACCACCTTCTCGGTGAGCCATTTCATGAGGGGAGCACATAGTCACCTCTTCGCCAGGGTCAGAGCGGAAAAATCTTGATAGATCACCACCTGCGTATTGCCTAGGGCCACAGCTTTCGTGCACTTTGACTTCTCAAGGATTTTGTGTCTGTCCTGATAATTATGGAACCGCACAAGTTTCGAGCGTGGACCCCTCTCTGTTGCTCCCTTTCCAGTTTAGGCTCATCTATGTTGTCATCACAAAACAGAGTTTTCACCACCTCGTATATGTTCCCCCCCTGTTTTGCCATTTTTTTCCGGGATTCCAAAAAATCTCAAATTATTCCTTCTCTCTCGATTTTCGAAATCATCCATCTTCAGTGTTACTTCATCCTCTCTCCTCTCCAATTCCGCTATCCTCATGTACATCTGGGTTTCCAAGGTTCCGAGGGATGTCTGATTATGTTCGACCGCCTGTAGTCTCTCATCCATCTTATCGATTCTCACATTTATTCTGTCAACTTTTCCTCCAATGTCTGCTCTTATTCCTCTAATCTCCTCTAGGAGGGAGGCGATGTCTCTCTTGGTGGACATTGTATTGCTCCCTGCCTCTGACATGTTGGGGTTGGGTATTGTCCTCTCTCCGTAGGTTTCTGATACTCGAAGCGTTCTAGTTGTGCTCTCCACTCCATGGGCAGGTCAAGCACCTTGCAGGATTGGTGGGGCTCGTGGCCCAGTGACTGTCACCTTGTGATATGCAGCTCTTGTTGGCATTAGGGCACTATTCCCCCCGCTTCCTTGGAGCCAAGCATTGTTGAGCGCCTTCGTTGCTGTCTTTGCGCACGGTCTGGTCGGGCCTCTGAATGATAGCAGTAAATGGGGGGGCTTGTGTGGTAATGCCCCCTCTTTATGTCCTTGGTTACTCAGGGCCGGTCGTTGCCAGTTTTTGTGTGCTCCTCCAGGCCCAGGGCTCCCAGCAATCAGGTCCTTGATAGGGCGGGCATATGCCCCAGGAAGGAGTCCCAGGGGCCCTCGCCCTTGGCAGGTCTAATCTGCCTTAGTCTAGCTCCTCCGAGCATGCTAAGGGAGTGGCTACACTCCTGTTTGGTTCACTGCCCTTTCTGCATACTCTACTTCCCCATCCTACTTTGGTGCCTTTCTCGGTGGGTTGGGGTCATGCTGTGGGCTCAGAGGCGGGCACACGCCCCAGTGGTGAGACTGGGGGCCCTCCACTCCACCGACCCCCCAGAGTGGGTTGGACTCTGCCTGCACTCTGCGGCTTATCCTGGCTTTGGTGAGAACTCCTGGCCTTGGGTGAGTTCACTCCAGTCCTGCTCCTCTTCTCCCTCATCCCCTCCAAGTATCCAGGTGTGGTCGGGATGCGTGAATCCCCTGGGCTGCACCCTTTGGGCTATGGTTCAGTGGTAATGTTGCCCCCTCCTGCACCTCACTACTTATCTCCACAGGCTTGGAACCACCCTCTGTGCCTGTTCATGGGCTGCCTCCTCCTGGGTTGTTCTTGTCAACCCTGCTCCAAGCAGGGGCACGCTTTATCCTGCTGGTTGTCCCTTTCCTCTTTTGTTTTAGTCAGTGATAATGCTTGCGTGAGTTCTTGTCCACTTCAGATTTTATATTTTATGGGAGAAAGGGGGATAGCCCTCTTATAGCATGTCCAGAGGCTGCCTCTCTCTCTCCAGGGAGCTCCCAGTTCCCAGCGGGATAGGCGGCCCCCGCTCACGCAGATGGGCCATAGGAGAGGCCCCACAGGAGTTTTTTGCCCAAGCTCTCTTCTTCCCCTCCTCGGGCCCACGCCTCTCTGGGGCAGCGAGAGGCCGCTCCATGTGGTCAGGAGTGTGCTACGATCTCGTTGCACTAAGCCGCCGCGGCCGCCCAGATGACAGTCAGGGGGGCAGGATCTCCTTACCTCTTTTGCGGTCCTCTTATGGGATGCGCACTCTCGAGCCCACCGGCCGTCCCGCTGATTGTGGGGGTGGGGGGCCTATAGCGTCTTTGCTTCCCCCAGAGGAGGCTAACCTTTCACTGCCCGGGCTCCGGTTGATCCCTTCTCCTGGTCCGCTCTGCAATCCCGCTTCTGTCGGGTCTCTCCTGCTGCGCGCATCAGCCAGGCCATGTAGCTTTTCGGAGTTGTGGATGTTGGGCACACTATTCGATGGTTCTTCATAACGGTGTTGCCGTTTTGCCTGTGCTTTCGTCCCCAGGTACGCCTGCAGTTTATCTACCTGGGGGTACAGTTTGCTGGGTGGGGGGTGCTGCTAAGTGGGGGTTCATTCCACTTTCGTCTGGCCTGAGGCGGGAGGGCTTCCCAGTTGCTTCCTTCATCAGTGCACCCCCTGGTGGCTCCAATCAACACCCATGTAAGTGATAAGAGAGAAGTCATGCAGTCAGTGGCAATATCACACTATTATTATTCACTCCAATTAGATATGACGCCAGGCCATGGGTGGACAGTGTTTTATTTATTTTATTTATTTCACATTTATAAAGCGCTCACACAGCCCGCAGGCATCGAGGCGCTGTTACAGGAATTGTCTTTTTTGTTTTTCTTAGTTGCGTAATTGTGTGTGTTTTTTTTTTTTTCTTAGTTACGTATTTATAACGCGCTTAAACACCCAAAGGTTTCTAAGCGCGGACCCGGGGATCGAACCTGTTGTTGCTACGTGTCGTCTTGCTTCCAAGACGCGCACGCTGCCGCTGAGCTATCCTCCCGGGATGTTGTGTAAAATGCCCAGATACATTGATATTAAAGGGCCACCAGCCTTATTCATCCCACCCTGCAGGAAGGGATCCAGTATGAATATCTGGTAAGTGGCCCGCACAACGCCTAGGCACTCTTGAGCATTCTTAAGGCCATCGCCATGCACAACATGCCTTAACTTAACGTAATGCCACTACCACACTGGTAATGGCCGCCCATGAACGTTTAGCCAGCCAAAACACGCCAGATCTCTTCACTTCTTTTGTTAACGTTTTCTTATGGTTAAAACACAACAAATGATATATTCCTCCAAATGATCATTATTTGCTCACACTTATGTTTTCACTACCCTACCTGTTCTAAAGTAAGTTAATTCCACAGACCACGCTCTGTCTGCCATCCTGGGTCACAATTTACCCCTGCACGGTCCAGTCTTGGTGCTTTAAAACCGTTCCGGCTGTGATCTACGCAGCATTAAAGACGAATAACGTAACATATCGGATTATAGATGGGTAGCTATCAACTATGGGGGTTATACATCCAACCGAGTGGCATCTGGTAGACGGTGAGAGCGGAGCTCAAGTTGTTTATGATGTTCGGAACTCAGAGCTGAAAAGCACACTTAGTTGAAAGCTATCTGTTGTGTCTTTTGTTCCCTGCTTTGGTCCTGTATGAATGCTTGCCTGAGAGAACGCCTGATGGAATGTTATGCCTGATGGAATGTTGTGGTGTGAGTGCCCCTGTAAGCTCCATGAAGGTCAGTTGGAGTGAAGCAGCCTGTGAGAGAGGAGGCCGGTGGATGTCTCCTGTGTACTTTCTTACTTACTTACCTGATGTATACACCTTGTCACTGGAACTTAGTAAAGAAGTTCACTTCCCTAACCTGCAGTATCAGACTTTTAATTTCACCTTACAACACTATCCATCTATAATTTGATTATGGGGTATGACCCAGCTGCACCCCTTTTGAATCCTCTCAGCATCATCTTATGGTCTGGCATTGCAGCCGGTGTAGAGTGGAGGCATGAGGGACTAGATACAACATTGGCACGGGTAGTATAGCTCAATGGCGACGCAGAGCAACATAGGTTCGTATCCCGGGTCCGCGCTTAGAAACCTCTTTGGTATTAAGCATGTTATAAATAACCAATTATAATTATAAGCAAATACAAGGGTCTCCTTACGGGTTTGGCGGTGCAGAAAAGAATAGTGGTAATCTTGCAGCAGTGCCATTACTGCCACCGTGCATCAAATCTTTCGCACCACCAATTCTGATTTTCAGTGTAAAGTAGTGGACTTGATGAGGTTTTTCCTCCACTTTCCCTGCCAAATTGAATTTTTACCTCAGGCAGGGTTACCGATGGCAGTAAGTAAATACTTCTAATTCCCAATAGCATCCTATGGATTCCAGGAATGGGCATTAACACTGCCGTTTGCCACCCCTAAACAGGTGGATTAACCGTGATTAGGATTGGCAGAAACAATACATTACTTTGATGGGCTCCCACAGGAAATACTGACAGACCTTTAATGCGGCCCCAAGTTCCCGCTTCCCTCATGCCACAACACTCTAAAAAGGAAAATAAAATGCTAAATACAACACCTGGCAGAGAAAAAGCTTGATCCTTCTGCTTTGATGTCATTGCGGTCCATTATGACTTATAATTCTCTGCTATGATGTCACAGGAGGAAGACACAGCATTTGGAAAGGGAAATAGTAGCTGATGGCTTTGCCATACGCATTACCCTCCTGCCACAATGCTGTACCCTCCAGTTCTGTCTTTGGCATCTGTTGAGGTCCGTTTTTTCAGCAGACACCACCACAAAACCCCCAGCAAGTTACACCAGGAGGAGAGGAAGGACGGGGGGGGGGTACAGGATTGCGGAAATCCAGATGCCCTAGAGGAATTCAGACGTTTGACAAGAACCAGCACAAGGATAGCTGCAGGCAACAAGAAATTAATTATCTAGTCATGAACATTTCATCCAAGGATCTAACACCGAATGAAATCAAACTACTTAACAAAGGTCTATCTTTCGCCCCCACCTTCAGATACGACCACATTGAAGCACAAATAGACTTATTTAAATTCACACGCAAATTGAAATTAAAAACGTTTTTTGCCACCCAAGTACGTCAATAACGACCCAAGGAGGATTCATAAAATGTGGATCATGTGGTCTGTGCAAGCATGCATACCCTAATACACACTTGTTTACTGACTCACGAGGAACAACACATACGATCAATGACACCATCAACTGCAGGAGTAAATATACAGTGTATGCTATCATCTGTATATGTAACTGTATCTACATTGGGAGCACTATTAGAGAACTTAGAACCAGAATTCGTGAACACTTCGCTGGCATTGGAAATCAAGACGTACTTTTACCATTAGCTCATCACTGGCAAACAAATCACCAATTGGAGGATAAGAAAAATTTGAAATTTATTGGACTGCAAAAAGTAACTACAGGCGACAGGGGGGCAATCAAGAAGTATTGTTACGACAGGCTGAGGCCCGTCTGATTTGTAAATTTCACGCAACTGAGTTTGGCCTAAATAAGGACAATGAAATGATCCACTTCTTGTGAACTGATACCTTCACAAAATGTATAAAGAATGTATAATTTGTTGCTAGGGCTTAGAAAGGTTTGAACTCTAAAGGGGGGAGAAATGTATGTATTCATATAATTTTTAGATTCACTTTGGTGTCTAACCCCTTTGACAAACTTCTATGAACACTGTACGACGTGATATTTGTCTCAAGACACTTTGGATACATTGATGAAAAAGAATAATGACCTAATATGAGTATGATTTATGTGTATGTGTTAAAATTGTTATACTAAGGAATGTCTTTATATTTCCACACAGTGGTTAGAACCCCACCAAAGTGCCTCATCAATATAAAACTACCAAAGCAGATGAGATGTGGCCTAATCCACGTGGCCTTGGCTGCTTGCCAGTTTCTAGAGCCATAAAACATGATGAAGAACAGCCAAGGGGACCATCCGCTTCCCCGAGCGTTGATAGTTTGCCAAGATGTTGATCAGTATATTTACTGTTTTTATATGCAACGGTAAAATGTGAGTTCCTGTTTTTCCCTCGGTTAGATGACCATTATTAATTTGTTCCGAATACCCAGTTAAAAGTCTAAAATGACTCTACTATTCACATTCCAAAACGTTAACTGCAACTGCCTTCAAATTGGGATTATCGTATATATTTTAGTTATAAAATTCACTCCTAATGTACAAAACGCAATGGCAGGAATGGTTTGGGTTCCTGTGTGTCTCTTGTAATGGCAAACATGTACACTGAGCCCAAAATATGGCGCCCATGTACATAGGAGTACTAGACACTAAGAGGGGCCTCATGGTACCTTGGCCACACAAGGTATAGAGAACCTTTGCGACCGCAGAGGATCGCTGACGCTTTGAAGGGACGACACGTACTTTAGAGGTAAGCCCTACTGTTCAGGACCACCCGACTGAAGGGCCCACGTTATGCAACAGATGCAGCTCGTGGTCCCACGTGCTCGGCTACACTAAAAGAAACGAGCATTGCAATGTGATGCTAACTTCACATTACGTGTTTACGATAGCATTTTACAAACTGGGATCGGTTTATTTACATTAAGCTTATTCAAGCCCATTGTGTGATTCAATTGCCAGATATGACATCTCCACTTGCGCCACTGTAAAATCCAACTTGTTTTACATTACTATGATATATTTAAACACTTGCACCACTGTAAAATCCAACTTGTTTTACATTACTATGATATATTTAAACATTAAGGGACACTCACCAAAACTATAATTTTGCCTAGTATGAGAATATATCTTTAAAATGTATGCCATTCACAGGGACATACCAGGCTGCTCCCGTCCTAAATAATATATCTTTAATCAATCATCCGTTTCTGACTACAATTAAACCACGTAGACAGACATGCAGTACGCAACATATCTACTTATGGTCAATACCACTCTTAAATTTACTCTCCAGGGGGATTGAACCCATGAATCTTTGGCACACCAGACTTGAACCCTCATTTGGAAAATAGGTAAGAGTGGAATGTAACTATATTTACTACCTTTGAACAAAATATCCGTGATATAGATATAGTAGAACTGCCTTTATTCACTACTTATTATTGTGTCACTCATGCATTCTTATTGGTTTCTTTCTCTTTTTCATTATAACCTAAACAGCCCTTCCCTTTCACCCCTCCTCAATGTTTGTGTTTGAAACTTTAACCTGACTATGGTTAATATGTTCTTTGGGATTATAATTTAATTTTTAAAAAATGTTTTGCATGGGATCACCAGAGGTAGTTACAGTTTGCTTGCTGGAGCTTTCTTTTTTTGTTGTTGTTTTTTGTTCCACCACCACCCCCAGCGCTGATTCTGGCTGGATTCCGAGATCTGGCTACACATCTGGTGCTGGATCTCGGATCCGGCGAGAGCAGGCCCAATCGCCAGCACTGCCCGCAGGTTGTGACAAGCATTTTGCTGTTTGCAAACCTTTGATCACCAGCCTTTGCTCTTAAGGTCTGGAACCTTTGGCTCGCCATGTGCTTTGGACTACAATTCCCATCAACCATAGCAGCATAGTCAATGGTGATTGATCATGTGAGTTATGGTACAAGCAGAGCCTCAGGTTGCACACCCCATTTCCTCGTGTACACGTGAACCAGGCCTTTTTAGTTTTGGATGATTGATGACACAGGCACCAATTGACAACTGTTGTGTAAATGGGAGAAGGCTGAGGTTATCTACTGACTAAGTACTTTCCAAACATTTGATGTTCAGCGTATCCTTCTGCAAGCAAAGGGGTTTGATGAACATGGATACACACATGGCAGAATGGAATGCTGTGCAATGTATACTCCCTAGACTAGGCGAGAGAAAAGTACAGCCTTACTTTATAAAGGTGGAAGGCATGCTGTAACCATCAAGACATTTTGCACATACCCACCCCAATTTACCAATGATGGGATTACCTGGGGATGTAGGGGTGATATCTTGTTATGGACTCAGTACCAGGGTATTTGATCGCAGTCCCTCATATACGCTGCCTATGAGTAATGCTATGAGAGGCATAGCACTGTTATTACAATGCACTCGATACTATGCCAGACCTTTTGGAATTTTCAATGGGAAACACTTGTGTATAGGCGCGTTACAAATGCCATATCATATCATATCATATGATGTCAGATTGTTCCGACCACCCTTTTCACCCTTGTGTTTACTGTGATATCTTGTGTTTTTTTGCGGTGGGACATATTATTAACGCAAACTCACTTGCTTCCCTCGACTTCCTGGACTTGTTAATATCTGGCATGTTGTGGCTCTAGTACATCAGTTGCTCTGGAATTTGGGACACGTACGAAAGACAGTGAAGACTACCAAGTCAATTTCACTTTTAGAATGAGGATAGGGGAGCAAGAGACCTAGCTCATGGAAACAGGAAAATGTGTTTAAAGTTTAAAATGCAATTTTATTTTTACCCATTTAGTGTTCCCTATAAATATCAAAAAGACCAATGTCCCACAATTGTTTGAATGCCAACATGTTTCTGCAACATGCAAATGCATTTCGAGCATTCGCCAGGTCCAACTATGTGTTTCTTATTTGTCTCCTATGGCTTTATAAGTATGGATCTTCATTACTTAGCATTGGACATCTGTCTGTGATATCTAACTTGATAGCATCACTAATCCAAATCATTTTCAATCGTGAAAATATTTAGCACCCATTGTAAGCTTTTTCTGGACTAACTTCAAAGAGCTTCTTCCTGAATGTTTTTTTGTTGCACCTCTTGTTTCTTACAGCTTTGTTTATTGTATAGTCTTCCATCTGCCAATAGCTTCAGTTTATCATATTTCCTTATTTTGAAGATTTGAAACCAGTCGATTGTGCTTTATAGTTTATGCCAGGTGGGAAGCGAATTGTGTTAGTGCACAAAAAGGTAATTTTGTTATGCAGTACTTACTAGTATGGGTTGGCCTGTTTGTAAGGCTTGCTAATTTTGGCTGGCAAGGGGACTGAGCTACAGACTGAAAATTGACTTTCTTAGAATCACATAATATTGTGGGGCATTCAGGCTTAGAATCTAAGCCTCCTGAGTGCACAGGCCCATTTATCCAATAGAGCAAATCTCCTCCCAAGGCAGGGCGATTTGAAGTCAGAGCAGGAAGGCCAGGGAACTTGGCCAGGATCATGCTAGACACAGCGCCAATAATGACCTCACCGAAGTGACTTCACCGGCTCACTCTGATCCAAACAGCTTGTTGCCATCGCTGCAGGGCCAGTCAAGACCATATGTGGCACAGATGCTCTTTTGTTAAGTTTTGGCATCTTTTGTTGCAATGCCTTCCTGGGGCACCCCCTCACAATTTGGGAGCGATGGACCTTGTTGTTGATATGAAAGAAAAATATGGGCTACTCCTTCTTCGAGTGTGATAATATGTTGTTATGCAAATCGTTCCTTAGATGAATCAACAATAATCAAAGAGTTGGGTGATCTATTCGTCTAATCAAAATGACACTATCCCCAGGTCATACTTTTGTAATATTATAAAGATTATTAAAGACCAGGGGCCTGATTCATGGAATTTTTTGCACGGTACAAAGTGACTTTTCACTGGTTCAAAGTGACTTTGCACTGCCAACAAACACCCTGATTCATGGAGCCAGTGCAAAGTGTATTTTTGCAGTGCATGTTTGCACTGCTCTGTGAATCAGCGTGTTTGTTGTTAGTGCAAAGTCACTTTGCACCAGTGAAAAGTCACTTTGCACTGTGCAAAAAATGCCATGAATCAGGCCCCTAATGCGCTACACCCTGGATGCTATACAAAAAAGCCGAGCAATGCTCTCAATCTTTGCTAGCATTTTGGTACACAATTATACAATAAAACAGTGCTTGGCAGCTTCTTGGTACATAATATTTTTTACTGGTTTGCTGCCAACACATGTTTCGACCATTACATCAAAGTCTTCTTCAGGGCGTTTCCTATGGTCAAACTGGAGACCCAGATCTAGTCTTACTTCAAATTTCTCCTTAGATCCTTGACTTCCTTGACTTCCTAATGGACATCATGTCCTTATTCACTTGTGGGTGGGCTCATATGATTCACACAATCTGTCTACTGGGTTTATCCAATTGTAACTGTACCTTCTTAAGTAATCTTGACAGTGTCAATCACCTCCTAAAATGTATGCTCCTTGGGGACAGGGTAAGTGCTATTTCCTTATAGAAAGAAGTAATAGATGACCTCCTATGAGGAAACCTCCACATTTGTAGATCATTGGTATTTCCAAATATACGGACGCCCATTGCCTCCTCAAAATAATTGCTAATTGACTTTCCAGAGCATAAGTATGGCCACTAGAAAATGGCTTGGTGCAATTAAATGAGGCTGTCAGCCTACAAATCTTCTGGTGGAGTCCCACACGGTAATCCGCGTTATGCTAGCTAGCATAACACGTTGATATGGGCTGGCATTAACTATCCATTTTGATAGGGGTAGACCTAGGCAGTATGGCAACTGATTGACTTCCATATAGGCCAGCTCTTATGAAAGGGCTGTAAGAATGGGACATTTACTTGACAGTGCCTCAACCCAACTGGACTTTGAGTGGAACCTGCTTGCTGGCAAAAATACTGATTTCCTTATAGACCAACCCACCTCTGTCTAGACTTAGGGATCTGCAACCTGAGGATCTCCAGGCGTTTTGGACCATCACTCCCATGAGTCTACAGCATTGACTGTGCTGGCTAGAGGTGATGGTAGTTGTAGGCATAAAAAAACAGTATGTGATTGTGAGTAACACAGCTGCTCAGGCATCTGCAGATATCTGTATGCAACCACCTGGTCCCCACAGTTTATCCCTCTGGGCAACAATGGAGATGGGAAACAGCAACACATGTTAGCAGTGCGTCGTGGGTCAGTTTAGTTTGTGGTGGCGCCATTAGAAACTGCGTTTACTTGCTATTGCCGAGGAGAAATGTAACAGATAAAGTGCATGTGTGGTGAGGGTCATGGAACCAGTTAAATGTCGCTTTCTCGTCTACAAGGGTCCCAATGGTGTCGCTAGTGGGGGAGCATGGGGGGGGGCAGGGCCCCCCCTGTGAAACCCTGTGCCCCCCCCCTTGGCCCCCCCTACGTAAGACGAGCAGTGACCATGTTCTCCCCCTACATTTGTCTGTGCCCGCCCTACTTTTGTCTTTGGCCCTCTCTGTGCCCCTCCTAAATTTGATTCCTGGCGACGCCACTGCCTGGTCCAACGCTCATTTTTTAATTATGAGTGGGGAAAGGCCAGCTTTCAGCTAATAGACTCCAAAACACTTTTCATTTGAAAGTTAATGCCGCATTAGTGCCTGCATTTTAACGCCAAAAAAGAAACGCGACCATTTTGCATCTACTTCATTGTAGAATTGAGGCTGAAAGACACATACACCTCTACGTTTCGTGTTCCAACTTACTCTGCAAAAGGAAACACGCTTCAGATCAATACGTGGCAGAAGTGCACGTTATTGTTACTTCTAAGTAAGAATTAAGTCGTACATGATGAATAATAATGGCACAGAACACGGATGTGATTATTTTTCCCACCTGAGGACCAATTATCCTTAAACTGAAGAGCACCAATGTAGTCACAAAGGTGTACGGTGTCTGCGAGTACAAGATTTCGCTGAGAGCGAAGTGCTTCTAGAGCGAAGTGCTTCTAGAGCTCACGATGCAGATTAAGTCACCATTGACAATAAATGAGAGACACTCGTTTATAACAATTTCTTGTATTTTCCAATACATTTGTTAAGAAAAAAACTGCAGATAACCGAATCGTTTCACTTAGTATGTTGTAAAATTTTTCAGCAAGTCTGTTGACTTTTTCAGTTTTGAATGTTTCAAAACCTTAAAAGCAATTTTTGCTGAATTCGTTTACTGCAAATACTGATTAATTATTTTTGTTTTAATTTCGCCGGTTTTGTTTGGTGTAATTTAATGCATCGTTTCATGAAATTGCCAAAAGCAAATTTGCCAAATTGTGCACACCCTTCATTTTAGCATTACTGCCAAACCCACTATTTGATTTACGATCCACGAATAATGTGAGAAACTTGGTTACTTGATTGCAAAGTCCTCGCAGGACAAGGCCGCAGTGTTGTGCCACGCAGGTACGCACGAGATGCTGCCCGATGACTGTTAGAGAGAATTCTCATAAATGTGTTAATTCCCTTCACCATAGAGATCCCCAGCAACTTTGCTGGATTTTGAGGACTTGATTTTTTTGCCTGAGAGAGTGTGAGCCTTTTTCCCCACTCTCTCATATTTTGATGTGTGTTTTACTCTAGTGTTCTTTGATTATGGAGTTTTAGACAACTCCATAGGCATCATCTTTTCATGTGTGTCACACAGCACCCTCAGTGCAGTGACACAGAGAAGCCTTTTTAGGCTCTCCCAAGGTTCAAACACCTTCTCTGGGATAAGCTACTGTTTCTCAGAGAATGTAAAGTTAAATTGACTTTACTAGTCTTTTTAAATTCCTAGACCCAGCACACACTATCTTCCTTTAGAGTGCTGAAGGGGTTACCTAGTATCCCCTATGTCTAGAAACTCATGTAGCAGTCAAATGCTACCCTTTCCTATTGAAATGGTTGGTGGCAATGGTTTTACAATGAACTACCATGGATTTTCCCGACCGCGAACACCGGTAGCTAAAAATCACGGGAGCCATGTTTTTCAAGATGGCGTCTGAGCCCCCTTTGTTTAAACAGGCCCCGTCTTCTTTTTTCGCCATTTCTTTTTGGAAAGGTCCCTCTAGAGTTTGTCTCTGCGCGCCAAACCATGTTTGGTCCCTTTGTTCCTACGCCTTTGGTGAGCTTCAGGACTGAAGACCGACTCTGGCGCCCGAGCGTCTGGGGTGGGCAGGAAGTGAGGGAGGTGCCCAAAACTCCCTATGCTTAGTCCCCTAGGAGGCCCAAATGCACTGTGCCATGATTGGCTGGCTGACTGTTTGGCAAGGACAGCCACCCTGCTGGGTGAGTGGCAGCTAGGCTGGAATGAATGGGAGAAAACTGTTTAAAAAGCAAGTCTCTTGGCTTGGAAGGCAGAGTCTACCACTGGAACGAAAGAACTGAAGACGAGCTGGAAGAGGACGGCTGCTGTAACTCCATGATCCTTGGTTTGCCCGGTGAAGCCCTGCTGCAGGTCCGAATCACCAAGTTCATCTCGACAGAGAAGCCCTTCAAGGACGACTTCTCCCTTTGAGTTGGTGGGACCAATCAACTCGTAAGCAACCTGGACACCATTCTCAGAGCTGGTTGTATTTCCCTCAGAGTGTTGCAGGAAACTGAATAGCCAGGGAGAAGGACATCAGTTTGTGTGCTTGACAACAGCTACCGGAATCGAAGATTTGCCAGTTTGCCAGCTTTGTGACCAGTCGCCGTGCAGTGCAGGAGTCCCCCGACCTCCTCCCGCTTGTCCCCACGACTGAGGGTCAGGAACAGCTGTATCTTTTTCTTCAATATAAGGTACTGTGAAAACCCGACCGAGAGAACTTACCTCTCACTGCGCAAGTGCGTGAAACTTTGGCAACTTGCAGGCCTAGTCAGCTTGTGACCCGACATATGAACCTTTCTTCCATGAACGACTTCTGAGAACCATGGCAAAGACTTTTCCGTTTAAACTACTAGAACAGTTTTTACCTATACAAGATTCTAGTCCATTGACTTTGGCCTACCTATTGCATTGAATCAACTCCTCTGGTCAACTCAAACTATTTGCACTGTTTAAGAGTAAGTGTAATATTCAATTTATTATCTTATGCCTTTTTGCTCCTACTTCAAATGCTCTGAATGCCATTTTGTTCTTCCTTCAAAGTAGTTTAAATGTCACAGAACCGGATAGTGTGAAGTACTGTGGTATATTTTCGTGTGATATTGATTGCCTCCTTTTAGTGAATGTTTTCTAACTGACTGTGTAATAAATTAAGAAGTGTTTTACCAAGAAACCTTGAGTATAAGTGTCTATCTGAATACTTGTGATTGTAGACCTCTGTGTAACACCCTTACAAGCTCACATTCCCTCTTGAGATAAGCCTAGCTGCTGAGCTCGCTACCAAAAACTGTGTCATACAGACTTATGCCAAAGGTTGGTTTTGCTTACACCTGTAGTCATAGTTCTGTGTAGTGGTCCCAGAGGGTACTGCATGCAAACTTTGCCTAACAATGACACGTAGCACGCAACGCAACTTTCCACGCTCCCGAGCTTTTAAGAACCAAGGATCACAGCCCCTGCGGCTAAGCCCTCGCAGGACAAGGCTGTAGTGATGTGTAACGCAGGTACGTAGGAGACACTGCCCGATGACACATAGCATGCAACACAACCTTGGCCTCAAGCCCAGGGATCGTATCTCTCCGACCCTAAAATATTTCCACTGGCTCTCTGTGGCTGCAAGGATCAAGTTCAAGACCCCCTGCATCAACCGCAAGGCTTTCTGGGGCCGGGAACCACACTACATCCAACGTTCTCTTCCTAAGCATCTTCCTTCTTGCACCCTCTGCTCATCCACCTCCAACTCTCTGGGGGTCAGATGCTTCTCCAGGCAGAGAGTGGGCGTAGACCTCTGTCCTCGGCTGGGGCCTTCCTCTGGAACAGCCTCCCTGCCTCTCTCAAACTTGAACAGGACCACCTAAAGTTCCAGAAGCAACTCAAGACCTTCCTTTTCACTTCTGCTTTCTCTGTCCCTTGCTGATGCCCCTGTCTGCTGCGCAAACTGGTTACTTGGCCAACCACGGAAATTACGGGACTAGGCTCCTGCACAACCAGTTGTCCTTGCACTGCCTCCGGGCCTCCCTACCACTTAGGGACTGCATCTGCAAACCTACAGTCCCCCGACTCCCTGCAAGTGCTCCCTGGCAGCACTTACGCGTTCCATTGCACTCTCTGCTCAACACTCTACCCTGGCACTTCTTCCCTTTTCACCTGCGCGATCTGAATGACACAAGGCCTAGTAAGATCGTTGTTTTGTCCTCCTTCTGTCTTCCCTTCCTTGTCCTGTTGCACCTAGAAACACTTGTGTACAGGCGCGTTATAAATGACTTATCATATCATACTAAGATCAGCACACACACTTCTGTTAATATGTCAATGGGCTTTTATACTGTGCCAAATGCTTCTATGTGATTTTGTCAAAAAGATTTTATCTAATTCGATTTCATCTATTTTTTTTGTGTGTGGTATAGTTTGCTGGAAATATATGCGGGGGTGGGGGAGACCCCTCATGACCCCACTACATTATTCACCTAAACCCAACCCTGACATATACTTGCGGCAAAATTCGTTAAAATAAATTCGCTGAAATCGAATTTGACAATATGCCAGAGCAAAACCTCCCTATCCCTGACAAATCACCACCATAATAGTATCAGAGGCTCAGGCCTGTCAGTGGAGTGGCGTAATGTGCCCCCGCCTGGGGCATCCAGACCTTAGTATGCTAGAGGAAAGAAAATTAGCAAGGGGAAGATGCGATGAAGTGCAATTGGTGTTTTTAGCAAGGACCATTCATTTCTCACAGTGGAAAGCTACACTGAATCACTGAAGAACAAAAAGTGCCATTGTAGCGCTTGACATTGCCCTGCTAGAGCATCACTTGCACTTCCTTGCAGTTGGTGCGGTTGGGCAGCACTATTTGAGAGCATACTGCTGAGCGCGCTGGATATGTAAACTGGAGGGGCAGCCCATAAAGGCGGAACCTAAGGCTGAGGTAAACAATGTGTCACACGAGGGGTAGCCGCCTGACAAAGTTGAGACACACTATAAGTTTAGTATGTACTTAATTGTATTTAGATTGGTGGTGGTTACAAAGATTCACCAGTGGTTCATGCTAGTGATGTAATCTAGAGACCCCTAGAGGGTGAACAAGACAAATAAATTATATTATATTGGTATGCTCTATATTATTAAGAGAAACCATTTTTATTATTGATGGTGCAATTTTATTACACAGCTTCCCTTATCAAAACAGCAAAACACAAAATGCGGTGTCCTGATATAATGGAAGAGCAAGGAGAAAAGCTGCAGATAGTAGTAGAGCATAAGTCTCAAGTCTGTTCTGCAGTCAAAAGAACAAAGAAACCAAAATGAAAAAGAAAGGATTGAATTGTGGTGATAAACTTATAACAAATATCTACATAACATCATCTCTTGAATGGAAAATTCTTTACATAAATCAACATAGGCATCAGTGGTTAGAAATACATTTTCATCAATTTCAAAAGGTGCCCCATTAGGAGAAAGCTGTAACAAGAGCAAAGCAGGACAGACTAGTGGATGTTAGTAGATAGTGTACATTTATATATAGGTCAGGAGCAATTGTCCTTGCAGTGTCGGTTTAAGTCCTATATAGTTGTACACTGGTTTTAGATCTATTGGTGACCAATCCTCGGTCTTCGGCTTCCAGGGTAGGTGCCTTCTTCTGGGCCAAAAGCGGATTGTATCTCCCTTGAGCTTGGGCCCGGGGGAGGGGAAAGGGGGAAAAGAGAAGGTAGCAATTCCGTCTAGTGGGGCTGTGTCCAATCAGCAAAGAGCAGGCAGCAGCAGGCAGGGCCCTTAGGTGGGGTAGTGACGCAGGACCCCTCTGTGCACCTGGTGTTGTAAGGTGACCTCCAGGGATAAGTTGTAGTGGTAGCCAAAGCAGAGTGCTGCCTATAAGTGGCACCAGGTAAGTTGAGGGCAGTGGGAGTCAGAGCCCAGCACAGGCTACTTGTGGGACCTCAGGTGTAGGGAACATCCCTTTGGACAAAGACAGGAGAGAGGCTCTCTGAATAGGAGCGGAGCAATGCGAAGTCAAAGCGCGCTGGATAACCTGTAGGCAGAGCCGTTTCTTGGGGCGGGCAAATCGGGCTGCTGCCGGGGCACAGATACTTTCTGGGCACCACATAAGCTGTTCCCAATGCTTCGAGACTAACTTTTGAATTTGGGCAGGAGAATTCTGCTCTTGTACCACCCCACCCTCGTTATGGATCTCCAGCACGGGTAAACTGGTGCTAGCGGAGCATAAGGCCCCACTGGCACACCCGTAAAGCCTTTTTTTTAAAGCATCCCTTTGTTATAAGCAGTGAATTTCAAAAGGTAAGTGATTTGTGGGAGATGGCTGCAAACATAGCAGTGAGTCTGTAATTAAGAGTGGCATCTCCCTTAAAAAGTGTTAATGGTGAGTGATTAGATAGAAGGGAGGTGCATAAGGAGCGGCATGCTGTGAAACAATGACCAGAAGCACATTTTACAGGTATTTCTATCAATTAGAGCTGAGAAGATTTGTGGCCAATTGCCTAAACTGCAGCCTGGGCTAAAATCCTGGCTTCGCCAGTCAACCAGTGTGTGTGATCCTGGAAAAGTCACGTAGGGCCTGATTCGTGCCTTGTCTGCCAAAACCTGAACTCCGTAGATGGGATTCAGCTAGCAGTGTGCTATTGAAATAAGCCCTCACTCGTGTTTGGGCTATGCTATAGCATTGAAATATCCTTCAATCAACATCTGTGAATACTGAAAATGTCTTCTTTGTTGTAGCAATATGTGCTGCCTTCTACAAAGGCACGGGACACCCTGTTGAACTTGGCTACATTTCTTTTACCTGATGCTGACGTTTGAGAGGAGTTTCAGGAAATACATATTTATGCCCTCTTATGGCTGGTGAGCTTTCAATTGATAGCAAAATGATGGAGGAAAAAAAGAATATGCAGGAACAATAAACACTTTTGAGACAAACCGAGAACAGTGTGCACTGTTTAGACAACGACACAACTAACAAAAATGAATTATTTTTTCAGCGATATTGTTGCCCAATTTTCTGTACATTTTTAAAGTACATTCATTGGAAGTTACTAAAACCAGATGTTTATGTGGCGTTGGGGTAATAATGTTAGGTCCGGTTTTGAGGCATGAAAGGGCCACATTTACTATGCTGCCCTGGGCCTTAAATTGAATAGAACATGCCATGCCCAAAGGCCAATTCCAGCAGGGCACGCCCAGCCATACAGTCCTTATAGTTGGGGCAATATTTTAAGCATAGGCCCATAGCTCTCAACCATTTCTGCCACAAAAGCGGGTGAAAACACCCAATTTAGTTTTTTGGTGGGTGAGAGCCCATTGAAATGAATGGCCGTGCAGGAGGCTTGGCGGGTGAGTCAGCTCTTTGAGTCAAAAGCGTGTGAGTTGAGAGCTATGTAGAGCCACACTTGTTGTAGAGTTGTGTAATATTTGTACACAGCAGACCTAATTTCTCTTTGATGTCATAGGGTTAATAGTATTAGCATTTTACGAATCCGGTCACTGAGCCCTGACAGAGCCTTTTCATGAAACGTGGTCTTTCTTCAGAGGCCCGGCCAGATCAAGAGATACACACCATGTTATGCCTTGACCCCGCCCCCGCCCCTCGGCGCCGCTTCCCCATTCGTGGAACGTGAAGCGCGTGGCTGGCCGCCATGACGCAGAGGGATTAGAGCCCTGAATAGGAGGCCCCGTGGGTGGGCAGCAGAGTGTCTCGTGCCTGTGCGCAGCCTCTGTCCCCATAGTTGGGCCTGTAGGGAGTGAGGCAGGGCGGGCCTTCACTCTGGCAGGTGTCGCCCGGATACAGGGGGCCCGGTCACCGCATGAGCGATAATGTGAAGCGACGCTTGCTGAGGTAACAATATATTCGATCTGTGCGCAGAAATTGTATAAAAGGGCAGGAGACGTTTATATAACGTAGGTATATTTATTGGATACTACATATAATAATGTAAACAAGTTACATGTAAGAAAGGAGGAGGGAAGCTGCTAACAGTAAAGAGAGCTGGACAGTTATCGTTCAATTGCAGTCCTCTCTTCTAGAACTCTATTGAGACCTGGGTTCCAAGTGTTATGATTCTACATACTATGATGTAGTCAGGCATGTCCCACAGAGATCAGGCAGCTTCAATTAGAAGGTTAACATACTACACATCTCCTTCCCTTTATATTGTTCACAAACTATGTACAAAAAAAACTGATGAAACAAATGTTCTAGCTGGTTCATGTAAACTCCACATAGTCCTCCATCCTTTTCGGCAAACGATAAGATCTGCCAGATCTGGACATGCATCCACCATATCTGGAGGTAGTTGGCAAAGAAAATTGAAATTGCTCAGAATTGCCATCACATTTCTTCTCAACAGCACTACCACAATTACTCTTCACACCACTGCTTACATTTCTAGAAATTTTAACATTTCTGTCTATCTTCTGACCTACATTTCTCTTTTCCTTCTCGTTAAGATCATTACTTTCACACATCCAAATTCTTTCTACATTCCATATCCTTTTGTCCTCTGTCCTGACAGCATGACGAAAAGCCTCTATAACCTTAATGGGTTTGGACCATTTGCATGGTCCACTTCTTAGAGCAGGAGGAAGTAACACCTTGACCAATTTACCAACAGCTGTAGACATATCATACTTGTTGCTAAGTACCTTCTTATCATAATTTATCTTGTTTCTCTTTTGCGTTTCCCTAATTTTTTCCTTTGCATTGACTAGATTCTTCTCTATTTCCTTACTCCCCTTAATAAGCCAAATGGGAGCTAATTTAGTGTTTGCTTTTCTTCCCCTACTATGCTCGAAGGGAGAAATACCTGTACTGGTGTGTGGGGTAAAACGATGGGCAATTACTTTCTCCCTGACAGCATCTTCCCAATCCATCCCATTGGCCCAAGCCATTCTGATGGTTTCTTTCAAGATTTTATTAAAACGTTCCACTAATCCATTAGTTTGGGGATGGTAAATTGAGCTGGTCTTGTGCTCAATGGCAAATTTTTTACAGAAGTCTGCCACTTCTTTAGACTTAAATTGAGTACCGTTATCGGAAAGAATACTTCCCGGATAACCTTCCCTCTCACATATATTTGATAAAAATTCAACCACAGTTTTACCCGTGACACTAGAGGCAATTAAAATCTCTACCCACCTGGTGAGGAGATCTATGACTACCAAACAATATTTTTGTACACCTTTACAACATATGGGACCTAAAACATCCATACTTATATCCCTCCAAGCACTATTGGGAATGTCAGTAATAACCATTGGTTGTCTGGAACCCACACACTTTTTCTCATCATCACAACAAAGGATACATTCCCTAATATATCGCTCGATTTGCGGGTCGCAACCAGGCCACCAATAGTCATTCCTAATTCTTTGTTTGGTCTTTATTACTCCTTGATGACCCTCATGTCCCAGTTCTATAATCTTTGAACGCAGATCCGTCGGAGGAATGACTTTATCTCCTCTCATCACAAAATTCCCGTGTACATGAAGTTCATCTGCAACAGGCCAAAAAGTGCTTAAATCGGCTTCTTCAAATTTAGATTTCTTCATACGATCATGACTTTGAATTAATTCTTTCAATTTCTTGATGTTATTATCATTTGATTCAGCATGATCCCAAACATCCTTAGATATGGAAGAAGTTTCCATACAAAAGACAACTTCCATGTCTTCATCTTCATCGACAATCTCAGAAATGTTAGTTAAGCGAGATAAGCAATCAGCAGACACATTCTTTATTCCTGGAACGTATATCACAGTGTAGTTGAACTCTTGCAGCATCATGACCCATCTTCTCATCCTGTTGGATACTTTATTAAGACCTTTTGACATGAACACTTGAGTTAAGGGCTTATGATCGGTTCGAAACTCAACTTGGTTTCCCCATATAAAGCTTCTAAACTTGTCAGCTGCCCACTTGATGGCTAAAGCTTCCTTCTCTATAGTGGCATATGAATTCTCTGCTCCCTTGAGTAATCTCGATGCAAAAGCAATTATAGCTTCCTGCCCATCCTTCTCTTGAGACAACACAGCTCCTAGGCCTACGTTGCTGGCATCCGTAGTGATGATAATCTTGTCATTGGTACAAAAATTCTTTAATGCAGGAGCAGAATTTATCGCATTCTTTATAAAATTGAATTCATTTTCACATTCCTCATTCCATTCAAACAATTTTCTCTTGAGTGCCTCTCGTAATGGAACAGTGTGGATGGCAAAATCCTTGACAAATTTTGAATAGTACTCAGCCATACCAATAAATGTACGAATCTCATCTTTGTTACTCGGGCTCGGCATTCCCACAATGGTGTTGGCTAATTGTGGTTTTGGAAAAATTCCTTCTGCTGTAATTTTATGTCCCAAATATTCAATTTCTGTGCAATTTATCTTACATTTGTCCTTGCTTAAAGTCATGCCTGCATCACATAATTTTTTACATACATGTAATAATCTCTTGTCATGTAGTTCTTGAGTGATAGCATGAATTAATATATCGTCTTGAAAACAAATCACTCCTTTGGTATTTTTGAACATCCCATGCATAACCTTTTGGAACACTGATGCTGCCGACACTAATCCGAACGGCATTCTTTTAAATTGATACAAACCATCAGGAGTTATGAACGCAGTCAATTTCCTTGAACTTGTGTGAAGTTTAATCTGATGGTAAGCAGATGATAAGTCAAGCGTTGAAAATATTTTAGAAGGTCCAATAGTAGAAACAATTTCTTGTATATTTGGTAAAGGATGGCGATCAGGTATGACACATTTGTTCAACTCCCGTAAGTCAACACAAATTCTAAGTTTTCCTGATTTTTTTCTTATCACAACAAGTGGAGAAACCCATTCGCTGGCATCAATACTTTCTATGATTCCATCTTCTTCCATTTTCCTTATTTCCTTACTGACTTCTTCTCGTACAGCTAAAGGAATATTTCTTAATCTTTGAGCTTTAGGTTTTTGGTCTGGTTTGACTAATATCTGATGAGTATAACCTTGAAGACATCCTATCTTATCTCGGAAAAGCTGTTTAGCAAAACAGCTTTACATATAACATTGCCACCATTAATCGATTCAGAATTGCCACCACTTATAGACAAAACTGATTCCACGCTGGTGGAATCCACTTTCACTCGTAATTTACTCTGGTGAGTCCAACTGAGTAGGGCAGTTTTCCCTTCACCAGTGATGTATATCTTGCCTTTGGCAACTCTGTTCTTAAATTTCAACTTTCCCCAATGCCAACCGATGACATTGATCTTCACACCTCCATATGCTCTTGGATTGATATCTGTCTCATGTAAAAACTCATGTTTGATCTTGTTCCAAAATTGTCTTGGCAGGAGCGTATATTTAGCACCAGTATCAATCATCATATATACTTCCTTTCCATCAATAGACACCATGGCCCTAGGACTTTCCAACACTTCTTCATCATCATCATCATCAGTTATGGTACATACGCAATCCTCTTGAATTTCTTTCTCACTGCGATCACTATCAGAATTGTCTCCTATCCAGTTCATGGCATTGTCACGTGATCTGCAACATTTAGAGAAGTGACCTTTCCCTTTGCACTTGCTACATATGATCTTCAATGCTGGACAATCCGGGTCATCAGCCCAATGATTCACATTGCCGCATCTATAACACCTTCCTTGGCGTTTTCTTCCCACTTTCCTTAATTGATTCTCTGGACTGTTTTTCTTAGAAACCTCATATGATGACCCTTTTTGACCATATTTGCTTGATCTTTTGTCCGTTCTCAACAAATTGTATTGTTTGGTGACAGATCTCCTCTTAATGATATCATTATTGATCATGGAAATTGACTCCTCATCAGGTGTATCATGCATTTTACTATTGCTGCTTCCTATTTTTACTTGTTTCATCTTATTCTCCAATTCTTTAACACACTCTTCGGTGTGTTCTACTTCTTTTGCCACTCGGAGGACAATGTCAAGGGAAGGATCACTTTCCGACCACAATCTTTCCCTCACTTTGCTACTGCGACACTCTAACATAAATTGGTCTCTGAGTCTCTCATCCAGTTGCTCATTGAAATTGCATGACTTTGCTAATTTCCTTAATGCAGTGACAAACTTTTCCACACTTTCTCCCTCCTCCTGTGTGCGTTTGCCGAACTTGTAACGTTCTAAAATTATGCTCACTTTCTTTTCAAAGTGTTTGTCAATTTTTTTTACAGCTCGCTGGTATTCATTTAGGTCCACACTCTCCTCTTCTGGTAATTCTGGAAGTGTTTCATATTTTTCTTGTCCAACAGGACCTAAACAGTGCAAGAGTAATGACTTCCTCTTCTCTGCACCACAATTGGGACCACAAATCACACCTGCATAATGTTCAAAGGACTTTATCCACCTCTTCCAAGGCAAAGCAGGTTCATCAGTGCTGGGCATAAAGAAAGCAGGTGGAGGCACACTGCTAAATGCCATGACAACTTAGGTTGATGAAAACCAAAACATGTATGTATGATTTAGTTAAGACCACAAGGTGCAAAACTGCGCACGTTCAAATTCTGCTTAAATATTGTATGTAGGGCACAGTAGTGTCCAGAAAGTGTGATGTACTCAGCACATCCTACATAATCCTTGCCATTGTGCATGTATTTAATTTTGATTGAGTAACTGTGTTAAATACATCTCTTGTCAGTAGAGAAATGGATCCTTAATATCATTCAAAAGGTGAACGTTCACTTGTATAATAATCAACATGAACTATTCCTTGAACTTGTAATGTAAGCCCAAACAAGTAATTCTGCCTTTGATGATGACGTCAGTACTTTATATGCTTATAAAACGCCGGTTTGCATTGGAGAAAAAACGTCGTACTGTGCCTTTAATGACGCCTTCTTTCTTCGGCGCATTCAACGCATGCGCGACTTCGATGAGCAGTGTTCACGGAAGAAACCGAAAGAAAGGCTGGGGCGGCTTGGTAATGTGTAGCGCGGCCCAGCACATCAATCGAGTTCCACATATGCCGCAATGGAGCGAATGGGACGCAGCGCCAGCATGATTCGTTTGAGACGAAATGCTGAGCGTTACCTTCAGGATCTAGAAGACGGAGCCGCTGCTACACCCGGGCATGAGCGGAGCAGCTCCGTATGCATTGATGAGGCACAAATAGAGCCATCCTCGTCGCCAAATGAAGTGGACCGGGACGGGAAATTGTATAAAAGGGCAGGAGACGTTTATATAACGTAGGTATATTTATTGGATACTACATATAATAATGTAAACAAGTTACATGTAAGAAAGGAGGAGGGAAGCTGCTAACAGTAAAGAGAGCTGGACAGTTATCGTTCAATTGCAGTCCTCTCTTCTAGAACTCTATTGAGACCTGGGTTCCAAGTGTTATGATTCTACATACTATGATGTAGTCAGGCATGTCCCACAGAGATCAGGCAGCTTCAATTAGAAGGTTAACATACTACACTGAGGTAACAATATATTCGATCTGTGCGCAGCAGCCCGGTGGCGCCACCACAAGCTAATTGCTGTATGTATATATTTAAAAAAAACATATACAACTATGTTAGAATACAAAAGTTAAGGAGCTAGGGGAAATGCGAACGCAGGTTAGGAGAGCAACGAACGATTCCCCCGGCCCCCCCTTTTTGTGGTGCTATTTTTGGATGGGTCTTTTTTTTGCAGTTTCTGTCCGAAAAGCCTTTCCGCAGGCCTTTGTTTTGCCATTTTTGGTAAGTGAATATTTTTGCAGCTTCCTCTGTCAAAAAGGCTTACGGTATCTACACTCTCACAAGATTTTCGGAAAAAGGGCGCCACAGCTAGGAGGTGAAGCTGGAAAAGAGAACCCTGCGAAAGGTGACTTGTAGACATACATGCCAACATTCTCGAGCACCTGGGAGGGAGATTTAGCAACAGAAAGCGGGAGACAGGAATTTCCTCGTAGGATTGCATTGGGGATTTAATTAATTTAGGCGGGAGTAAGTAAAAAATATCAATATTTTTTATCAAAAAATCCGCCTAAATCGGGAGAGTTGGCATGTATGAGTAGGGCTAAGGTGGCGTGTGTCGCATCTCAAATGTGTCCACATATTAAAAATAAATGTCAACATGCCTAGCTCTATTCAGGAGCTCCATTGTCGATCCTGGTTCATTGTTTGTATTCTGTGAATTCTGGTTCGCCTTTCCCATTATGAACACAGGAAATACAGTCCCAGAATGCAAAGAAATACAATATGACTGGAAAATTATTTTTATATTGGAATCGCGCACGTAGGGCCCACGAATGTGTTGCCTTGAATAAATGATTAAGCTGTTGTTAACAGACATTTCAAGAGGCACAGGAGCAAGATGCTCAATATATTTGCCCCCAGTGCTTTAAGTGGGAAAACACATTGAGGGGGGCTCTCATTTGAGGAGTGGCTTGCATGATGGGCCTGGTCTAAGAGTTGATGGGCATGGCCCATACATGCCAACATTCTTGAGCACCTGGGAGGGAGATTTTGCAACAGAAAGCGGGAGATAGGAATTTCCCCATAGGACTGCATTGGGGATTTAATCAATTTAGGCGGGAGTAAGTAAAAAATATCAACATTCTTAATCAAAAAATCAGGAGTCTCCCACCTAAATCGGGAGAGTTGGCATGTATGCATGGCCTAAAGAAGTATGTAAGAATTCACAGGGCTGCCCTGGCCTACATAACTAAGTGCATATCGCAACACAATTTGCTTGGTACAACACATCAAATATCAACACCACTATTTATTGGACCCTTAACTAGCACCATTGACAAAAGTTTTGGTGTTGTGGTACACAGGGGCGCAACGAAACCTACATTTCGGGAGGGGGGGCACTTCAGAAAATGGGCAGGGCAAATTTGGAGGCTCTGTCCCCACTGGTCTGGTGCGGGGACCGACTATCAAATAGTAAATTTTAAAGCAAAATATGCAGAGGCGATGGAAGTCTTTCTTGAAAGTAGCAGCTTTAAAGTTTTACTGCGTTTATTCACAAACACATAAAAACTTTTAACACTGCCTGTTTTGGTAAATGTTTCCCTCACCTCTCTTCCTAACAAAATGCAAGTGCGCACATTCATGGGTGGAACTAGGCTAAAATGTTGGCAGGGCCTAACCCTTCAAATGTTGGGAGAGGTGCTAACTTCAGAGACAGTGGGGGAGTGGAAACTTACTTGTGTAGGGGCATCTAACCTATTTACGCAGTTTACTTAAAAATGTATGCATATGAATGTAGGTGCTAATAATGAAATGCTTTACGTAACTATTGTTCCTACAAAGCACTTCAAGGGCTCAGACCCGCCGGTTCGCTGCATTTCATAACATATCCCCAAACCGAGTGAAGAAGATCTCCAATCAAGACTTGGGTGCTTCTGACCTGCACCCACCTGTCAGCACTGTCACTTCTGATGCATGTCACAATGCCTTTAAATTCCATACAAAGCTTACAATAGATTGCAAAATCACACCTTCTTTGAATATAAACTGTTTGCAAGTGAGGAGGCAAGTTCAAGTAGAGTCAGTGCTGCATCCTGTGCCAAGAAAGTTGTTTATTCGTTTTAAAAGTGCTGTATTCAGAAGAGTAGTGGAAGTGAAAAAAAGGAATTAGTGGTATCTGCACACGAAAATTAGGTAGTGGGATGGTGGGAGATGGGGGAGGGTAGGACTGTCTCGGATGGGGTTTGACCTTTGGATTGCCATCTACAATGTCTCTTGTTGCTTTGTGGCTAGACTAGACTTTGTCTGAAATAATAAACAAACACTGGCAAAGTCGACAGTTTGGGCGTTTGTGCAAGTATGGGATAGGCACTGATATAATGGTATTACCTTGCAATAAGATTGCAACGGCTGAAAAATTGGGTGATTACCTAGACATATGACATTAACTTGAGAAAAAGAAGGTGATCCCAGGCTACCCCACCTGTCTATTCCACTAAGGTAGGTGAGAGCTACAGTACAGTTGTGTATTTAAGACACAAGAATTTGGTCAAAGAACCCTTTTAAATGAGTCTAGTGTTTTATGTATTTCGAATAAAAGGTATGTGGTTATCTCATGTGTTCTTTGACCAAATTCATGTGTCTTAACTACACAATTGTACTGTAGCTCCCACCTACCTTTGTGGAATGTAGATGGGTGGGGTAGCCTGGGCTCAACTTCTTTTTCTCATGTGATTTTTTTTTCCCTCACGAGACAGGTCACCTGTATTGTCACAGTTTATTACACGACAAGCGCAAGCCAGGGAACTCCTTCCCCTACAATGAATGTGGGGCACAATAAAACGTATTTTTTTGGTATACTACGGATTCTTTTTGAGTAGGCCTCCAACCCGTCTCTCACCCAACCTCCACAAACACCCAGTGTCACAATGGACCAGGAACCAGGCCGGTGTGCATCAATAAGATATTTATTTAATGAAAAGGGAAAATTAACCAATTAAAGCAGCCGCCACTGTTATGGCAACACAAAAAGCAATAATCTCTACAAAACAACCAGGTTAAGATATACTGTCACAGTTACTTCCGTTTTTTTAAATGGCAGAACAGAAAGAGAACAATTCAATACAATGATAGCACTAGCGTTAAGCACCACCCCTGCAACACTCAACCCCCCAAACATCAATTGGACTTGATTCCTTTGAATGGAAGGCAGTGGCAGGGAGTAAGAATACAGGGGGGAATTTGGTTTTGGTGTGGTGCCCACAGAAACAAAATGGGGAGTCAGCAAAGCAGGGGAAAATCTGGTTTTGGAGCACCAATGGAAGAATGGGGTTTTTATTGTTTCTCACAACTGCTAGTGAAAAGAGATGGAAAAACAGGGAATTCACTTGCTCATGTTTAGAAAGACAAGCAGAGCTTTTTAGGGAATACTAATCAGCACCTAAGGGGAAAATCGATTTTTAGAATATACAACACATGGTCACTGGAAAGGGAATGCAAATGAAAAATCGTTTTGACCACACAAATAGGGAAAGAGGAACAGAAGCAGAAAATCGTTTTTTGTGATGTTAAGCTTAATTTCAATGGAAAAGAAATTGCAAATGGAATTCTATTTTACTGAGGCTTGCAAATGACAGCTAGGCTCTGGGAAAGGGGTTAGCTCACAACAGGGAAATCGGTTTTGGTTCAGGATGACAAGTGCAAAGAGGAATGACTGTGGCAAATGGAAATTCGTTTACCAAGGCCCAATTTAAACACATGGACAAATTTGTTTCTGAGATCACCATGGGATTCATTATTTTGGGGCAACACTTTATAACTATAACAATTAACAAAAACACTGGGACAAAGATTGCTGGTTTCGAATTCCCCCAATCCCGATCCAGTGAAATTCAATGGGGGAATTAATTGATTTACTTACAAAAATACTAAGGATTTACACAGACAAATGAGTTTTTTTTTAATGGGGATATGCTAACGTACACATGCAAACAAGAGATTCTATATGGGGAGATGACTGAACTACACGGGCAAACAAAGGATTCTTCAATGGGGAGATGACTGAAATGCACTGGTAATTGGGGTTTTCAATGGGGAATTTTCAATGGGGAAATATTGGTTGCAATGTTACAGAAACAAATGGCTCATGCAATTTAGGGCTGGGGTTATTGCTACTTACATAGCAAGCCTTTGTTTAAGGTTCAAGAAAGCCATCTGCATCTCAGGACACTCTGGAAATATAGGTCAGTGGTCTGGTCACTCCACTCTCAAAGATGGTAAGTTTCTGCAGTCTTCTCTCCTTCCTCCTCCTTTTTCTGTTTTTTGTTTTTGTCCTGGTGTAGTCCTTATATAGCAGAAATGATGTCACCAATTTTACAATCTAGGGGAAGTACCCTGCAATAATCCCCGCCGCTAGGATTGGACAGTTACCCTCTCTCTCTCTCCGCCCCCAGTCAGGATTGGTTTAGGGTTTTGGAGAAACATCCATCTTTTCCCATTTGTCATCATCCTTTGTTTTCCTTTCAACTTTTTGGCAAAAACTAGTTATGTATCACAACTTCATAATTGTACTAGGAACTGCCATACTAAACATATTTTTTGTGTTAGCTGATCATGGGTAATTAGATAAGCCGCCTGCCAAATCCATACGATGTAGCATGGCCGTGTGTCACATTTTTGTCATTTTCATAAAATGTACAAAAGTTATGAATATGTAAGTGATCAAGCATATTCCTAATTTCATTTTCCAACTTTTCACCAACTCTCACATTTGTAACATGTTCAGATCACCGAGAAACCTAGTCTAACTGGCCATTACAGTTCCCAGAGTAACAGGTAGATGCATTTAATATCCTCAAAACCACCTGGAAATTACATGAAAAACGGTATAAAAATGAACTCAGTCCCAGTGGCGTAACACAAAATGTGGGGGCCCCCCTGCGAGCCATGCTGAGGGGGCCCCCCAACTCGGCAACAAATCACGGGTTGCGCCACACTCTGGGCCGGCCTAGACTGTCACGCTTGCACAATACGCATGAACGTGCTGCTGAAGGGGTATGCCGCACACTACACTAGGAAAAAGATATAAATATGTGTTTTAATGCAATATACAGCACACTTTCTGAGATAAATTGGCTATAAAGCCAGAGTGTTTGCAATTGTTTTGTAGGGTAACACAATCCAATACATGCAAGTCACCAACAGTGCACAGGAACATTAATGCTTCCAACTGGCTGCACAATGTAGACTAGTGTAAACACGTAATAACATTATAGTACAGAATGCCAGGCCACATTTAGACATACCTAGACTGTTTTCAGCAAAATGCCAGTCAAAGCAATAACACTCATCAAGAAGAGAGCACACAATAAAGCATGTGTCTCCATGGCCTCGAACAACACGGCCAAACTCTTTAAAATCTGCAAGGAACTGGTCAATCCTGTTGTGGTCTATACCTCTTCTGTTCCCTCCGATGCCCTCTTTACAGCTCTGGCCTCTCATTTCTCTGCTAAATCTCAGGACATCCTGTCCTCTATGTCCTCTTCCTCTCTCGGCCCATTTTGCCCATCTCTTCTCTCCTCCTCCTTTTTCCTCTCTCTCTGACAACACCTGACGAGGTTTCTAGACAAGTCCGATCTATGAAAGTGTCGTCCAAACAGGTGCTCCGCTGCTCCTCCAGAACCATCAAAGCCCATATTGACACCCTCGCTCCAGCCTTGGCCGATTTCTGTAATCACTCTTTCGCCACTGCAATGTTCCCCTCTCCCTTTGAGCACTCCCTTGTGCACCCACTCCTCAAGAAGCAGTCTGCTGATCCTACCTGCTGGAAAACTATCGCTCAATCTCCACCTTTCCTGAGCAAACTCTTGGAAAAGCTTGCCAACTCCCAGCTTACTCTCCACACTGAATCTGTTGGTTGTCTCCATGACCATCAGTCTGGCTTCAGAGCTGCCAGAGGCATGGAAACTGCTCTCCTTAACACCTGTGCTGCTCTCTAACCTTGATTCCAGCATTCCTTCTATTCTCATCCTTCACCTTTCCTCTTCTTTCGACAGGGTCAACATCCCCATCCTGATCAATCGACTCTGTGAGAACCTGGGCATCACAGATCAGACCCTAGAGTGACTGACCTACTTCCACTTGGACCGCCACTCCGCTCCCAGGTCGATCTTGGTCCCATTCTCTCCGCCACCTCTCTCTACCTGTGGCATTCCCCAGGGCTCTATCCTCTCACGCTGGTTTTTCAACCTCTACTTGGCCACTTTGGCCTCCCTGATCTCTACCTTATCCTCTAACTTTCAGTGTTGTGCGGATGACTCAGCTTTCCTTCAGGCTCCCCTCATCCTCCTCTCCTCTCTTGCTCATTCCTGACTGTCTATCCACGATTCAGGATTGGTGCGCCTCCAACAATCTCTGCCTTAATGCCAGTAAGACAGAGATCCTTCTCATTGGGACCCTTGCCACTGTGTTTCCTCTCTCACTATAGCAGACCACCTTGGGCCCTCTTCCTTTGCCTTCCTGCGAGGCAAAACAACTTGGTGTCATCTTCAACGCCACACTCTCTTTCTCTCCTAACATCTCGGACATCACCAAGAAGTCCCACTACCAGCTGCTCCTCCTCAAAGGGACTCTTCCCTTTCTCACTCTCCACCAGAAGCTCACTGTCTCTAAGCTGGACTACTGCAACAGCCACTTTCTCAATCTGTCTTCCTCTAGTCTCCGTCATCTGCAAATAATCCAGAACAGGACTGCAAGACTTAGCCTTGGCCTCAAGCCCTGGGATTGTATTTCTCCAGCCCTGAAATCTCTCCACTGGCTGCAAGGATCAAGTTCAAGAACCTTTGCATTGCCCACAAGGCTTTCTGGGGCCAGTGCCAACACTAAATCCAATGCTCTCTTCCAAAATACCTTCTTTCTCTAACCCTTCACTCAGCTACCTCCAACTCTCTAAGGCTTAGACATTTCTCCAGGCAGAGAGTGGGGGTAGACCTCTCTCCTCTGCTGGTGCCTCCAACTGGAATGGCCTCCCTGCCCCTCTCAAACTTGAGGCGGACAACCTGAAGTTTCGGAAGCAGCTAAAAGTTTTCCTCTTCTCTGCTGCTTTCGCTCTCTCTCCCCCCCTGCTGACCTACCTGACCTACCTGTCTGCTGTACTGACTGGCTGCTTGGCTACCCTCAGAGTCTCTCTGAGTCCAGGCTCTTTCTTGATTGATCACCCTTGCAATGCCTCTGGGCCTACCAGGCACTTAGGGGCTGTAACTGTAACCCTGCAGTCCATTGTTCTCCTTGCACAACCAATAGCTGCTCTTCCCTGGCTGCACTTACTGAGAGCATTGCTGCCCTGTTCCCCCCCCCCCCTCTCACTTGCACTTCCCTGCTCCCTTTTCCCTTGCACTTCTCGTTCTCACAATGACACAAGGCCTAGTGAGATTGTTTGTCTTGTCCTCCCTCTATCATCCCTCCCTTGTGTACACTTGTGTACAGGCGCATTATAAATGAATTGAATCACATCATATCATTTTATCACAGATGCCCAGAAAAATATACAATGCCGCAGTAAGAAATGGCTAGACTGGCAGCACCCAAATGCCAATCTAGCCAGGTAATTAAAGTTAGCAGGACTACTTTATCAGAAATGTCCAGTTAAAAGAAAGTCATACCAAACTGAGGAATGACTAGACTGGCTAAATCAAAATGCCTCTCTAGCCACTAATACCACATATCATGCCTGCTTAGCCTGGACATGGACAACCATTATGATTTATCACACAATCCTGCCCACCCACACATCCACTCTCCCTCCCACCCACCACCCCAACCTCCACAATCAGCTCCTTGGCCCAGAATTACCTCTGCGTCCCTCTTCCTTGTCCCAGAGCTTTCGTATGAGGCTCCTTGCCTCATAGGTAAGTACTGGGATGAGGAACAGTGGGACTAGGAGGGATGAAGATTACAGGTAGCTAAATCAGGCATTACCTCCATGTACCTCTACCTCTTCCCAGTACTTTTGTATGAGGCAGAGTGCCTCAAACGCACGTACTGCCTCGTATATAAGTACTGGGACGAGGAAGAATAGGGCTAGGAGTAAGCAAGGCATTAAACACAAGTAGTAGCGCAACACCATTGAGTTGACTGGGCTTCAGCACTACCCCCCCTGACATTTTGGGCTATATTGACTCAACTTGGCTAACATTTAGAGCAGTTGCCAGACCGAACACGAGACAGATTTTAAACGGCACCTGGTTTTTGCTGTTAACAAGAACCCAGCAATTACCAACGTAAAGCATTTCACTGTTAGTACCTGCATTCAAATTCCACAATGTTTAGGCGATTGAAATCGTGATGTGGGTTTAGTATTTGCATGCCAGGGGAGTGATTGGAAGGGTAGAGAGGGAACAGGAGACTTATAGGAGAGAGTTAACTGCTTGTAACATTGAATCTGCACTAGAATAGTCTCATTAAAATGCGTAAATAATTTGGATGCGCCCACACAAATAAGTTTCCCCCTCCCCACCGCATGTGAAGTTAGCGCCTCTCCCAACATTTGAAGGGTTAGCTCCCCCGAAATGAAGGTTTTCTTGTGCCCCTGGACACAAGCACACACACCATTCACCTTATACACACCCAGTCATCCACACATTTAAGTGTGCACCCTTTCACCATACACTCACACAGGTAGCCACCTATACATTTATGTGTGCACCCTTTCACCATGCAGGCACACCCCCACAGCCACCCATACATTTAAGTGTGCACCCTTTCACCATACACACACAGGCAGCCGGCTATACATTTGAGTGTGCACCCTTTCACCATAGACTCATACACGCACACCTCATGGAGTTGAGAGGGGGCCCTATTACTTAAAAAAGAAATTGGGGCTCATTACGGGTCCAGCGGTAACCGTGCCGGTGCTACCGGCGGGTTGCCGCCAGACCCATAAAAAATTACTATGGCCTGACTTCCCGGTGCCACCGTGCTATTTCAAGTCCGGCGGCTGGGAAATCAGGTGTCGGTAATTTCGTTAAACCCCAGACTCCACGGGAATGGGGACACAGAAGCACCTGCACCATTGTTAACGGTGCCGGTGCTTCCGTGACAGGTCTGCCTACCGTGGCTGCTGTGCCTGGCAGGGTCAGACCTGTCGGGCACGGCAGCCCCACAAGGCAGACCTGTAATATGCAGGTCCGGAAACAACAGTGCCTGTAAGCTTACCAGCACCGTTGTTTCCGGACCGGCATGGTCAGAATGAGCCCCATTGTTTCTTTTTTAAGTCACTATAACTTCATTAAGAAATTATTTCAGTTAAGGACCGAACCATAATCAAAATAATTTCTTTATGATGGCTGAGTGGCTTCAAAAACAAACAATTTCTTTTTGAAGGCATAGGGTTTCCCCACCCCCCACCCCATGACATGGAGGCCTCCAGCCTAGGGTCTTCCATGTCATGGGTTACAGGGGCCCTCAGGCTTCAAAAAGAAAGTTTCTTTTTGTAGTCACTCTGCCTTCATAAAGAAATTATTTCTGTTACAGAAATGTTCTTTATGAATGCAGAGTGAATTTCAAAAGAATTTTTTTTTTTTTACTGGGGCCCCCTCCCAGCCATGTGCTGGTGGGGCCCCCCACACCGCGGGCCCCCCCACACCGCGGGGGCTGCAGGGGCCCCTGTTACGCCAGTGCTCAGTCCACAGTATGGTTGCTGCACAAAATGCCTAAAACGAAAATAGTCTTTTAAATTAATTGTCGGTGTTCCTTTTCAGAAAATGGGATGGCTGCTTCATCCCACACAGCCATATGGCTGCACCTGCACCAGCCTTGGACCAGAGGTTTTAATGAGTCTCTTTGAAGTTAGTGTGTGCTCTATGCAGTGGGTGAATCAAAGATTCACACCTTTTAGTCATGCTCCAGCCAAGTATGGCTTTCTTTTTAAGTCCCTGCTTTCCTAGTCAGCGGGTCTGGAGGATACAGAATTTTGACACCTTTAGCAGCACCTAACTTGATTGCGGGGTTATTAGATGGGAGATGTGACATCCAGCTGGAAGTGGGGCTTTCCTTTGTGAAGTTTTGTCCTCCGTCAGGAACAGGTTTTTCCTGAAGACTCTTCACATGTCACTGGAGTTTTTGTGGGTGTAGCATAATATACATTGCTTTGGTCAACCCACACATCATGTTTTGCTTTCCTGACATTTTTTTGTGAACAGTGATATTTTTTCCCATTTTGGCTTTTTAAAGCCGTTTTTATTTGCAGATACATGTGCAGGCCGTTTTTGCTTTCAATGTTGAAAAATCCTGTTTTCCATGTTACAGGATTATTTGATTCCTCCTTCTTTTGTAAATTACCTGCTCTTTTTTCCATTGATAATGATAGGTAGGCCCCTTTCCACAGGGCTCTTTAACTTTGCATGTAACAAAAGCAAAAACTTGCCCATTTTTGTTGCAGTGTTTAAATGCCTGCCATTCATGTGAAAAACAAAAGCAAAAGCTAGGCCGTTTTTGTTGCAGGGTTTAAATGCCTGCCATTCATGTGAAAAGGACTTCTGTTTGGGGCTCTTAAATGCACCCCACAGTATACAAAAAAGAGGGTTCGCTACCCATTGTTTTTTGACGATATGGCATTAACTGACAAATGCATTTTGATTATGTCAACCCAAAACTGTTGGCTTTGTGATTACTTGTTTTTAAAAAAGAATTCAGTGCATGGAACAGATCTAAATCAAGTGGCTGAAGGCACACTTGGATGAGTCTTTTTTTTTTTTACACCAGAAGCCATTTACAACTGTAATTAAGCCATTAACTCTCAGCAGACTGCTTAGAAATAACCTTGGAATCTTATGGTTAATGTTAATGCTTGCTACCGCTTGCTCTAAGAGATCCCATGAGGATGTGTTTTGGGAGGGGCAGGTAGTGGGCAGGACTGGCTATAGGAATTAGCATGGCCATGGGCAACCAGTGGGCTGGTAAATGCCAAAACACCCTCAAGCTGTGCGTCCCTCCTCACAACTCACCTCCCTCCTAATTGTACTCTAGTTCAATAGTTTCGGCTTACAGACAAAATTAAAAAAAGAATGAAGTAAAACTAAGGTAAAAGTGAACCTCTCCGGTCAGTTGCCCCTCTGGTCCTTGGCTGCTCTGGTGAACTCTCCCCTGGTCCTTAGCTCCCTTGCGGGTTGGACCTTTGGTCCATCCCTCTTTTGGCCTTTAGCTCTCTGGTGAGTCGATGGCAAAAACAAGAAGTAAAATGCTTCAATTTTCTGTCAATCACACAAACAAGTACCTTAACTACCTGAAACGCACATGCTGACAAAAAATCTAAAACGTTCACCTTACAGAGCCATATCTTTTAAGATCTGCACACATCAATGTTGTAAAAAAAAGGAATCTTGGCCTGATCCCTCTGCTACTGCATTAGCCCTCTACCCTATTTCTTGCAGATCCTGAAGATCCTAGAAAGTGTGAAAAGGGCAGATGGTGTGCAATGAAAGACTAAATATCATAAGCATAACAGGACATATCAGAGTGTGGGGCAGTACTCTGGACGGCCCAAGCAACTTCAGTGGCTGGGAGCAACAGGGGAGAAAATGTAATGTTGGTTCAACCAGAGTCCTCTATAATAGAATCTCTGGTGAACAGACTGGCTGGTGAGACTATATCTGCCTGTCAAATCAAGTGTTACGAGACGGGGAGGGCCAGTGCAGCAATAATGCAATTCAATGTGACAGTATTGAAGCCACTAGCAGAGGAGCACCAGGATACATCAAGGTGTCCCTACACTTATTAAAACGGTCCGATTGTAAGGGTGTAGACGTAATCACTTATAAGCACTCCAATTGGGTGAGATTACATTATTTGTCTAGGATCACACACTTACGCTAAACAGCAAAGCAAGGATTTTAACACACACTGCAATTTAGGCACAGCCACCTTCTTTCACACTTTACTTGGTACAAATATTTAAGTTTTGGGTGTCAAGGCTTATAATAATACTGTCCTATAGAATTTACTTGTAAAATACACAAATGGATAGTAAAGCATCATTACAAAATGTAAATCCTTATAGCAGCATGTTGAGCCAAAATAATATCTGTGTATCTTTATTTTCCACATCCTGAATGGAAAACTATAAGGTGCAAAAGGCAAAATATCTATTTAGCCACTTTATTTTCAGCGCTTTAAGATACAATAAAAGACGTTGTCTAATAAACTCACTTAGGTTTGGAGATTCGTCACAAACCTCCAGCGTGGTGTTATGTATGGTTTTGAAAATATTCAACTAAGGACATCAAAGCAAACTTGACTTTTTAGCATATCAAGCTATTAGCCATTATGGGTATAAACACATATTTCAAAGGGTGCTTTGTTGTGTTGCACACTTTAGCTGTCACAGATTTGCAAGGTGACTGGTGGTCTTTCATTTGGAAATACACTATCATGCATAAGAAAGGCTATGCTGCTGATGAACAAAGCAATGTCATTACGGCACCGGCTGCAGAGCCTGGTACGCAGCCTGTGTGTCTGACGATGGCTGTGACTCGGGGAAACGGGCAGTACTTAATCATCCGAGCTGAGCAGAGTGTAGATTTGCTTTGGAAGAGTCAAAATTCTCCAGGAAATGTTTCATGATCCTTTGAACTATTAAAGCGTCAGCTCGGAAGACCGGCCCCTTAGCTCTCATTTCAGCAGGGGGAGGGATTAGCTCAATGACATTGTGCGCCTGTGCTGGTTCATTAGCCAGTACATAGGTCAGGCAAGATAGATTAATGACGGTTACAAACCACGTTCTCCATAAATAATGAGGGTTACGAAGATAAATACCTTCTGCCCTAATTCAAAGACACAGCAGGAAAATCAATGAACTGCACAAGCACAGCACCCACACACTGTGATACATACTGGGGACATCACTGATGGCACCAATACAAGTGTAACTCCCCTTTGCTTTCCTTTCCTAGCGTTTTTCTCATCTATTGCCATGTTGAGCCTTCTTACTCCCTAAGCTTTGATAGTTAAGAATTACATCAGTTTTTGTTTACTTCTTGATCTTTGTTGCATTTACACAGTCAGCACTGTGATGGGCTGTAGGCAACTGTCAAATGGGTTGTGGACCCTGCTGTTATTTGGAGCACACACCCACACACACAGTTCCAAAGGGGGAATTGGAACCTACACGTCCCGCCTGTTTGAGGGTATCCAGAATCCCCAGTCAACCTGTCCCTCCCACCCCATAATATGGGAAAAAATCTCATGCCTGCCTCTCTGCCATGAGCCAGCAATGATGCTGCATCGCAGTAGATCTGCCAGTTGCCAAAGGACTAAAACCAGGCTGTAGCTAAAGCCCATACACTGCTTATGAAAGGATCAGTAGAGGCCAATGGAGAGGAGCTGGGCCAGAGTGTTTTAGCTGGCATTATTGTAGGGTGATGGGCTGTGGAAATGGGTCACAACTGCTGGGTGTTCAGAAGCAGACCTTACATTTTTTTTCCGTAATACTTGCAGCTGCCCCCTGTGTGGTATTTTGAAGCCTGTTAGGAAACCTTCTGACAAATCCCTCTCAGTCATCGAGGGTACTTAGACAACCACCCCAACAGCTTTTCCACTTTGATTGGGAATGGGCCTTTAATCAACAGGTCAGGTTGGTCCCTATTTGTTCCCCTCCCGTCCCCTTAAAGTTGCTACAAGTCACTTTACCATGCCCCGCCGTTTGCAGTTCCTCGACTGATCGTGTTGTGGATGACTGCGTGCCACTGTCCCTCCACCTAGCTCCCCCCCCCCAATAACTCATTGCTGGGTAACAGCCTAGGCCCTGTGGCCTTGGGTGTAGCATTGGCCACCCTGTGAGTAGCATACTGTTCCTTCCTGCTCGTTCCGGTAAGGACCTCATTTGATGTTGGACTGTCGCTCATGCATTCTGCCTGACCAATGATCGCTGTTACCACAGCAAGTTCCTCCTCCAAGTCTTTCTCCAAGGCCCGTGTTAGTTTTGCACTGCCTTTTCTTAGAGCCCTGTGATTCCATGCTGCCCCCTGATTCCTGCGATCCTGTACTCAAACTTCATTGATCCCTCTTAGGATCACTGGGCTGTCCTTCGCTGGGCATGGCAGGCCGAGGGTCCCCCATCTGGGCCATCGCCCCCTCCCACCCCATTATTTTTGCCAATGCAGAAAATATCTGCCAAAACACATGGTCCGGCCCCATGGTGATGCGCCTGTTGATGGTTGGACCTCGATAGACGTGTCCTCTATTTGGGTGTCTTCAATAATTTCCATACGTGGGCTTCCGTCCTCATACATTCCTGCGACTTTTGCTTGCCTGTCCTTAATCCCGTCCTGGCTTGGATCTTCCTGTACCAATCTTTTTAGCACACTTCGCCGTCCGTTGGTCTTCTTGTGCGACCCAATTCTCTTGCTTCTTTAGCCCTTAACCTTACCCTCGTTCATTGGACGCACTGGATACATGGACACTGCAACCTTGCTGCCCTCAGCTCATCAGGCAACAAGGCTGTTTGCCTAGATTACAGTGTTTATAAGTACCCCACAGGAGATGGGCCACCCTCTATTCCCCCCCCATAATGCCCTTTTAGCACCTTAGGGATCCCTCCGCTACACCCACTTCCTGAAGCTGGCGTCGGCTAGTCTGGCGAGGGGTACCCCCCGCTGGTCCCTCCTGTTGGGGACGGGTGGGGACACGTAGGCCCGGGGAGGCCTGCTGGGTGATGCAGCTATGGCAGCGTCCTCCACAGGCCGCCCTCCGATCGGCGCGCCCTCTAGCTGAAGTGCCAGCCACAGCCTAGAACAAACTAAGTTGAAGTTTGTGCGACTCTGTTGCTGGCACTTCTGTCAGTCGGAGCTGTCTTTCATCATGGCGGTGGGATAATTTTTTGTGATTGCTGCAGCTGCGGTGGGATAATGTCCCGCCATGGTGTGGTGGGACAGGGCGCCCTGGCAGAGCCTCACTTTTTGGAGACTGCCGGGGCTCGGTCCGGGCTAGCCCTAATTACCCCTCATACACCTTACTCGTCACGGTCCTTGATTTTGTAAATACGGTGAAGAGGATGACGTGAATTCCAATTAATGAAGGATGCTGGTAAGTAATACTGGCATTACCCCCTCGTCCGCCTTCCTCGTCACAGTAATTTTGAAATCAATGACAGGGACGAGGAAGATTACAGGTAAGTAAACCGGGAAGTTCCGGTGGTCTCCTTCCTTCACGCCATTTCGGGCTCTGCCCTTCCTCGCACAACGCGCACACTCTTACAATACACGTTGTTGCTGTGGACAAAACGAACGTGTTTTTTTTTATTTTTTTATTTTTTTTTATTTAGCATCTGTGCACCTGATTAAAGTGACGCCCCTCTAGCCCCCTTTGCAAACAAAAATAGATTTCTGGCGTCAGCCGCTTTTCCTGATTTTGATTGGAGGTTTTACACCCCGTTTCTAAGGGTTTTTGTTCCAAAGCAACTTTTGCAATATGGTTCAATTTTGCTCACTTCAAGCCAATTTCAAAGCCACTTTCGCAAGCAGTCACGTGCGAAAGTGCCTTTAAATGTGGCGCAATACAAAAAAAAATGCTTTTCCTTGAATCTCAGTTATCCTAGCAACAGGCCAGGGCGTCTGTGGGCTTATTTATCTAAATTATTGTTCACTTATTGTCTCGGCACCAATTTTGCTTTCGTTTTGTACTGTTCTGAAGAACAAAAGCGTGGACAAATGGTGGTGATGTGCCGTGTTGGGGGTGCACTCGCAATATTGAGCTATCTGTATAATATTTTAAATGCGTGGAAAAGAGTCCAATGTTATCTATTCTCGAGGGCATATCGCAGAGAACACTAGTGTAACAGCGACCTCTGGTGGATATCTGACACAGCAAATAGGCCCGACAGCTATTCTGCAGTTTTACCAGTGCAATTAAGGGGAGAAGACAAGGGAGAACAGACAGTCGATCATCAGGCACGTTGCATTTGGGTCGTTCTAGTGCATAGAAGGTCACAGGGAGGGGGAGGTCCAAGTGCACCCAGTCGGCAGAGACTGGGGTAAGTGCAGAGAGAGCCACTCTCTTGAGTTATTCTAAGTTCAGTGAAGGTGGGTGGAAGTAGGGCCCTGAGGCAAGTGCGAGAAGGACTAGCGGGGGTGCCTGGGACCAGTGAGACTCTGAGGTACACCAGGCGGCCAGTCAGCAAGCTGTAAGGAAGAGGAGGGAGAGATGGAGAGACCAGAGGGCTAGGTTAGCAGGGTAGAGGGAGAGCGAAGGAAGATGAGAAGAGGAAGTTTTTGAGGAGTTTTGGACGCCCCCCTCCTTTCCTTCTTCCTTTTTTTAACACCCTTTTACACATGTTTTATTCTCCTTCCATATTTACCATGCATAAGTATGTTCAGTATGGCGAGTCATCAGAATTTGGTTGGCAAATGTGGGTTCCCATATTCGGAGGCAATTGCAGATTAGGCAGAGAGTAGTTGGGGGAAGAAGGAAAGAGAGCATTAGGGGGTGGGGAGAGATCAGGAGACCAAGAGGGAGTAGTAGAGGGAGAGAGAGAAAAAATAGTGTGATAATGATTAGGGCATGGAGGGAGAGGAGTGAAGAATGAGGATAGAGCTGAGTGAGAGGAGAGAGCGAGAGGCACAGAGAACACAGTAAGATTCTGCGAGAGGAGTGTGGAGTTGGAAGGAAAGGGAGACAAGGGAAAAAACATGGATGAGCGAGAAAGAGAATCAAGGGATTCGAGGACAAACTATAGGGTAAAACCAGAAACCCTTAGGAAGTCTTGGTGGGAGATAGATAGAAAATGCCTTTAGGACTCCCCTTAGAAAGAGGCTTAGAGAGAAGGCAGTAGGAATTACTGATCAATATCCATAATATCTGAAAGATCTTATCTGGGAGTACGACAGCCTGGGGTAGTGTGGAGATCGAGGATAGAAGTAGAGACCCTCTTAGCCTGTTCCTCTACAAGATTTCCGAAGCGGATATCGAAGAATTGTAAAATGGAAATCTTTAAACTTCCTCCGTTGTGGTTGGATTCTTGTGGCTGTCCATGACACGTGGTGTACATCTCTTGGCCTAGATCGAACCTCAATGCGAGTGATACTGACTGCCCCTAGATTATATAAGAGTATGTCAGTAAGTAAGAGTAAGTCAAAACTCAGAAATAGTCCACCAGTGGAAATTCGTAAAATTCCCAACATACTCCATTTTGAAAAACGGATCTAAACTGCTTTATTTAACTAAGGTTTTTAAGTGTAAAGCCAGCTTGGCCCTCACTAAGGTTGCTGTTTCTTCTCGTATTTTGCATGCAGGGATACCTTTGGGTTGCAGCACCTCGTACTGTCCATTAAATAGACATTTAGAATATAAATTGGGAAATAATAATTCATACCATTCCATCCCAGTTTCTGCACTTTCAGGTGCCATTGCAGCAGGGGTGGAAAGCCCCCAAATCTGCTGTTTGGGTCTGTAGCACATCGACAAATGTTCTGCCCACCCAGACTCACTATGCCGCCTTAACCCAGTGCCAACCTAGAGTACTTGTGGAAGTCATGAAGAAGTTCCACATTGGACAACAAAAACCTCAGTGTACGAATCCGTTCAGGATGCCCTATTCAATTCTTCTTTATTCTTTCGATACAATCCTTCAGAGCACCTTTGCTACCTTATGCTTGCTTTAGCTACTTTAAGGTTTCCTGTGATCCTCTGGGGTCGAGGGGTGAGAGACAGGCCAAGGAGAAGACTAAGATCGTAGTTAAGTTATCATGTTGACCGGTAGCTAGTAGGCTGATTGGTTACACATTTTATGGAGGCCTCCTGCCTGTTAAACTGTCGAGAAAGAGTGCAAAACTCAGCAGCAACACTCCTCCCAAGACTGGAAAGATCGGAACATATAACCCGGTTTACTGGGTACTCCTTCGGCCTCCGTTCGAGTGCAGAATTCAGTTTGAGACCATGGGTTTCACCCACTGTGCCTTTGATGACAGGGGCCACGAATTCACTGAGGAGATTCATCCAATAAGGGCCTTCTAGAACGCTCAAATCATGCGATGTGGCCCGTTTAATTCAGAAATGTTTTTTTAACTGGAAATGCCACATAGTCCTCTTTCTCTTTCCTTTCAAAAAGTCACTTAGAAACGGACACTAGACAACCTAGAATGGACCTGCATTCCACAAATACTGGACCCAATGTGTTTGGTAATAAGCTGCCCAATCATTCGGGACTCCGGGACTCCCCTGAGTGTAATACTGCAAAGACAAGTGCCTCCGAGGCCTGACTCAATCGTGTTGGTCTCACCCCCGGATTCTTCATATAACAGACACAAGACCTCAATACCACGTTTCCATCACAGCCCGAGGCTGGGCCTGCGACAACCATAGCATTCTGTGCGGCCTGCAAGACAGAAGGAATGACATCTATCACCACCCTGCAAAAGCCAACCAAAACACAGACTGATGCAAAATCCGCTTGGTTGCATTCACACAGGATTCAAATTGTATGAAGGTCTTGAAGCCCTCTCTTCTGATGCGAAACCACTGCTTCACCTGCCCAGTGGCAGAAACCCAACCTGGTCGTTCTCTCCAACAAACCATGGACACAAGACTCTACATGCAGTACAGGTGGGAACATGGAAAGTGGAATACTCACAAACCAACAATCATCATAATAATGATACCAAGAATAATCTGGGCCCTATTCCTGATCCATACAATCAGTCCAGTCAGTGCGCTCCCTCAGCTAACCTAGTCACGTTTTATTCTGTTCTCACCTTCATTTAACTCACGTTTTAAATTGAGCCAACCTTGCCCTAGGATTACTGAATATTACATAATCCACACACCCATTTACTCTCTCCTTCAGTCCCGCGCACATGACAGTTTTGTTTTATAATATGGACCACCGGCGGGAGGGGGTCGGGGGGGGGGGGGTATTAACATGCACATCTTGGTGTTCACATTTGATCAATAAGTAAATGTTATGTTTTACTGTGCGATGTTATTGTGGATGTGTGTAACTGTTATCTTTCCTAGGTTGTTGAAACTCTAAGCCAGTTTACAAAAAAGTTAACAGAGCTCCATCTTGGAAATATGTAGAGGTACTCTGAAATGATGGACAACGGTACAGTCCCATGCAAGATCACGTAGTAATCTGCCCACCGAGGTGTGCACCGAGGCAAGGACCGGAAAGGACCACTTTGCCATGAACGACTTTTCCAGCCTTCAGCGTTTTGTTTCAGCTTTACTCTGCAGCCTTGTGGAGAGGTAAACTTGCCTCATTCACTTTAGCCATGCCCCTTTTTTGGCGTTTCCATAAATCTGGAACGTGCGCGCACTAGCGCGTGCGCACCGAGGCAAGGACCGGAAAGGACCACTTTGCCACAAACGACTTTTCCAGCCTTCAGCGTTTTGCATCAGCTTTACTCTGCAGCCTTGTGAAGATGTGATTACACCAATGGACTCATAACATATTTGAGGATATTTGCTAACTTATAATTATATTTATTTACTTGTTTTAGGTAAACTTGCCTCATTCACTTTAGCCACGCCCCCTTTTTGGCGTTTCCATAAATCTGGAACGTGCGCGCGCACACCGAGGCAAGGACCACTTTGCCACGGCGTCGTGTGCGGCCTGTCCCTTCCTCCTTTGAGCTCTTCAAGTTTAACCTGTACTCGAGATGAGTTATATGCATGGTAAACATTTTGCATTGTGCACGCTCATGTTTGGTAATAGCCACTGCATTTGCCAGTCACGCCTGTCTTGCCTTTCCTCCCTCTGTTTTTCTTTTTCACGCAAGTTCACATTGTGCGTTGTAAGGCATTTAACTCGTTCCATGTTACAGCGTTTGAATTCTCTCAAATCAGACATGCCGGCTGAATTGGCTCTTTCGCAGCATAGGGGATGGGGGGCTCCAAAGGGAGGCAGTGCTACGCGAATCTCTCGCAAAGCCATTACTTTAACACCTGCTTCCCGTGGCTCTCCTTTTACCCCGAAACTTGACATTCGAAAATTCTTTCCGGATACTCTGCAATCTGCTATAAACACAGCATCAAACTCCTCCCATAACAATCAACACACGCAGGAACTCCCAAGAAATCCCATTAACACTGCCATGTGCACAACACAGATACAATTTCTGAAAAAGGTGCAGCTGTATCGGATGACACTTTACTGGGCTCCACCACGTCTGCCCCCAGCAGATATTCCAACTCATGGAGTGGTGGACACAAGCTATGTCATACCAGACATTTCAAAACATGCCGGTAATTATGACATATCTAGTACTTCCGATGCGCCATCTGCATCTACGCCTAGTGCTAACAGCTCTATAGCTACTGAGACCTCAGCAATATCTTTCGTGCTCCCGACACCACAGGGAAATACAGCTACTCGATCTGAGCCACAAGCAACAAGATTGCCTATACAACCATCCATGCTTGAAATTACTCTATCAGCAGTTAACATGACAATAACAAGTCTCTTTAAGTTATTCGAATCCCTAGAGACAAAATTAACAAAACAAACGGAATTAATTGAGCAAATCTCTGGATGGATTGTGAATGAAATAGCTGTGAAAAATGAATGTGCTGCTCAGAATGCAGGACAACATCTTAACATCCCCATTCCGGATGTGGCAGCAGCTCGCTTAAGCTTGTTGGAAGTTTTTTCCCCAGCAGTTCCCTTCATTGACCAAGTGATAGTTCCCAGTGGAACAGAGGAGTTCGCAACAGATCACTGCGAAGCACATGAGCTGGGGAAAAAACAGCTCATGGATTAGCATTGATCCCGGTCCGCATAAGAACGCATCGGACGTAATTCATATTCCTATTAATGATGAACACTTTGACATCTTCACTAACAACAAAAAAAACTCGCAACTTAAATCGAAACAGACTGCCAAAGCGTGCAAGTCAAGACCTGACAAAAAACAGCCAACTCGAAAGAATAAAACACTCAGTGCTAAAGTGAATCAACTAGAGGCAGCCTCAAATTTACCCATAGACAATGGCGACAAGAGCCTTCACTTTTCTTCAGGCAATTAAATACACACTAACGCATGTCCCCTTGAATCAACAACTTGAAGCAATCAATGCACATCGAGATGCCATTGACATAGAAACCAATGGATCCACACTACTGGCTAAAACAAATCAGACAGAAGTTCCAAAGAAAAACAAAACTGCAGAGAATTTGTCAATTAAGACAAACCGAATGAATGGAGTCCCAGATGATGCCTACCTTGAGCAGCGCAGACAAGACATTCGATCAGAAATGGAAGCATATTTCAACATGCAAAGAGTGAATATAAGCACTGTCTCAAACTTAATGTTGAATAAAGCCGACAAAGACACTCGCCCATTAGTGGGCTCAAACGAAAATAAATCAATCTCTAGTGCTCCGGGCTCGTCAAATAGCGCTCATAATCCAGAAAGCTGCAAAGAGCAGCGAACAATCGAACAGATAACAAAGAAATCAAAGGTATCACTAATTAATGACAATGATGCTCAACTCAATGAACGGAGAAGACTTATCAGAGAAGTAGTTGATGAATGCATGAATGCTCAACGATTAAATGGGGTTGCAACCACTCATCTACAAACTAATATGGTTTCAGATGCAACCGTAGCTGAATTACGTACTACTGGAAAAAGCATTTAATCGTTGATACCCAAAATTCTCAAATAAATTCTTTGGAGTCTCTACAACATGATCAGTGTCTCCAGCCAGTAGTTCTCATTGCTGTGGAGAGGCAGATTGGAATCACCCCCTTACCAATGCTTCAATACAAATCACAAGAGACTTGTTACAAGAACAAACGTGCATCGAACAATCAATAAAGACTTGTTTGGGCGCGTATTTCAAGGAGAATGAATCTATGAATACAGCAGGAACATCTTCTCATGCAAGTGAAATAACAAGTGCAACTCAAATTGCACCCAGTCAAACAAATATTGGTCAAGACCGATGGACCAACTCAACGACCTCCAAGGAGGATGAGATACAAGTACTGAGAAGCAGGGATAACCTCAATCAGGAAAAAACATTGAATAACTCAAACAGAGCAATTAATAAAGAACCAATAAATAAGGTTGCTGCACAAAAGATACTCACTAATAATGAAATGTCGTGCCGCTCCATATCTGACATTTAATCTGTGTCGAACAAGTGTACTAAACATTATTGGTGACATTCCTGAACTAGAAGACATATCTACATTAGATATTGACCAGATTGAATTTCTGAGTGACCAAGATCTTTCAATAGTACGTTTATGGATACCATCAAGAGTTGTATTGAATGCACTGTGGAAAGCCAAGATGGACATATTCGAATTAGGGTTCATTATTGCACAAGATTCTCATGCCAAAGGTCAATTAGAACAACAAACAACCGCAGGCACGAAGTATGTAACTCAAATATATCAACAAAGATTTGCTCCAGAAAGTATGCATATTACAAGAACATAACAATCGGCGCCCTGCATACAGAAGATCAGCCTTGCCTCATGGAATACCCGTGGTCACTCCCATCTTCAGATGGTGAAAGGAAACAGCATTGAAGATTATGATATAGTGGCTTTACAGGAAACGTGGCTGATGAATACTCCCCTTTGGAACAATCACAATGTTATACTGCTGCCGGCAGCCAAAGCGTCTAAAGGTAGACCGATGTCAGGGCAATTGGTAGCAGTTAAGAAGAACAGTGGCATGACCATTGATTTATGGTCAGCTCCAAATAACTTTTATTAATGGTCAGGATCAAATTACAACACTCGATTTTCGCATTAATTAACATATACAGAAATCCAGCGGGCATCACAGACAACGCATTTTATGGAGCACTAACAAAACTACTGGACTTGATATTGGCTTCGAAAGACATCTCAGCCACCATACTTGCAGGCGACATCAATTTAAGTTGCATCTGTAATCGTCATTATACAAGATCGAAGCAGGCAGAGAGGTGGATCTCGTTCATGGCAGATAGGAACTTCAGGATGGCAAATGGATCACTTCCTGGAGACGTACCCCGGCAGTATACGTGGCATCGTGGACTTACGGGTAACGTAATTGACTACATTTGCATGGATGGCAATCTGTTTAATTTAGTCAATCAATTCAATGTCATACAACAAACAGTGACCATCACCTGCTCTCCATGACATGGCCATGGGTTCTACAACAGCCCCCTATCCTTACCAGCAAAATGAAACAAAATGTAATTGTTAACAATGCAAAGACACGATTCAGATGGGCAGATAAGAACTTATACATGCTAAACGATCTAGCAATTCAAGCAAATCATACCAATTTTTAGTATACCGTTGCCCTGAACAAATACAGAACTATATTTAGCAAAAATGATCGCCATGTTTTTTCTCACAAACATCAATTTGATCCAGAAGTAAAACATTGCAAAACTGAGCTAAGTAGAGAAAAAAAAGCTATTAGTTTACTTCCACTTAAAGAACAATCTCAAGCCACTTGAAGAGCAAAAACTAAATTTAAAAATTTGACTCGAGGAAGAGTTGCGCTAATGTTCCAAGCAGATAGTGAACAGATGATGCACACTCTGGAAAATAAAAACACTGCAGAAATATGGTCGCTGTTAAATAATGCCCAACATGATAAACAAAGCTTTTGTCAGATAAATGGTGTCATGGAATGGCAATGGATACATCACTTCTCACAACTGTATAGTGATACAGGTTTTGTCAAATCATCTTAAATTTTTCCTGAAGCCAGAATATGGGATTTGGACTTCTCACCCACACTTACAGAAGATCTGATAAAACGCTTCAGTAGATCAAGAGCAGCAGGCCCGGATGGCTTAAGTAATTGTATGTTTAAAGCACATCCACTACTCTGGGCAAACATCCTTGACAAAATCTTTAGAGCCATTGTAACTAACAGAACCTTATCTGACTCTTGGTGTAATTCTATAGTGGTACCTATTTTCAAAAAAGGAGATAGATCTAATCTCAGCAATTATAGGCCAATTGCATTGTTAGATGCCCTGGGAATTGTTTTTGCAAGAATAGTTTTGAAGGAGTTTAATTCTTAGACAAAATGTTCCCTTAAACGTGACCCCAATAAAACCAGGTTTGTGCCCGGCATGGGCACCTCTATTAATCTGACGTGTATAAGTGCAATAAAGAGTCAGGCACGAGCCAGCAAACAACCAATATATCTGGCCTTTGTTGACTTCAACGCTGCCTTCGATTCAGTTTCACGGACGTTATTAATGGCTAAATTATCAACAGCAAAATGTCCAGAAACGTTAAAAGACATTATATTTGCATTACATTCTGCAACTACCATATAGATACGACTCAATGCAGAAGGACTACTCTTGTCCTCGATTAAAACAGCCAGGGGTCCGAAACAAGCGTGTATAATGGCGTCTGCTCTGTTTAGCTTCTTTATTCATGACATCCAAGAAGTTTTCAATAATCAAGTAACAGATGCACCAAAATTGGATGGTAGGTCCATAGCAGCATTGTTGTATGCAGATGACCTAGTGCTTTATTCCAAAAGCCTGTCAGGTCTTCAAATGCTATTAACTCTTTTGTCCATATATATATATTTTATTTTTTTTTAATTTAAAAATGTTTCAGTTTAAATTAAACTTTTCATTTTATCTTATCAAACTTCTTACATTTAAGTTATACATTTCAATCAGTTCACATTTTCAATTCTTTACATAATCTTCTTCCAAAAGTGAAAGATTATGTAGATCATTCGTTTCTCGGTCCCTGACAGTATCCAGGCCCATCTTTGTTCCGGGCTCATTGTCTTATGTACGCACTCAAAGTAGGATCGACATACATTTCTTTCTTGGTCAAGGGCGGGACATGACATTGTAAGATGATACAAACTTTCTGTTTCCATCTGGTTTTTGCATATCCGACAAGAGATTTCTTTGTTTTCTTGCTGTTTAGTTCTTACTAATCTTTCTCTTGTGGGTAATATGTTCAATCGGAATTTCATAAACATTCTTATATCTTTATCAGGGAATATAAACAAGTACGGTGATAGTTCGTTGATGGCTCTGGATTCTGTTGTCAGATTTTCTTTATATCGGGTTCTGAATTCATTTGTATTTATCCAGTCATTATACATTACTTGTTTCTTGGCATGTTTGGGCCTCATTTGTAGCATTTCTTCTGTTATATCTTCGTTTCTTAGTGCGATTAATATTTGTTGTTTCCATTTTAACAAGGCCCTCGAATTTACTGAATCAGATTTCGATTGAAAAATGTCTAGCGCTGGCACTTTTTGTTCCCATGTTGTTTTTCGGTAAAGATCAAATTTTTTCTAGCGTACCACGGATGTCAGTGATTGGACTGCGATTTCAGCTCGAATTCGGGCTGTTGGAAATGATTTAGGCAGCCTCATTATTTTCCGCCAGAAGGTAGCTTCCAGAATGGGCCATATTGTTTCAGACAGGTTTATTAGTGTTTCACTTCCGTATGTAAGGATTGGAATAACCTTACTTCTATAGAATGTTGTAATTGGCCGGAACGAGTATTTACCAAATTATTCATGGAGTATATATCCTTGTCTCGCCAGTACCATTACTTTTTTTTTTAGATGTATCTCCCATTCTTTTTCTTCCATTGTTTGACTAATCACAATTCCCAGGTACTTGTACGATGAAACAATGTTGATTGGGGAGCTGTTAATGTGTAGCACCGGTTTCTTTTCATTTTATTTCGGTTTTATAATAGCCATGATTTTTGTTTTTGCTATATTTATTTTTAAGTCGTTTCTTTCCATATAGTCCGCTAACAGGTGAAGACTCTCCTGAAGCCCTTTCAGTGTTTTGTCCAGTAAGACGATGCCGTCTGCGTACATCATTATTGGTATCTTTACTGAGTTTATTTTTGGAGGATATATTCTATCCGACTTCATTTCACATGGAAGATCTGAGGTGAATAGATTAAAAAGTGTGGCTGCGAGTGGGCACCCCTGTTTCAGCCCGTTCCAGGTCTCGATATAGGTGGTCATTTGCCCATCTTCAGTAAGCCTTACTCGTATTTTTGTTGAAGAGTATAGTAGCCTTATTGGTTGCAATATATGAGGAGGGCAATTCCACTTTTCCAATTTGTTCCATAACAGTTGTCGGTTCACGCAGTCAAAAGCTAGGTGTAGGTCCACAAGAGCTATCCAGACCTGTTGGTTTGAGCACTTTGCTTCATGTTTTACAAGGTTCAGAAGAAATAGGTTGATGTTTGTGCCGACTGCACATACGAAACCAGTTTGTCGAGTCGCAATCCGTTTATTTTCTGTGGCCCATGCCGTTAGTGCCCTCAATAAAATGGTGGCAAATATTTTTCCCAAAGGATCCAATAATGCAATGGGCCTATAATTTGTGGGACTCTCTTTGTCTCCTTGTTTAAAGATTGGAATCAGGACCGCTAGTTTCCAAGTCGAGGGTAATTTGGTTCAATTGGTTAATCAATATGATAATTTGTAATATGTCCGCCCATATGTCTGGCGAGGCTTTGATTTGAGCATTTGTAAGCCCGTCTGGCCCTGGTGCTCGGGAATTGTTCAATTTCATAATTATGTGTAGAATTGGTTGTCTATTACTGCTAATTTGCCATTTGTTCAATGTCCGTTGAACTGGGACTTCGAGGGTATCCTTCTTCTTGTATAGAGCAGCAAAATGGTCCAGCCAACCGGCTTCGGTGACATTTTGTATCCTTCGATGTTGGACACTTTGTATTGGGTTTAACAAACTCCATAGTTCGAGTATTACGGTTGTTAAGGCATGCTAGCATTTGCTCTGAGTCTTGTTGTAACATTGTGCTTTTATGTGATTTTATCCAATTCCGGTATTTTTGTTTAGCAATGTTGATTGCGAGATGCGATTTATTTTTATTTTTTTATTATTTATTTATTTTTTAGATCTTAACTTATTTAAGTTTCTGCATAGTTTTTGTAGCTCCCTTTTTTTTGTTGCAATCACTGGATCGTAACTGTGAGTGTGAGGCACTTGCTGTTTTTTGCGATCTTTTTGCAGTTGATAATGTGGTTCAAATAGCCTTTCATAGTTTATTTTCTCTAGATCTTTTTTCCCTGTTTCTTGAAAGATCTGCTTTATACCTAGTACGTCAGCTGTCTTAACAGCTGTCTTAAGTCTCAGTCTTGTAGCTTTAGCATTCAATTCCATGGCAGGGAGTGGACTTTTCTCTTGGTGTAGGTTTTGCTTTTGCCATGTCATTGATATCATGCAGTGGTCACTATTGGTATTCACTGTGATCTCCGTTTTCATCAGTACCTTCGCAATGTTCCTCGAGATATATATATATATATATATATATATATATAGTCCAGAACTGCTTCCGATGTACCTTGAGACCATGTTGGATTTAATTGAAATTTATTGTTCTGATAGGTTCCAGCAAGGGTAAGGTTTCTTGTTTTCAATTCTTTCATCCACGATTTAACTCTCTGGGACAGATCTTTCCTCTCTTTTTGATTTCCAAATTTATCAAAAATGTGTATATTTAGGTCTCCACAGATTATTATTATGTCAATCGCTGGAAACTTATTGACAAGTTTATCGAGAGCTGTCAGAAAGGTATCTACAGAGTTTCATCAACCGCTAAGGGGTTCCAATAAATGTTAAATATAACGGTCCGTGGTGACTGATGGCAAAAGGGTTTACTTTTTTGTTGTATCACTACGTATTGGATCCATGGATTCAAATTTCTTGATTCAATCGGGGTCCACAGGGAGGAGATTTTTATCATCATAATCTGTCCAGGCGCTGGTCTTCCTTTTTTTTGTGTGATGGCTGGATTAGTAAAGATGTTGTATCCTTCACACGTTGGAGGGTGGGACAACCATGTCTCTTGTAGATAGATTATGTGAGATTGTTGTAGCTTTGGGTGAGTTTGATGGAATAAATGACCGTGGCCTCTAGTGTTCCATGAGGTCAGTAGGTATTGTCCCAATATATACTAAACAATCAATTGAGTATACATTTGGGGAAAACTAAAATTCTTATGTATGGACCGAGAAAGACGGCTCATAATACTATGAATTTGGCCATACAGGACGTAAAGATCGATGTTGTGAGTCCGTATTTATACCTGGGCATGACTATTGACTCTAGCCAATCCAAACAACATCATATGGAAAGATTACAACAAAAAGTCCAAACTGCAATATCTCAGGCTAAAATTATAATGCAAAAGTATGGCAAATTCTCAATAATGCCTGCTTGGATCTACTACACCTAGAAATGTACTCCAATGCTGTTATATGTATGGAAACAAAAGAATTGGTTGACAATCTTATATTTGACAAACTAGAAGCCTTATATTGGAGACAAATTCTACACCTACCCCAGGGAGTACCGGTTGTTTGGATTTGCTATGAGCTAGGCCTAATCTCGTTAGCTGCACAATACCATTGGTGCTCATGTGCTGATGTGTATTGATCCAACTACTCTTTTGAAAACACGATCATTCTATCTATTCTCCTCTAATCATGTGTTTTCTAGAAAATGGTTACAAAGCATTCATAACATATTAGCAACTGCAAATATAACAATTGAACTTCTTGTGAGAAACCCGGTGAAAGCTAAATTACACACTTTCACTACCAACTGGATTCAGACAAGAAAGCTCTGTCTAAACTATAAACATTTTGAAGGCAACTGCATGATTGATAAAAAGTATCGAACAATGACATCCTATCTAGTAAAAAGTCCATTGTTAACTATCCGATCTGCCATAATGCGTTTGCGGTTCAATTTATGGCCAACAAAAGACGTTTTAGCAGATAGACGACTAATCAAAGAGTTAGAAAACATTTGTCAGTTCTGCCAATTAAATGATCAAAAATAAAACTTCTATCATTTAATCATTGAATGCTCGAACCTGGTTTCTGTAAGGAAAATAAATTTCTCAGACAAGTATCAATTTCTTGCGGAAGTAAATCGGGAACTACGATGGAAAATAATTGTCTCTGCACAGCTAGTGGGAATCAGAATAGCAACTGTCCATTTTTTAAATGCTTTAAAACTTTGAAATGTGAATGGGAGTGAATTAGTGTCTCACTAACTAAGAAATGCAAACATAGCGAATCCAATCTATTAGTATATGTGATGCACATTGTTTCCCAATATGTAATTAAGACATTGAAACTGACATGTGAATGGGTGTGGATCAATGATTCATTAATTAAGAAAAGTAAACACTGTGATTGTGATTAATATGTACATGTGATGTACATTGCTTTTTTAATATGTAACTGAAAATGAAACTTGTAAAAAAATGTTTTTAATGTAAGTAATAATGTAAAAGTTGTTTAATACAACTATAAAAAATAATAAATAAAAAAATACTAAATAAAACATTTCTGGTTTCTGCAGTAGTGTCTGGTGAATGTTTTAATTGGAGGGTGTAATATTTCCCACAAATATGCAAGAGCGGCCGAACGTAGCAAGGCAGCCCGAACAAACCAAGATAGATTCGGGGAGGGTTACGTCCCTGAGAACATTTTTGACTAACGTGTTAAAATGATGCATTATACGCCCCACTTTCTGGTAGAAATTGGGTAAAAAGCCAGTTTGCAATCAGTTTTGTATAGTAACTCGTGAAAAAATACAATAGAGGCAAGTCACCGAGAGTGCACAGGAGCATTTTGTTCAATGCATTTCCTGATCCTTTTGCCCACAATATATGCCACTGTAAAAGGCATGCCCATGCTGGTTGTGCCCATACATTTCCATGATGGCTGTGCCCATACATGTCCATGCTGGCTGCACAAATATATGCCAGTATTCCATATAAGCACATACTGTGAGGGGTCAGAAAGGAGAGAAGGACACCAAGTGGTAGTGTTCTCAACATCGGACATTTTTATTTAAAGAAAAGGGGTTGGATAAAGCCGCCTCTGTCCCTATCCTAAAGAAAGTTTCCCTACCTAGGAAACTAAAACTAAAAGATCATTCTGTGTCTTATCATCAAAACTATAAACTGTCCCTGTGTCCAAAACAATTCTGACCCTCACACCAAAAATGAACAATCAAGTAGTGTAAGGAAAAAGTGTTTCTGACTTACATCTCACCAAAATGTTCAAAAGTGAAACAATTAAACAAAGAAAAAAGAAAATTGTTTCTCCAAAAGAGAAGTCTTTGGAGCCAGAGAGTGCTTCCCTTCTCTTGGATTCTTTAAGGAAGAATACAAAATGTCTTTTCCCAAATAATGTTTCTTTATTCAAGGCAAGAATGTCTCTTCCAAGTAACAGCGTCTAAAGGCTAGCAAAAGTGTTTCTTTTATACAATTACTTCACAGATGGCAACGTGTCTCTTACATGACTGCTTCAAGGATGGCAAAATGTCTCTTTCATACACTGAGTGGACTCCATGGTATACTCTCCTGCCAGTTATTTACTGCCTGATATATCCCATTCATCAGGTTTTCTTGCAGTGTTCACTTTAGTTCCTAGTATAGCCCTGTTGTATTCCTGTACTGTCTATACTTTATTAATTCTGGAGTTTACTTATCCCAAGTTTCCGCATATGGACCTCACATAGGAAGATTTGCTCAAGTTCTGCTTCTTTATCAGTAGTTTGCTTATGGCAATGCCTGCTCCAACTTTCCTCATATGAGCTCCTCAATTATGGAGACTTGCAAAAATTTTGTCTTTCAGCTTCTTCATTAACATTCACCTGCTTATAATCACATTTGCTCCAGCTTTCGCCATATTAATTCAGTCTTTTTAAATGACTTGGTTGGTACTCAAAATACTTTTTCAATTGTCCGTGTACCTGTGGGTACTCTCCAGGGTTCTCACTCTCTCTGTGCCAACTCACCGGTATTGCATGTTGTTCCCGATCTCATGCACGCCACTGCGGCAAAGTCACAATGCGGGAATGGGGTCCCCCGCCTGCCAGACCCGATTTCATCTCTTCCCTCATTTTCGCTTCCACTCGCCTGTAAAGTGGCTGCTTTTCTGTTCAACTGCGTCCCGGCACAGATTCTCTTCTGCTGCCGGTTCCTTTGTGGCATCACCTTAGAGCCTACCCCACTCCCCTGGATCTCTCGCCGCTCCATTATGGGTTGCTGGTAAGTGGCAGCTTGGGAACACCTGCCTGCTTCAGCCCAGTCTGCTCCCTAGCCTCTGCCTTCACCGGCGCTTCTTCCCCTCGCTTCGTCCAAGCTGCGTCTCATATCTCCAACTTTCGATTGCCAGTTAAAACCATATTTAAATGTCCCACATAGCTGATTTACCTTGGAACAGCTAGTCAGCATGTTTTGCTTAGGATTTCTGTCAATCCACATTAACTCCTTTCCTGGCCCAGTACTTAAAGCATTCTGGGAGTTGAAGTCCATAGGATTAACAGGACTTCCAGAGAGATTTCTTTGGAATTTTTACCCAGAGATGGGGAATGTATTTTATGTTTTATGTACATAGTAGGTATGAATGGCATTCAATCTAGGATGGCTATGAGCACAGGTTTGAGCTTTACAACAGGGGGGATTTGTATAGTGACAGCATGCCATCGGAATTTTAGGAATTATTGGTTCCTCTTCATTTAAAAAGGAAGAATACTGCATTTCACCGGATGGAGTCACCAGATCTCTGTGACAGCCATCTCCTTCCATGTGATCCTATTTCATAATACCACTCCAGGGTCCGGATCAAGTAGCAGCTACCGTCCCCTGGCCACATCGTAGGAGATACTAGGCTGGGGATAAGTGAGGACTCCACAGGATTTATCACAATACTCATGTTTGCTTTTTGCATAATGCCAGTAATAAACATGTCCAAGCTGGCTCTGCCAACATATGTCAGTATATCCACTTAAGAACATATTCCTACTGTCTTTGCCATTGAAAATAATGTGCCACACTATGCTTTGTCATAGATGGCAAGTAATAAATTCTGTTATACCCCCACACCCCCATCCCCTGCCAAAATCAGCACTGCCGCCATCACAAACCTAATTGCACATAGTATTCACATGCTCATTAACGCACACATTCACATAACATTTACTCGCTTATTCCCACGCGCACCCATAGACATACATCCGCTTATCACTTGTGCACCCAGCTACCATACACTCATTCATTCACCCACACAAAACGTTTATTATTAAAGTTCAGATATTACCTTCAGCCCAGGTCTTGCCAATCTCTGCTCTAAGAGTGTGCTGTCACTAAACATGGAATGGAATAACTTCCCGCACCATCCTCTCGTAATTTGAAAAAAAGCATTGCACAAGGTGGTTGGAATATGGGTTTACCCGCCCTCACAACACTGCTCAAATAAAATGTGCACCATCTTACCTGTTAGAAAAAAATCCCCTGGCCTGAACTATGCATCACTCCTGGGGGATGAGTGCATGCCACCCGTGTACCTCACTTTAAGTGGGGGTGTCTGTGCAGGTGTCATCACGTTCTTCTAATAAATAGAGATTGTAAGTCATGTTAATGTTAGTGCGCGGTACAAATATCCTTTAACATTATCACCACCGTAGTGGTCCGCTGGCGCTCTGGAGGCTCTGAAAAGGGAAGGGGGGTAAGTTAGTGGGAGTAAGTGGGAAAAGTGCAAGAGAGCAGTGATGTGCTGTTGGCAGCCTCAACCTGGTTAACACCGTTCGCCGGGCTTGGGGTGTTTTCTGGTCGGTAGACGTCATGTGCTGTTGTGCGAGTCTATGTGCGGTTTGTTTTGTTGTTGCGGTGTAGTGAAGTTTGTGTGGTTTGTTGTGTTATAGGGTTGTCGTAGTCGTTGTGGTTGTGTTTGTTTAGAGTTTGAGAGCTGTATGCAGAGGGGTGAAATTGTTAGTGGTTGGTTATTGGCATTGCTGTTAAGAAGTGATGTGTTAAATTTCCATGTTCTTACTAGATGTGCCACGTGAATATATCTGTATTTCTATCTAGATCGGTACTGGCTAATATTCATAATACTTTCTAAATGTCACGCCCACCAGATTTAACCGCTGTATCCAAATGTGGCACTGGTCCACCTTCGAAATCCTGTCTGTGTGAAGCAAGCTAGTGTTCACAATTCTATTGGAATTGGGTTTGATAGTATTCCCGATGCACTCTAGATGAGGTACTGGCTAACAATCTGTATAGATGTGGCACTGGCCGACATTCACATTCCTATCTAGTCGTGATGCAGGGTACTGTTCACAGTTTCATCTAAGTGTGGCACTTGCCATCATTCACTATTCCATCTGAGTGTGGCATTTGCAAACCTTGATAATCCTATCTAGATGTGACTCAGGCCAATGTTCACTATTCCGTCTAAGTGTGGCCATCATTCACAGTTCCAAACTTAATGTGGCATATGCTAACATTCACAGTTCTATCCAAGTGTGGCACATGCTAACATTCACAGTTCTATCCAAGTGTGGCACATGCTGACACTCACGATCCTATCTAGGTGCGACGCAAGCTGATGTGCACACAATCTTATCTAGATGCAACGCAAGCTAATGGTCACGATTACATCTAGGTGTGGCACATGCTAATATTCACCGTTCTATCTAAGTGTGGCACCTGCTATCATTCACTATTCCATTTAAGTGTGGGGCATGCCAACCTTCACATTTCCATCTAGGTGTGATGCAGGCTAATGTTCACAAGTGGGCACTGTGAAAAACTGAGGGAAGTTGTCCCTTCTCCCCACGGGGGAGCTCCCCTCCCCCGGGGAGGCTAGGGAGGTGGCCCTACTCTGCAATATCCTCCCTAGGGGTACAGGCAAGTGGGATCGTACTGGGAGAGATTTTCCCCTTTGTGGACAAGGACTCCCTCAAGCTATCCATACTATGGCCTACATGGGGTGTTTCAATATGCCAGAAACTACAAAGTATCAGAACTGGGACACAGAAACTCCTAATCAATATTGTTATTTTGTTGAAAAGGATCATTCCCCTTTAATTCAGAATACCCCATTCACTGGGATGAGGACGTTATAGAGTGTGCATCCAAAGAAAGGAGAACGAGAAGAGAACAAAAAGAGACGACTGCAGGCGTAAACTGGGGAGGTCCCAACCTACATAACACCTGGAAGCGAAGGGTACCATGTAGCGCGCAAGTGTCAAACTCGCTGGAGACTACAGAACGGAATGCCAGACTTTCAGCGCACACGCATTCTGAGAACCTGACAAGGTAAAAGCCCAGGAAGAGGTGGTGGCGAGACCATGGAGGAAAGCAAGTGGTAGACAGCTGGTCCACATAACGTCACTGATAGCACAGACAAGAGAAGGCCACAGTGTGTGTAGGCAAGCAGCTGAACACTGCAACATTTTAACGAGACGGAAGAACAAGAGAAGATGGACACATGAGAAGAGAAGGCACAGGCAGCCCAAGAGCCGCGAGAGAGCTCCCATGCAAGACAGTTTGTGAGGATGCCTCCCCCTTCAAGAAGAAGGGTAACGGGGAGAACGGGTTTCCCTGGAGGATTCAAGGGAATCATTATGTCACAGTTAACTCGTCACATTAGAAGTTATTAAACAAAGTTAACTTTTTTAATGTGCTAGACGAAGTTAACTTTGAAACAGAGTAACTATAAAGGTTGTGAATCACGAGAACGGATTGTTGAAAAGCTGAACAATGTGAGATAAAACATGTATAAAAATACTCTTGGTAAATTGGGAAAAAAACTTGTCATCGAGTGCCATGATGCCTTCGGGCGACCGTGCGCTTTATAAGAATTGGTAACATAAAATAACATCCTGTACAAGATTATTATACCACACAGTTAACTCGTCACAATATAAGCTATGAAACAAAGTTAACTTTGAAACAAATTAACTATAAAGATTATGAAGCCAGGGAAAGGATTGTTGAAAAGCTGAACAATGTGAGAGAAAATCAATTCATAAAAATACCCTGGGAAAAGGGGGAAGTAACTCATCCTGTACAAGACCAAGATATTAATAAAGAGAAAGGAAGAGATGCACCAGATTTCAGAGGAACTAAGCAATTGAGCCAGATAGAAAGTCAAATTGTCCAAGATAATTTGAACTGTTATTACCGAAGAGAGAAAAGATATCAAAGAAAGATTACTTGAAAACGCTGAAGCCCAAGACAGGGAAAGAAGCGCTTAGATGAAAACTCCAAAAGGGAACTTCAGAGACCCGGAAAAGCTCAATAACATAATTGAGGAACTTAAGAGACTAATTAGAGAAGTTGCAGGAGACGTTTTGAAGATTGGATGTTAAAAACCGGTACTAGAGGTACCCTCAGGAGAAGGGAGTCATTTTCCTGACCTAAGTTAGTTTTCATAGGTGGTAGGGTTAGTTAGGATAGTTTTTGAACAGCAGACACATTTCTTTGGGACACTCGGGACAGACTCACCACAGCACCCTTTAACCCAACAACTGGGTCCTTGTGTTCTCTTGAGCTCTCCAACTATTCATGTGGAGGGTTTACAAGCCTTCACCTAACTGGCAGATGGATCCAACATTGGCTAAGAGGGTGGGTTATCGCGCTGCCGATGTGCCGGGGCACATGCAGGACCGATCTCCCTTCCTGCAAGAGACGTATAAGCGTGTGGCGCCTCTTTCTAAATCTGCCTGCCTCTACTCTCCGCCCTCTGCAACTCATCCAGAACAGGACTGCAAGGCTTGTCCTTGGCCTCAAGCTCAGGGATCGTATCTTTCCAGGACTGAAATCTCTGCACTGGCTCCCAGTGGCTGTGAGGATCAAGTTCAAAACCTTCTGTATTGTCCACAAGGCCTTCTGGGGCCTGGGGCCTCAATACCTACAACTCTCTCTTCCTAAACATCTTCCCTCTTGAGCTCTTCGCTCTTTCGCCTCCAACTCCCTTAGGGTCAGTCACTTCCAAGCAATGAGTTGGTGGTAGATCTTTCTTCGGCTGGGGCCTCTCTCTGGAACAGCCTCCCTGAAACTTGAGGAGAACCATCTTTGGTTCCGGAAGCACCTCAAAACCTTTCTCTTTGCTTCTGCCTTTTCTCCTCCTCTCCCCTGCTGACCTCCTGGCTGAAATTGAATCTGCACTGGTTACCTGGCCATCCTCTGTTCTCAGGCCCAGGTACCTCTCCCGCCTGTCACACACACCTGCACTGCCTGCCTGGCAACCCCCACACTTGGGGGCTGTTTCTGTATCCCTACAGTCCCACTACCAGCACTTGACACCTGATGTCTGCACTTACCTTTGCACTTGCCACCTGCTGACCGTTACTTTACTTACTGTTATTATTCTGTGCCCATGTACTGTACTGTCCATTCCCCCTTGCCCCCGGCACTTTCCTCCTTCCCCCATCCCATGCACTTGCGCAATCTTTATGACACCTGGCCTAGTAGTATCGTTGGCTGTCCTCCCTTTGTTCCCCCTCCCTTGCCTCGTCACGCCTTGAAACACTTGTGTATAGGCACATTCTAAATGCTATGTCATATATCATATCATATTCACTGAAGGGAGCGGTCATACGCTTGGTGATGTGGGAGTTGCGTATCGAGGCCCTGGAACAAATTGGAGGGTGTGTCTCATGTACTGGGGCTACACATCATGGGAGTGCTTGTGTACCTTAATTTGCCATTAATCAACTACAGAATCTTGTGAGGTGGATTTGACAGTGTAAAAGGGGAAGGAACACCATCCACATCCACTTTGTGTGATGGCATAAACATAATGAACATAAACAGTTTCGGCAGTTGGCCTAGATTATTGGCTCAAGGGTATGGATGATGGAAGTTATGTAAACAATGGATTTCCTGTGGGTTGGGCATTGTAGCTCGGGTGATGGATGATGTGTATAGGGCTCAGCAGGTGAAGCGAGCTTGAATCGCGGAAGGTGTTCTTCTGGTTAAGTCTCGCAGAGCCGTTTTATCGACAAGGTGATGCTGTAGGTACCGATTGAGCATGTAAAATATTGGTATCCCCTGTTACGAGGCAGGAAGATGGGCGTGGATATATGTTGTCTGTCCTTGTTGGGTTTTGTCGTAGTTGAGAAATGTTTTGACAAACCTTTGATCATTCTCTCTCTTCTGTATTGTAGAGGTGACATCACCAATTAGGTTTGTGTATAGGATTTAGAGCGCACGAGAAGTGCAGAAGTATTTAGCGGTTATAAACAACGATCGAGAGTCGGACGAGTCATTGAGTTTTAGCGTGGTGTGTGGAAGGTGCGTGCACAAGAAAGGTGGATGTGCCTTTGGAGGCAGAGAGTTGCAGAGGGTTTGTGTGCGATGCCCCCCCAAGGAACTGGTCGAAAGCTGGAGAGGCTATTGATTTATTTTGTGGTTTGAACTGTTATTTGATCATTTGGTGTCAAAATAAAGTAAAGTAACATTTTTTTTTTTTTTTTTTAAACTTTATTTAACAATCGTGGTGGTACACTTACTACACAACATAACATACCATAGCATTTCACATTCCGTTTCTCCAATATCGGAACTTGGTTACAGTGGAACGATTTTACACACTTGGCACAGTAACAGTTCCCCCGGGGCTGTTTCCAGCCGACCCCAATTCACACAAGTATACCCTGAATGGGCCCCATATGTCCTTGGGTTTGCATGTACCTGGCAAGGACATTATGTAATGTTCTTCACATTCGTTGACATAGGCCAGCTCTTTAAGGAAGTGGTTTGCACTCGGGGCGTTCGTGCTTTTCCATTGTTGCAATATACATTTTTTGGCCACTGCGCACGCAACGTTGAATAATCGCCGGGCCACTACTGAGATCTTACCAATGTCACCAAATATATATTTCTGAGGAGCTAGGTCCGCTGGAATCTGTGTAATATCTTCTAGGATGGATGCCACTTCACCCCAGAACTTGTATATGAGTGGGCACCTCCAATACATGTGGAATGAGTCGGCCTGTTCGTCTCCACATTTCAGGCACCTGCTCGATCCATCTCGTATAAATTTCGCTACCTTCTGAGGGGTATAATGTAACTTATTTAACACCTTAAATTGGATTTGGCGGAGACCCGCGTTGATGGAGACTCCTTTTGTCAGAGCACAATATTTCTCCCATTTCTCGTTCGGGATCGTGATCCCCAGGTCAGATTCCCATGTCAGTCTGATCCTGTTTGTTGTGGGTGTGTTTGCCTGCATAACTGCATATAGCCCCGAGACACTAACTCCCCCTTGGGCAGTCAACACATCCAGGCATGGATGGGTAGGTGGTTCCTCCGGGAACAGAGGCCATCTAGCTTTAAAAGATAGTCGCATGCGATGGTATTGCAATATTTTCAGCGGATCTCTTCCCATCCCTACTTTAAATTCCTCTAAAGTTATGAACTTGCCATTAGGGTATATGTCCCGGAGTTTAAACTCACCATCTGGGTCCCAGTTTGTGCGGATACCCGGATCGTAGGACGGTGCTATACCGGGAAAGTTCCAGAAGGGTGCTTCCGGGCAGTAAGGGGCTACTATTCCAAGCCTGCCGAAGAGTCTAGACCACGCGTGTACTGTAACGCTAACCGGGTGGAATGGGCAGTCATCCTTATGTTTTTTATTAAAGATTATGGACCTTATATCGGTAGGGAGAGCGGCGTGCTTTTCGATAACAACATGTGGGGAGGTGTCCAGGTCGTCGTACCAGTATTTGATAAATTGGGCCTGTGCTACAAGGTAATATAATTCGAAATCCGGGGCAGCTATTCCCCCCTTGTCATAAGGTTCCACCATCTTTTCCCATTTCATCCTGGCCGTGTTCCCTCCCCAGACAAATTCCACCGCCAGTGATCGGAGGGTTGCAAAAAACTGTGCCCCCGGCCACAGCGGAATGTTGGTGAATATGTATAGCAATTTCGGGAGTATTACCATTTTTAGTATGGCCACTCGACCAACGAGAGAAATGGGAAGCCGTGTCCACAACTTAAGTTTAGCAGATATGTTGTCTAATAGCTGATCATGGTTGTCAGCATAAAGAGAGGCTGCTCCAGTGGACACCACTATTCCCAGATATCTCAGCTTGGCGGGGGACCATTGCAAACCATATGTGTTGGTTGGGCATCTCGTGGCGGGGGTTAAGGGGAATATCTCGGATTTAGACCTGTTGGTTCTGTAGCCCGAGTACTCGGCAAACTCATGTATTGTCTCTATCGCAGGGCCTAAATGTACATCTGGTTCTCTAATATATAACAGTGTGTCGTCTGCATATAAGGATATGGATTGAGTCAGACCTGCCATTTTTATGCCCCTCTGCCCCTGATGCTCCCTGATTGCTGCTGCAACCGGTTCCATCGTGAGGGCGAACAATATAGGGGAAAATGGACATCCCTGTCGCGTGCCCCTGCCCAGCTTAAACCAGTCAGACAGCACGCGGTTGGTTAGCACTCTGGCGCCCGGGTCCGAGTATAACAGCCCAACACATCTTAGAAAGTAGGGACCTATACCAAATTTATTTAGCACCCTGAACAGGTAAAGCCATGACACCGTGTCAAACGCCTTTTCAGCGTCTAGTGAGACTGCCACTGCCTGGGCCTCCGGTTTTATCTGGGCCATTATACCGAACAGCCTCCTAAGGTTGAGGGCCGTCGATCTGGTAGGGATGAAGCCGCACTGATCAGGGTGTATCAACGTGGGCATGTGTGGGAGAAGTCTAGTGGCCAGGATTTTAGCAAAAATTTTTGCATCACAATTAAGTAAAGAAAGGGGGCGGTAAGAGGACATCTCACTGGATGGTCGCCTGGGTTTCAGCAATACTGTGATTATGGCTTCTCTCATTGATGGCGGGAGAGTACCCACCTCCACAGCCTCCTCCCACACCGACAGCAACACCGGGGTTAGTTCCTCACTAAGCTCCTTGTAGAATTCTGCACCAAGCCCGTCCGAGCCCGGCGCCTTCCCGTTGGCCAAAGATTTTATCGCATCGGCGATTTCCTCAGTGGTCAAGGGTTGGTCCATTGCCAGCTTGTATTCGGAGGGTAGCGACGGGAGGGTGATGCCACGGAGGTATGCCTCCACCTCCTCGGGCGTTTTCGAGTCATGATTAGAGTATAGATTAGAGTAGAACCGGGTGAATTCCCTATTTATCCCCTCCTCACTGGTGACCACTGAACCGTCCTCCAACAGTATGCTGGAAATCGGTGTGTGTTGCCTCTCAGCTTTCAACAAGTTGGCTAGAGTGCGTCCCGCTCTGTTGCCCTCACCATATCTGCGTGCTCTGCTGGGGGTTGACATGTACAATAATTCTCTGTTAGCCAGTTTGTTGAATTCTAGCAGATTACGATTGATGTCCGAAAGGGTTTCTCTATCGTGTTTTTTAGTGTATCTAGCCTCCAGGTTCGTCAGGCGTTTCTCCACTTCCTCGAGCTCTATCCGAACCGCCTTCAACATACCCGAGGACTTAGAAAGCAGTATACCTCTCACCCAAGCCTTAAAGGCCTCCCATAGAGTGTGGCAGCTATTCACTGAACCCCTGTTGGTGTCGAGGAAATGCCCCACCTCTATATGTAAAGACTCCACTACCTCTGGGTCGCTGAGGATATTTGGTGGCATCCTCCATCTTCTGGCGGGGGGTGTTATGTTTTCTAGCGTGATTGTCATCATAACAGGGGAGTGGTCTGAAAAAGTACGGGGAAGTATTTCGCAGCTGTCTAACTGGTGTATGAGGCTTAGAGAAACCAGCCAATAATCTATCCTGGACTCTGAATCATGTACCGACGAATAAAATGTGTATTGTCTCCTACATGGATGCAGTGTTCTCCAGGAGTCAACCAGTGCCATTTGTGACAAGATCTGCGACAGCATCTCTGCCGCTCTGGAGGGTGTCCGGCGTTTTGTGCTGGAGCGATCCAGCGTGGTGTCAAGGATGGTGTTGAAGTCTCCCCCCCACAAAATGTGTTCATTACCCGTGCATCCTATTTCAAGTGCCACAGTTACATAGAAGTCGGGATCGTCCAGATTTGGCCCATACGTGTTCACCAGCACCACCTCCCTTCCCGCTATACTCCCCCATACTATGACAAAACGACCCAACATGTCCACTTTACTTTTCCCACATCGAAACCCAACCGAGGGATGTATGAGGGTTAGGACCCCTCTCGCCTGTGTGGAGTATTCCGTATAGTATCGGTTATGACCCCAGTTCTTCAAGAAGGCCGTGTTAACTTTGCGAAGTGCATGAGTTTCTTGCAGCATGATCACTTGTGGGCAGTGTCTAGTAATATAGGCTCCCAACTTTCTTGATTTAGCTAGATTGTTCAGGCCCCTAACGTTCCAAGTAAGTAGTCTCAACTTCAATCTCTTATCTTTTACTCCGTTACATGCCATCTCTGTGTGTTAGACTCATCATATTCATTCCGATCGTCCCAGAACGGATGTCCTGTGTAGCGTTGTGTCCACCACTTTTAACTTGAAACACCCTCCCCACTGAGCTCCCCCAACTCCCCAAGCTCCTTACATGAGTCCCGTATATCCCAACATAAATGGTTTTATCCCACCCTGTTGGATCCCTCCCCACATCATCCACCCCAACTTGACGATGTTGCCCAATAACATTCGGGACTTCCCCGATGGGCATACCCCTGAAATAACCTTGGAACTTTCCTGAGGGTAGCTGCCGTCGCTGTCCGACCACCCTGTCGGGGGCTCACGGCCCGGTCCTACCTTAAGTTTATGTCCAGGCCATTCTTTGTGTTGAGACATGTTTCCCGGCGGCATAGTACGACAGTGCAGGCCTTTCAGTCTGCCGCTTCCAGTCCCTCTGCCCCTGGCTGGTTTCCGGCGTTTTTATCGTGTGTTCTGTCCCTGGGAGGGAGAGGGATAGAGGCCTCCACGTATGCCATGGCTTCTTTGGGGTTTTCGAAGAAATGGGCCCTACCTCCATGTTGAATTCTGATCTTCGCGGGAAAAATCAGGGCATAGGGCACATTCCGCATCCGGAGTTGTCTTTTTACCGGCTCATAGGATCTGCGTTGAGCCTGCACTCCAGCGGAGAAGTCAGGGTAAATGTGGATCCTGTCATGCTCGAAGTGTAACGTGCCTTTCTCCCTGGAGAGCCGGAGGATTGCGTCTCTGTCTCGATAGTTGAGGATGCGTGCTATAATGGTACGCGGTGGTGCTCCGGGCTTCGGCGGTGGCGCCAGGATGCGGTGGGCCCTTTCGACCAGAAAATGTTCCGAGAGAGAGTCAGAACCAAGGATAGTTTTCAAAAGGTGTTCCACCTGCCGCTCCATGTCCCCTTTGCCGAAGGTCTCCGCTACTCCGACGATTCGTATGTTGTTCCTGCGGGATCTGGATTCCAAATCGTCGCACTTACTCTGGGTTCTCCGCAGTTCAGATTGGAGTAGGGCTATATCTCGGCCATGTTGGGATATCGTATCTTCGCTTGCACTGATTCTGTTTTCTGTATCCGTTATTCGCGCACTCTCCTTCTCTACTCTGGCCTTCAAGGATCCAATCGTTGCCACTATGTCATCCAGCTTGACATTGACGGCCATGAACCCGTTCTGGACCATCGTCGCCAGGCGTTCCAAGGGGTCCTCTTCCTGCCTGTCCGGGGGGTGCTGCGACCCACCAGACACCCCGCATGCTTGAGAATTAGCGAAGGAGTCCATTGGGCCCACCTTTTTGCCTCCTACCCCCTTCCTTTCAGTGCGGCCCATATAGGATGGTGAGCGACCCTAAAGTGGGTTATGTCCTCCCTTGGAGGCCAGTTGCACTACGAGTTGTTTTCTGCGACGCGTGGCTACTTCCGTGTATTTTGGGCCACGTAATGTGCCTGTAGAGGATGAGGGAGGCGATGGGGGCCCGTACTCACTTACGTCGCCGGAACGGCGGTATTATCGGCCGCGCTCCTCACGACTCCGGAAGAGGCCGCTAGGCAGAAGGTCCGGGTCTCGTGCCGCTGTGCTCACCAGCACTCCAACGGCGTGCCCCCAGTCGTGCCCCCCTCCTCCCTTGAGCACCGATCAGCAAAACCGGGCCGTCGTTGGTTCTTCCAGGAGGTTCCACGCCTCTCTTCCCTCTCCGCCGTGCCCCTCCCCCACTGCGGCCTGTCCCTCCTGCGGCCTCTAGTGGTTCTGCCGCGGAGCCGTCGGCCGGCGACGCCGCCTCTTCCCAGCCGGTGCTTCTTTCGATTCAGGATTTCTCGGCCGAACAGCTGCGATTTTGTCCAATTTTTGGAGGGTGTCTGCAGGAGATCTCTCGCCACTGGAAACTTCAACTTCTTCGTGTGTAGAACGGTTCAGGAAGGATATTTATTCAAAGGATTTTCTGGCCGAGCCGGAGCTCTCCCTTCAGGCGGCCATTTGCTTTGCGCGCAAGCCACGCCCCCAAGTAAAGTAACATTTTTGATAACAGTGGAGGTGTCGAAAGCCCAGACTTGGGGTCAAGTAAGTATTCAAGCAATGTATTGTGGCAAAAACATGGGGGGATACACCCCTACGCAGGTCCTTTCCATGGATTAAGAACAAGATATGTAAATATAGCGTGGAATGGACGCAAAGAACTGTTACGCTCACCTGGTCTCTATAGCGACGTTGGGGCACGGTTGGAGCCCTCCCTGGACTTGGCTCCCCTGGATCGGTTCTCTCCCCCAGCTACTGCAATGTTGACTGCTCCGGTTGCTGGTACTGCCTCTGAGGGAATGCAAGAGGCAATGAGAATGGTGTGGTGGTATCGCGATTCCTCCCGAACCCTTTGTTCCAAAACGAGATGAGCAAGCGTTTGCCCATGTACGCTCACCTGATTTCTTGTAAGGATGAGCTCTTGGTCCTGTTTCGCAGAAGCAGGGGCGCCTTGGATGAACCTAGTTGCTTCACTGGTCCGTGGATGTGGCGGCTCAGACTGGCTGCAACCGACCACTTGGAAGGTAAGAGTCTTTTAACAATGATTATTGTCTGTGTTTTAATGCAATATCGTTTTTGCCATGATTATAGTTCGTAAGTATTGCAATGTCTTTTTGCCGTGATTATAGTTTGTAATTCTTGCAATGTCTTTTCTCTCCCCTATAGGTGTGAAGATGACTGCACAGAGTCACGGTGTTTAGAGCGAGCCCTGATGAAGCCCAAGAGAATGGCGAAGCTCCCAAGTAGGTGGTAAGTTGGCTTTCAGGGTAGAACGCAAGACTCGGGTGTTGCATGGCCAAGCGTAAGGTATTTATGCAGTTTCTAACCTTGTGTGTTCTTTTCTCTTGCAGGGATGGCCTGGCGACGTCAAGCGGGAATTGGCTGTCCAAAGGCCTGTCCGTGGTTGCAGGATGGAAGACTCCGTGAAGAGGATGGATGGAAGACACTCCCGTGTAGCTGGATGTCCGGAACAGGGAAGGATGCATTCCAACTCCGATGACTATGGAACCAGGTAAGATGCGATGCGCTGCAGGCGATGGTGTAGCTGGAGCCATGTAATGCTCTTTCAGCGATGGTGTAGCTGGAGCCATGTAATGCTCTTTCAGCGATGGTGCAGCCGGACCCAGGTAAGATGTACTTTCACCGATGGTGTAGGTGGAGCCAGGTAAGACACGCTTCGAGGTGATGCGCTGGGAAACAGGTAAGGACTCTGCAGGCGGCGGTAAGCGAAGCCCAGGATGCGGGCGCGTTGGCCTTAAATAGGCTGGCCCAGGCCCCTCCCTTTGGCCCTGCCTTGTGACTCCACCTTGCCACTTCCAGAGGTTGTTGCACATGCTCCCCAATGTTCTCCTATGGCCACGCCCGGCCTGGATGCACGTGCCTTAGGAAAAATGTGTGCCAAGCACACTTTTGCATGAGCCTGGTGCCAGAGGCCCCAACACAGAGGGTAAATTGCCTAAGCCATGGCCAAAAGGTGGGAGTGTCTCCAAATGTGTGCTTGCACACGCATATACACAAGGCTTGCAAGGGGAAGAAATTAAGCAAGCAAATGGCTATATTTGAGTTGTGGAGAATGTTTTGGGACGATGCGGGGGACGTAGCGCGGCATCACTGGATGCTGAACCAACAGGTGGAGGCTCCCCTCCTCCTGAACCCACAAGCAAAGATGCAACCGTGGGAGTACAGGGATTCTATCTAGCGAGAGAATTAAGAACCGTGGCAGGGTATACCAATCCCATATTTGCACCTCCAGCATATAGCAAGAGGGAGAAGAATGACGAGGCTAGACAGATGTCTACTGGAGCTCAAGCCGCATGTGGCAAAAATAGGGAGCACAGCGAAATTTAGGCACGCATTACAGAGAATGACGTGGGAATAGAAGGAAGAAAGGAGGGGACCAGAGAAATATCGTTCCAAATGACTGGGTAGGCAGACGAATATTGCTTAAACTAGACGGGAAGATAGCAGTAGAGACGGGAGGCCCTAACCAAGAAGCAGGATACAAGTGAAGCAAAAGAATGGGCAGCGATAATGGAAGAAGTAGAGAGACGAGAGGAAGAAAAGGAGGAGCCCGAAACAGCACAAAGGGAGAAACAAGGCAGAAGCGCGAGGCGCGAGAGACGGAGAGACAGAGGGAGCTCGAGGATATAGCGAGAAGGGCAGAAGAAGAAAGGGAAAGGCAAGTGAAAATAAAGAAGGACAAGAGGAAGTTGGAAGTGGAGCGGCTCCTTAGCGAGCGACAGCACAGGGAAGAGGATAATTGCACTGTTAGGGACGTGCGAGTAAAGTTGGGTTTAGCACGTTTTAGCGATGACGAAGTAAGAGAGGAGCTGGGGGGCGAGAGCGAGACTGATGTGAAGACATAGCAGAGCGGCCTGCTACTAGACGGAGACAACATCACATTATCCATGAGGGGGGAAATGCAGAAGCGTGAATAACATAGAAGATTGGTGGCAGGAAGGTGCAGTGTTGAGGCTTAGCTTCCAGGACAACTTTGAAAGCGAAGGTGGAGGTACAGGGTCCGATGATAACTTAGTATGGAGTGAGAATGAGGTAGTAGAGCGCTCTTTCCATCATCCGCGAGGGAAGAGCCTGGACCGAGACAAGGGGGCAGACGAAGAGGGCACGGATGGACTGAGGGAGGATTGGGGTGAAGGATCACACCACTCTTAAGGATATATCGTGCAGGGCAGACAGTGTTACCCCACACATGCAAAGGCTCAGAGACCTCCCAGCATGGAGGAGAGGAGAATTGTCAAGGGCGTTTACCGCCAACAAAGACACAGGGAGACAGGGTGGGAAGACTGGACTGACGCAATGTCCACTATTAGAGAAGAGAGGGGGCGACGTCAATTTATACCATGGCAACAAATTGACAAGGATAACTTAAGGTGTAAGTTACCTTTGTTGACCGCGGGAGCTGCGAAATGGATATATGAGCTAGAACGATTAACGACAGCTACGACATTAGCGGTGGGTGACATGGAAAGCTCCCTTTTGGCCATTCTTGGAGAGGCTGCCGATGATGTATGAAAAAGAGCCGGCTACCTAGGAGTAACCGCACAGAATACTGCTCACAATGGTTCATGGTTTAACAACTGCCGAGCAGTCATGTGGTGCGCCCTAAGCGTGCAGTACCCAGACACTGCAAATATTAGTGTGATTATGGCATGCAAAATGGGGGAAGACTAAGACCTCCTGCAGTAAATTCAAGCTATTCAAGAGAAATGGAGTCCGCGTGAACCGTGGGACAAAACAGTGGGGTTGTTCTATGATATATTATGTCAAGGGTTGTCTGAGCAGATGCAAAAACAGCTCAAGAAATTGGTGGGAATGTAGACTAAACCGTGGTCTGAAATTCAGCTCAGTCTAGTGCACTCTATTGTAGGCTAATGCAAGAAAACACGAGAAAGAATCGCAAGGAAAGAAAGTAGAAAGAGGCGAAGTTAGTGCAGAAGAAGTTATCAAAGTATACGACGGAAGGGTGATGGTAACGAGCATGGAAGGACCAGGTACCTCGCATACACAGTACAGACCACCACCTGCGGGAGGACGTTTCATGCGGTGTGGTGACATGTACCAAGGGTTTAGAGGAAGAGGTACCAAGGGTTTAGAGGAAGAGGGGGCCACCTAGGGTATGAGGGTATGGGTATCAGATGCAGCAAGGCTGAGAGTAGTTTTCAGGGGGCTATCAGAGATCAATCGCAGGACCACCCCAGTGTTGGGTATGTGGACAGATGTGTTACTTCTCACAAGTGTGCAAAAGTAGGGGAGGGATGCAACAGAACAGAGGAACTCAGTACCAGCCCACATATCAGGGGTAACGGGCCCATTTTTATTATCAAGACCAAACACAGCAACAGGTGCAGGCCCCAGACGCGCACACGCAGGCATACCAACCCATGACGCAAACACCCCAGATGCAGGGGCCCACAGAATCATACTCACAGGCACCACCTACACCACAGATGCAGAATAACATGCAGTCACTGCACGCAGCACAGCAACATGATGGGACACAGGCACATGCAGATTCAATTGACGTATCTCCGATTCAGTATTTGGGAGGGGGTGACGATGGTGGGGGGGCAACCCGTTCACAGGGAACGGAATGTCATTTTACCCACAATAAGACAGCCCACAGGCGGACCTGATATGTTCCATTCTATCGATTACACCCAACCCGGCAAAGTAACCACGTACAGGGGTGACGATAGGTGACAAGACGTTTTCCTTTCTCGTAGACACAGGGGCGACTTGGTCCTGTATCAAGGAAGGAAAGTATTCAATGTCAGGCAATGCCATGAATGCGCAGGGATTCTCTGGGGCAACGGATTTGGTTCCTTTCACACACAATCTCACACTTTCTATAGGAGAGCATGACTTAGCCCTACCCTTATTGTATTCTCGACAGACCCCAGTAACGGTAATGGGAAGAGTCACCATGAGTAAACTCAACATGACCATCGCATTTACCGATCAAGGGATAGTGTGTTCCACACCAGGGATTCACCTCCTAAACGTGAGAGAGATTATTCAAGCCTATTGTAGACGCAAAGTACAGAAGGGGGTACCAGCAGATGAGGAGCTATTTCAATGTGGAGTGGAAGTAATAATGGCATGGCTCCTGGGAATTCAGGGAAAACTATGGCGTCTTTCAAATTAATATATATTCAGGCCAGAACTACCATTCGATGAGCCAGAGAGGACAGTGATCCCATTAGAACTAGACGCAGTAATAGTGGAAGAAGACAGGATAACATTGCATGGGACAGATGAGACCAGACAAGCATGGAGGACAGTGATTGCAGTGGGAGACGGTTACAGGTTGACTACCGTGACCGATGAAGAATTGTTCAGGGACAACGACTCGGATCACAAGATGGTATTTGACATTAGCATTAGATACTGGCTAAAAATACATTACTGAGAGGTACCACAGAGGATGACGATGATGCTGCAAGCACCGCCATCATTCCGCGAGGATTTGGCAAGGGTCCCCAGTGTCTTATGGACCACAAGTCCCTATGAGATGGGGCTCCTGAAAGGTATAGGGGCAGTAAAGATAAAGCTCAAACCAGGAGCCATTTTACCGAGAGCAAAGCAATATCCCTTGTTGAGAGAGGCTGATGGTATCAGAATGACTTGCTTAGCTAGAGCCGCAATGGTCTTGTAAATGCCATCAGAATCATCATGCAACATAGTGGTGTACCCTATGCAAAAGCAATAGGGGGGGGATTGTGTCATTTTATACCAGATTTAAGCCCTTTGAACCACATTGTTGAGGCAGAATTTCCTTTAGTACAGAATCCAGCGACAATTTTGTGTTGCATCCTTGCGGAGGCTACTCACTTCACGGCTATAGATCTGAAGAATGCCTTCTTTTCTATACCACTCCACCCAGACTCACAAGATTTGACTTCTTGGGGGTGATGTGGCCATTATTGCCAAAAAACAGCATATGTTATTTCATTCACCTTGTACTTGTAGGAACTGTGACATTTTACACGTTAAAATGACCCTTACTTCGCACAGCTGCATAAACCTTTTCGTAATATACCGCCCACCAGTAGATATGCCAAACTTTGATGAAGAAATTGTTCACATCCTAAACGGCTTACACAACCCAAATTGTTCCACCCTGCTGGTTGGAGATTTCAACCGTTGGCGCAACAACAGCTCAGACAACCAAGCCATCGACTTAGAAAAGGCCTTAAACAACATTGACTACCACATACTTAACAACTCGCCTACTCATAACAAAGGGAATATCCTCGATTGGGTCCATGAACCTTTCTGTGCACTCTACCTTGCATTTGGTCCAACCACTGTTTTATAACCTTCGGCATCCTTCTCCAAAATCCATCTCACAAAAGGAAGAATCCAGCAAAAACCGTGAAGAAGCGCAATTTATAAAAAGTCGTGTTGAAGGATTTGGAGAACTGCCTGGAGGGTATTATGGCCTCAACCTCACTGATTGACTTTTTTATTCAATCTATACGTACTATGATAGATAAAGTAGCTCCAATTAAGAATAAATCGGTCAGAGATAATACCTTGCACCAAAAACGGTACACACAAAACTTGAGCTTGATGAAGAAAACCAAGAGACGAGCTGAGACAAAATTGTTAAAATGCCCTACTGAAGCAAATAAACTTCTTGGAAAGCATTGAACAAAGCATACAAGCGAGCCATCTGTGATACTAAAAAGAATCTTCTACCACAAGCAGATAGAAGAAGCCAGTAACAACACCAAGAAGCTTTTCGAAATTGTCAAATCACCTGAGAAGCCTAATTCTCTCTTCATACCCTTTGCCCTAACGGACCAAGACTTTCTTGAACTATAACAGGCCTTTTAAGTAAAAGTGGACAAGGCACACTCTAAAATCAAAACTGAACTACTCAGAGACTTCCCGAGACCCATTCCCTCTTCTAAAACCTCTACTAATGAGGAGGAAAATGTCAAATTTAACTTTACTCCTATCACTATCTTAGATATGATGAACATTCTGTCTTCCTTGCGTCCCTCCAAGTTCCCAGAAAATATTATCCCTCCCAACCTCATTCTGGTTCATAAAGAAATGTTTGCACCTTTCTTTGTTAGGTTTGTAAACTCATCGTTTGCCAATAATCAGGTGCCAGATTCTATCAAAAATGCCACTATTACACCCCTGGCCAAGAAACCCGGGCTTGACCCTAAAGACCCCAATAACCTATGACCTATTACAAATTGTAATTTTTTAGAAAAAATACTGGCCAAAAGTGCTACCATTTTACTACAGTCCTTTGTCGAAACTGATAACATTTTGCACCCCAGACGATAAGGCTTCCGTCCACATTACGGTACCGAAACTGCACTCTTAGATCTTCAAACTCATATGCTGAGTATTTTTGACAAAAATAAGACTGGCATGTTGGTCTTGTTGGACTTGTCAGTGGCATTTGACCTTCTGGACCACAACGCCTACTCCTCACCCTTCGAGAAATTGGATTATGCAGCTCGGAGGTCATCAACTGGGTACAGTCCTTCCTTTAACACTGTTCCTCCAGAGTGTGCTGGGGTATTTCTACCCATGCGTGCCTCCTTTGCTGTCAATTTATACATCCAACCTCTATGTGACCTCTGGATGAACTCAATGTGTTCTTCACTAATTACGCTGATGACAGTTGGTGTTCGAGCTCTCAGGAGATTACAATCCCGTTGCGACCATCCTACATACCATCTATAGTCTCATCAAAGCCTGGATGAATACCAACTGGATGTGTCTCAATGGGAACAAAACTGAACTACTGATATTTGGTGCTGAGCATTCTAGATCTAAGTTCAACCCCAAATACCAGTCCTTCTCTGTCCACGAATGCAACATCCAGGTTTCAAAGAGAGTTAAGACCTTAGGCTTCAACCTGGATTGTGCGCTCAGTGCTGACGCACATGTTAACCAGACCATGAAAAACTGTTCTTACTATCTTAGGCTACTGAGGAATCTCCACCCCTTCCTATCTGGGTCTAACTGCGCATCTGTTACACGGGCAGTTATCCTAACTAGACTTGACTATGGGAATGCCCTTTTGATTGGCACCCATAATAAAAACCTCCAAAACCTACAAGTAATTCAGAATGATGCAGGCCGTATTGTAAACAGGAAATATAAAAGGGACCACGTTTCGGACAGACAATGAGACCTCCATTGGCTCCCTGTTACTACTCAGTTACAATTCAAAGCAGCCTCACTTGTCCACAAATCCTTACATGGGACACTCCCATCCTATATTAAAAAGCTTGTTTCTCCCTATGATCCCACAAGAAAGCTATGCTCGTCCACTTTAGCACTGGTCAAAAACCCAAGGTTTAAACTTGCTAATAGCCTGGGAAGATCCTTCTCTGTCCAGGCCGCTAAAATATGGAACTCCCTTCCATTAGATCTCAGATTCTTGAAGGAGCCAAACGCGTTCCGCCGACATCTGAAGAGTGCTCTCTTCAACTAATGCTCCCCTGTGTCCTCTCTTCCCTGCTTGTCCTGTTCAGTTTGTTGTCCTCTTTGTTTTTGTTCTGGCGACCTGATGCCTGTGGGCGCCAGTGCCTTACAAATAAATACATAATAAATACATTTCTATATAGAAATAAAAAGTGTACACATACTAGGCTTCCACAAGGGTACTGCAACAGCCCTTCCATATTTAACAGGGTCCTCCAAATGGACTTTGGCAATGTACAATTGGAGAGTACCGTTATACAGTACATAGACAACATTTTGATCTGCACCAAAACAGAAATGCAGTGCAGAAGACACATGTTGACTGTGCTTGCAGAAAAAGGGTACAAGGTAGACAAGGCAAAATTTTAGTACTGTCAGAAAGAAGTATTACACATTGGACAGTTCATATCGCAAGAAGGACGAAAAGTGACACCAGAAAGGGCAGAGGTAATCCGCCAGAACCCATGACAATAAGACAGATGCAGCAGGTTCTTGGTCTCTGCAATTATTGCAGAGCATGGGTATTCGACTACAGCACATACACAAGGCCTTTGTTAAGCGCACTAAAAGAAGCACAAAGAGGGGAGGGCACATTACAGTGGATAGAAGAAATGATCGGTCTTTTGAAGAGCTGGAGACAGCAATATGCACAGCTCCAGTGTTATGGATCCCAGACTGTAAGGACAAGTTTTATTTGTTCTCGTACTCCAATGGAGTAGTAATTAATGCAGTATTGACTCAGAAAACGACCATGGGTCACAAGCCATTAGCCTACTACAGGGGAAAACTAGACCCAGTGATGAGAGGACACTACTCTTGCGAGCAGGCACTGGCTGCTGCCACCTTTACAGTGGAGAAACCAGCAAGTATTACCACGGAATGCAGCACTGTCTTGATTGCCTATGATTAGGCGTGACCATGTGCCTTTTATCTCCACCTCGTTTGAGGCTGTGAAAACAGACCCCATTCATGTCAAATCTCAGCCTAGGCTGTGTCTCAGCGCTAAGTGACAGGCATGCCTAGGTTCATGTGCTCATCAACATGATTAAACATACACAGTCAGGAATTGTAAAGTTCTTAGACTCAACATACCACTGTTATGCATTACTCTGAATTATACACTTGACACAGGAGTTATCATGTTAATGGATTTAATATGACCCCCTATCTTCTGAGGGTTCTTATTCTCTTTAAACAAGCCAAAGCAGATATAACATTACATAACATCACATCTATGAACAAGATTGCCATGTGGGCAAAGAGCATGTTTGAATGTGTAAGTAATAGAACAAGTGGTGGTTTTAATTTAACAGCATGGGTAACCTTTATCTCATTAAGCTACGCTACACTATACTATACTATACAACACAATACTATACGCCATCAGTCTCCATGTACTCAGCAAGCTTCCACCTGTCACTCATGTTTAGAGCGGAGTGTGCTTCAAAAGAAACAGCTCCTTCTTTGATTGAAGAGTTCTGCTTAGCTGGGACTGGCTGTCTCGCTTGTTTGCTGATGCTGGTCTGCTCCACAGTCTTCCCCAACCCCTCCTGCTTGAACTGACTGGCAAGTCTGTCGGGCTTTCTGCTTTCCCTCTCTTTACTCATCCTTGTGCTGGGCTTTATACATATATCAAGTAACATGGTTGCCCTGTATGTGTGAGTCCGTCATATCTGCTATTTGGAACAGTGAGGGAGCTAGCATATCACTTTATTTGTTGGAGGTAGAACTCCTATGTAAAACTACATGAGATGGGTTTTTGCACCTCAAAGTGAGATCTCTGCACCCGTTTAGTAAATGCCTTCACTCTACTCTATGGTATTTGTGAAGTTCTGCAACAGTACGTACCATATACTTCTGCAGGCTATATTAGCCGGTTGTCTGTTATCAAGGGACATCTATCTCACTTGTTACCCATTGTTTTCCATGATACCCTGTGGCCCTTGACTTTGCGAATGTGCAAGATACTTCTGTTTGTGTCTGTTAATTTCCTGTTCTTGAATCCTTATCATATATAGCACTTTACCTGTGTGAGGTTAAAAGGCTGCTCTCAGATAACACCTAATGGTGTGAAGTCAAACAGCATTTGTGGTCGGCCAATCTGCCAGAACTGGAAAGCACCATTTCCTGGAGGTCGGCTATCTTGCAGAGCCTATGAACACTTGTTCAGCTAGTGTCGCACACTTTGTGTGTATCATTAAATGACTATGTTAAAGTGTGGTGTATGTTTGAAGAACACCTTTCATGTCTAAAGGTCTTATAAGATATGAAAAACTGTCTTAAATTAGTTTGAGTTCATGTCAGCACCACTCTTTCTGTGGAGAATGCTCTCTTTGCAATACTAAAATGACCCAAAATCACACTGACTACACAAAAGGGTTTCAGGATATGAGGTGACACTATCAAATGCAGCCACATAAGTAGTGAGATGCCGACTTGTGAACCCGTCGACGTTCGTCGACGAGCCCATAGAGGAGATAGACTATGTCCACGACTGTAGCACACGCATAGAAAGCTGCAACAACATCCCGAGAGTACGAGAAAACCCACTTGCGGGGGAGAAGTACTTTACATTGACAGTTCATCGACAATAGATCTGACCCCAGGGGAAGACATACTGGGACGGCAGTAGTAAGGCTATAGGACGATGGGGCAAGCGAGGTGGTAGTGAGCGCATGTTTACCGTCCCATTTCTCAGCACAAGCTGCCGAGTAAGTGGCTCTCATACTGGCATTGGAACAGAGCAAAAACCAGGAAGTAACAGTCTATTCGGATTCAGCCTATGTGACATCTAAAGTCCACTCTGCACTGTCACGCTGGCTGAGAAGGGGCTTCCTGTTTGCTGATAGCTTGTCGGTGCAGCACACGCTCTTATTGGGTAGACTGATAGAGGTGCTGTGGTTCCCAGTATGAATAGCCGTCACGAAGTGCCAGGCCCACACGAGGGGGAAGGATCCCGTCTCCAGGGGCAACGATGCAGCAGACGTGGAAGCAAAGCGTGCAGCATATTTTGGGAACATCCTAGATATGGGGACCCCATCCCAGCGCGTAATTATGTACGGACATTGGTATTGAAGGAAGGGTACAATGCATTACCAGTGGCGCAAATAATGGAATTGCAAGGCAATGCGCCAAAGGAGGAAAATATCACCTTCAGACGCCCTATTGCGGCAGGAAAGCACTGGGTAAGGTAGTGATGCCATTAGCATTATTACACACACATCATCGACACAACTACACCATCCTACCCATATGGGGAAGGATGTGCTTGCTGCTCACATTGTAGAGGACTGGTTTTGTCCCAACCTGGCGGAACATGTGGCAGAAATTATGACCAAATGCATTGTCTGCAAAGGTTGTACAGCAGACATACATTGAGGGTAGTGAGAGGAGCCATACCATGACCACTGGGTCCATTCCAACATCTTCATGTCAACTATGTTGACATGCTCCAAGTATGCCAGGGCTACCGCTACATGATAGTGGTGGTGTGCTTGTTTTCTCCATGGATCGAGGCCGGTCTCTGGTCCCATCCCGCTGCCCTTAGAGCACCAAAATTCCTGGTTAGAGAGATTTTACCAAGATGGGGCATGTGTGAGGTCCTGCGGTCTGACAACAGAACATCAATTCGCCAATGAGATGTTCCAACACATTGCAACCTTGCTAGGAATTCAACACAAATTCTCCTGTGCATGCCACCTGCAGGCGAACGGAATATGCGAACGCCTCAACAGGCTGCTCAAGGGAACCATTGGCAAAATAAAAATAACCCTGAAAAAAAGTTGGCTTCACTGTTTGCCCTTAGCTTTATTCGCATTGCGCATCAAACCAGGGTCCGACCACCACTTAACCCCACATGAGGTGGCAACGGGACGGCACACGCGACTTCCCTTGGCTTCTCCCACTAGGGCTTTGACAGACACAGAGATGTTTAATGTACCAGAACAAGAAATGTATGGTTACACTGCTGCCTTGATGGCTAGTGCCTGTTTTATTCCTCATCAACTGCAGGCACAACGGGAGAGGCCCAAAGGGAATGAAGAAGGCAACGATCCAGAAAAAAACAAAGATTGGCTCACGCCACCACAACCCTACCCGGGTGTTACGGTGCTCTTATGGAACTTTACCGGTACCTGGTTTAAGCCCAGATTTACGGGACCCAACACAGTTGAGGAAGTGACTGATCAAGCCGTAAAATAAGAGGCAAAAGGCCTGGAATTTTCTTGGAGGCCTCAAGTCCTGTTGAGCAGCAGCCTCTCCTGGCAATGACAGCGAAGGGGCCAACATCCTGCATGAAGAAAACCAAAAACAGCAGCAAACATTATTACAGCCCAGCAGAGGCCAACCAATGATTACTTGCTCCCGAGAGGGATATGGAAAGGACTTCCTTCACATGCAGAGTGAGGATACATTCTTTATTATAGTTCTTTCTTTACACTGAACCATTCATCGTGATCACAGCGACTGTGATTTCTCTATTGTTCCATGCTTCCTCAAGACCTTCACCCCACAACCTTTCAAGGCCAAATTGTTCATTTTGTTATAAGGTCCCAACGAGTAAGGAGACCCTGAATGTATTCTTCTGTGTTTTCCTAAGCTATTTGGCCTAGACATACACACAGCCTCGCCACGGAAGTCCCTCAGTAATTGCCACACTACGTGACCCTAGAATACGCATTGTGTGGGAACATTTCCTTATCGCACGCACACAATATTTTGACTGCAGAGCTTAAAACCAATATGTATTAACAACATAATAATGCATTTCTAGCGCATGTCAGGTGGTCTATCATCACCTTTTTAGCTACACAAGGTTCCGAAGCGTAATAAGTTATGGGGGCCATTATTAAAAGTGTGATAATAATGATTTGTGTTCTTTTCTCACTCCATCTTTACCTTGATTTTTGGCGAATGTCATTTGTTGTAGAAAACCGAGCTGTGACCCCTACTAACGTAACCCCCAGGCAGGTACAGCTACCATGTCATGTCAGGCGATAAGCACTGCCAAAGTAGTAAGGAGAGGTAGGCGCATGTTGGTATAGATACAGGAGGGGTTGATTCCTATCTAACAGATACTGCTTGGGTATCTAACGTAGTAAAAGCACATGATTAGAGTAGGCAAACAAACCACTGAAGAAAGCTGCTATGTCTGCTCTCTCATCCCCCATGAGTGCCCCCAGAACGTTTCTGGCAACTGAAATTCCAGCAGCAAGAGCGCAGTGCCTTCTGTACCTATCAATGTGTACCACCCGAGGAAGGTTCCAAGGGAAGACGGCAACCTTAAGGTGGATGTCTAAGATAACTTTGCCCCTATGAAGACAGCTATATAAAAGCACTAGACATGATAGACAGCTACTGAATAATAGACCAGGCTATACAATACACAACTGAAGGCAAAAAGGAGAAATGCAAACAAGAACATTGAAGGAATGGCCCTGTCCTAAGAAAGGACCAACAGAAACGGGGAGAACCAGGATGCTGGGAAAGACCACAAATGCTTGTGTATGGCCAAGTATACACAGCTGACGGATGGAAGGAAGGAGTAGTGGGGAACAAGGCGCACACACTCCTAACAGTTCCAGTTCATATAGTTCAAGACGAGAATGAGAAATGCCTGAAAGAATGGGGGCAAGTGCAAAACTACTAACATGGGTAGAGAATAAGGCTGTGCCCAAGCCATAGTTCCCCTCAAAGGAGGAGCATTATGTTTCCAGAATGACAGTGCAGTAAAGGTCGGAGAAAACAGAGAATGCAAGCGGACAATAAAAGCCCCAGGCATGAGAGCTGGGCCAGCAGTATTAATGGATCATAATTGGGCTTGAAAGGAGGGTTGCTCAGAGCAATATCGAGATATTTAAGATTAATTTTAAACCTTAAAGCCGTAAATTCTTTTGTTTTGCTTTGTCACCCCGAAGTGGGACAGGTATACCCAGACATGGGCCCCAAACCTCCTGAGCCTCTGGACCTAAGCTGTATCTCACTGATGACACCCAATGAGACCGAAACATGAGTGGTGTTGCTTGTGGTCACCCCTTTTGTTTTGATTTATGACTCTTAGCTAGATAGTTTTGTAGATAGGGGTTACCGTTCTCTAGCAGCAATCCCAGGTTTGTGGGATGCCTGTGTTAGGGTGTAGACGAGGTAGAGAGGGACGTGATGTATATTTTACTCTGTTTCCACAGAAGCCTTATGATCTACACTATCCCAAACATTAATTTAGTTAACTGAGAAATGCCACAGGCTGAATGGAATGGGCTTCCAGAGGTGAGATTCTCCTGAGCAGTTCATTTAGAGGCAAGTGTTATACGGTATATCTCCATGAGCTTTCAGTTCGGTGAAGTTCCAACATTGTCATGACCGCACTGTTTCTGCTGATAGAAGTGGTCACTTGATTAGTGTCTTCTCATCGCTCCACACAGGAGGGAATGCTACTTACTCTACTCACAGGAGCAGGATCTTTCACAAGTACCTGCATTCCAGCTTGGCTGTATTAACTGACAGTGAGCCCTAGTAACTCTTTGGCATCCCAGAGGGGCACCGCAGACCAGACAGGAACTTGGATGTCTGCTTGCAGCTCTCACAGAACAGGATTTAATGGAAGAATGGCCCCTAATCTTATAGCAAAGCGAAAAGACTCTGCTCTGCTCCACAGTGTTCATTTGTAGGTGGCTGGGCAGCATGAGTCTCTGGTACTTCAAGGCAGTGTCTCATGCTGGCTAGTGTGATCGGAGGTATGGAGTGGGTAATGCTCAATAAAGATTTGTTTTTTTGATGTTTATTTACAGAACATGTGTGTTCTGGGTAGTTTATTTGGTCCTGTAGCCAGAGGAAACTTCACTTGCACAGTGGCGTATGTAATCTATCTAGGAATGTTGTCTGGGTTGAGATGTCCCAAACATCTGGAAGGACCTCTGTGAATATTTCACCTAAAGTTTGTATTTATACATACATTTTTTCGGCATATTCTTCACATAAAAAGTTCATAGTTCATTTCCCTGTACTTGTAAATGGTATTTCTTCACAGAAACATGGTTGCGTAAAACACATATGAGATATTTATTTCTCAGAGACATAGGGCCTCATTACACGCTGTGCGGTAAAAATCGCAAATTACCGGCATGGCGTTATTAACGTGTCCGCCCTTGCAAGAGGGCGCTAATAATGTACCATTACGAGTACACGGACACGAGCATAGCGCCATGCCGGTAATGACCCCACTGCCATGCCGCTAAAGACCCCAAAAAGACCCTTACCGGCACTGATGAAAGCGCAGATAGCACTTCCGACCTCCAGCAACATGCAAACAGCGGTCACCGCAATTAGCAGTCACCGTTAAAAAGCGGAACCGGAAATAGCGTCATCGCACAGGAACGGGAAGGAGCACGGCGGCCATCTTTAAAAACACAATCCATTGCCATCCTCTGCCCCCTGGACCTGTTGTGAGTAGTTTGTAATTGGAAATCCACAGGGACACCCTCGCCATGCCTAAGGCCGTTAAAAAAACCACCGACCGGAAGCGCAAGGAAAAGTTCACCACGGAGGAGCTAATAATGCTCACACAGACCCTTGCTGCTAATGCTGCTGTGGTATTTGCGAGCGAGATGCGTCGGGAGACCCTTATCCGAAAGAAGGCAATCTGGGCAGCGGTTGCCTTGAAAGTGAGTGCAGTGGGCACCACCACCCGCAATGTCCGTGAGTGCAGAAAACGGTGGGATGATCTCCGCCTCCGGGTCAGAAGCATCTTGTCTGCGAACCACAACATAGCCACAGCAGGTGGATCTGATTTGCCGATTAAATTAAAGGAGTGGGAAGAGACCTGCGCCAACCTGATTGGAGTGGAATCAATAGAGGGAGTCGGGACAATGGAGCATGGCATGGCAACCACTTCAGATGGAGGTGAGTGTACACATGAAAGTATGCACTGTGAATCTTCAGGTCCCCCCAAATGTGAGCCCAGAATCACCTCATGGATGCCCAAACATCCACAGATGCATACAACCCTGGCCATGTCAGTGTCAAACCCAAACACACACACATGCACACATCACCAGAGACAAGTGCCACACACAACCATGCATGGATGAGCCACTGAACAGACACATCACCTGCATCCTTACCAATGAAGTCCAAATGCCCACAACTGCATATTAACGTATATTGCATTAAGTACATAGAACCGTAACCAATGCCATCCCCCTCTTTGTCCCCGACAGGCTCACATACAGACAGTGAGGATACTGGCACTGCAACTCAGGCACCCCCTGCGAGTAAAAAATCAAGGCCACAGGACACAGAGGACACCCCCACGACATCAAGGGGCAAAGGGAGAAGAGTCCCCATGCTCAGTGGCAAACATCGGTGGAGCGCCACTGCCAAGATGCAACTGTCCACACCAGCAACAACTGCCCCACCTCTTGAGGTGAACCCACCACCACAGATCCCAGCCACGGAGTGCCCACCCTCAGCTGCAACTAGTTCCACAGGAGAGGCGGCAGCCACAGCGCCACTCTCGGATGTGGAGGATATGACAGATTTGCACATGGAGATGCACACCCCAACCCCTCCCTGGAACACCCGAGGCATCACCACAGCAGACACCTAGGTCCAGTGTCCCTGGTGAGGACAACATGGGAGGTTTCAGTACCCCACCGGTGGCTTCACCAGTTGTCCTGGTTGCATCGGAAGGCGCAGCAGCCACACCACCAGAACGCAACAGTGCCCTTGACCTGGCCAGCATCAGCCAGCACCAAGAGGACATAACTGTGCTGGTTGAGCAGCATGTGGAGGAGGCTGCCCGTCTCAAGGCGCAGATTACAGAGACAGCCAGGCACTCCAGGGAGGCAATGGAGGCCTGCACCAACAGGCTGTGTGGGGAGATTGTCCAATTTAGGGAGGTCCTCACGCGGATAGCGGACGCAATGGACCACCAGTTCCCACCACCACCAGGACAGTCAGCTACTTCCTCATCCGCCAGTTAGAGGCAGACAAGCCCCCTACGCCGCTCCACACGCACCATCAGGCGCACGTCTAGCCAGCCTCCTAATGCCGGTGGTGGCAATGGCGAATAGGGACTGCATGGTCAAGCTTCCACGTGCATAGCTGGACAACAACATTGTGCCAGACACATAAGGGACTGTTGTGGGGGGTGGGGGGGAAGGGTGTTTTTGGACTGTTGTGGGGGGTGGGGGGAAGGGTGTTTTTGGACTGTTGTGGGGGAAAGGGTGTTTTCGGACTGTTGTGGGGGTTGGGGGAAAGGGTGGTGTGATGTTTGGGGACATGCACTTTTACATCTTCACATTTCTTAATACACTGGTGTTTGATCTATACACAGGCTTGGACTTCATTGTCTATGTGTACTTTACTGGCGACACGGTCCATTGTGCGCTTCCAAACAGACACCAGTGCATTACTACCCATATCCATTCCTACAAAAAGAAAACCTGTAACTCAGAATATTTGGTTGATCAGATGCTGTCTCACAGCACGTCCCTCCTGGCCATCCCATCTTGCATGACCTGCATCCCCGTAAACTCCGTCCTCATCATCATCCTCATCAGGTGCTTCTATTTTTACGTCAGGGGGCAGTGGCACATTCCGTCTGATACACATATTGTGCAGCATGACACATTCCATGGTGATCTTGGCCACCTTCTCATGGCCATACAGGAGAGCGCCACCTGACCTGCTAATGCACCTAAACCGTGTCTTCAAAAGGCCAAAAGTCTGCTCGATCACGACGCGGGTACGGGTATGTGCACGATTGTAGTCCTCTTCGTGCCTGTTCTGTGGGTTCCGTACAGGGGTAAGGAGCCACCTCTTCAGGGGATAGCCGGCATCACCTGTATGGGGGGACGAATGGGCTCTCATTACTGTTCACCTCAAGAGCGGCCTGTTCATATCACATAAATTGACTTTGCATTGTGATTGAAGTCCACAATTAACAGCATGCATGCAGACGATCTGTGTGACTGCAATGTGCAAAGTTGAGCTCGACCCTGCAAGTGAACATGCCCCATTAATGCCTCCAACAGTAATTGACATGTCCTGGATGAGGCCAGGTCTTGCGTGTCTCTGGGCCCAGGCAGAATTGGTACCACACTGCTAGTGTACTGCCATTCAAACATTTATGTTGCCATGCTGAGAGGCATCACTTCAGTGGTGCTATAGGTGCGTGGTAAAATGCTATGGGTAGGGGTGATCCCTTTGCATGCATTCAAGGGCACATTGCATAATTGTGGTTGTGCTGCGCTGATTCTGTATGACTATCTTGACGGCATTTAGGAGATTTCTGTATTTTGTGGTGTTGAATGTTGTGCGATGTGGATGGATGTTTAATGTTTCTAGACCTAGATTGTTCTCTATGTTGTGTAGCTTATAATTGCATGTTGGTTCATCTCAGGTACATTGCGGCCTTCCCAGATGGACATTGGCGTACATCTGTATGTGCATTTGTCCTACGGACGACAAGCTACACCCAGTTGGAGTATTTATCTCTCCCCCCCATCACACCCAGTTGGAGTATGTATCTTCCCCCCCATCACACCCAGTTTGTGAATGTATCTCCCCCCAATCACACCCAGTTGGAGTATGTATCCCCCCCAATCACACCCAGTTGGAGTATGTATCTCCCCCCCCAATCACACCAAGTTGGAGTATGTATCTCCCCCCCCAATCACACCCAGTTGGAGTATGTATCTCTCCCCCCCCCCAATCACACTGCCATGTGCTTGCCCTGCTACTCACCAAGTAGCCACGAACGTTGTCCGGCTTGTCGCTCCATGTAGCGTGGGATGGTTGAGTTCCGCAGGACCATGGAATCATGGGTTGATCCGGGGAAACGGGCACAACAATGTGTGATTATCTTATTGCCGTCACATACCATTTGGACATTGATGGAGTGGAATTGCTTCCTGTTTCGGTAGACCACTTCATTGTGATGTGGGACCACCAATTCCACATAGGTACAGTCGATGGCCCCAATGCAACTTGGGATGCCTGCCAGTGAATAGAAGCCAACTTTGGTGTTTGCAATCTCCTGGGCAGTCTGGCATGAATATGTGTTCAGGTGCATGCCTCAGGAGGGCATCGAGTACCTGGTTCAGCGTGCGTGAGAATACTGGTTGTGAGATGCCATGCATGTGCCCCACTGTATGCTGGTAGGTGCCTGTGGCCAGGAGGTGGAGCACATTCACCACCTTTAGTAGAGGGGGGGATGGCAGTTCTGATGTCTATGAGGCTCACAATGTCATCATGTATTATGTCCACGATGCTGGTGATGGTATCCCGGTCCAGACGGTACAGGGTGTGTATCTGCTCAGGGGTTAGGTTAAATGGACTGGCTCTGATCCTGGGGATTGGTGGCTGCCTCTGTGGTATGACTAGGTGCCGTGGTGGTGCTTGCTGTGCTTGTCTTGCCCTCCTGCGTCTCCTCTGTGCTGCCTGTTGTTACTGCTGCACTGCAATCATGTCCTCCAGCCCATGCAATGCTGCTAGTATTTGGACCATCTTGGTGTGGGAAGGGGTGTAGTGTGCTCCTTTTGTGCTGCCACAGTCTCCATTGCCTCCACCTGTGCTGATTGTGTCTACCTGTGGCAGGTGGGAACACTGCTCAGTTCTCTTAACGGGTGGTTCGCGATGCCGGTATTGGCGCCATGGCGGTAAGGGATTTTGGGGGCTTTACCATGCCGCTATTGGCATGTCCGCTTGGCTTGTGATGGTGTGCTATTAGCGACATGGCGTTATTTACGGGATGGAGGGTCGCGCGCACGCGGACTGGGCGCTATTAGTGGCATCGTACTTAGCGGTGCCGCTAATAGCAGAGAGCCGGGTCGTAATTGGCATGGGTATTTAACGTTACCGGTATTCCATTACCGGTAACGTTAAATCCCTACCGCCTACCGTGTAATGAGGCCCATAGGCTTGTCTAGGATGTCCAATGCATTTCTGGTCCTAATGACCATCTTCAGGGACCAAGTTCAGCCCATGCAATCTTCACCTATAACATCTGGAAGTGATTTATGATTTCCTTTCTTGTGGGAGATATTTGCTTCATGGTGGTTTGTTACTATCCCATGAGATCCTGCTGAGGAATCTCCTATTTGTTGAGGCCCTTGATCTTTAGTGATATTTTCTTCCTGGTGGCCTAGGTTGTCTTTGCAGAGCACTTGTATGGGACACCAGGACAGCTAGTGGCCATGCCTGTCAGACCAGTGGCAGCCTGCAAATGGACATAGGAAACCAAACATGCTGGTGTTAATTGTCTGTAAATCTGATACCCTAATGCAGAGAACACTTACTGGATTTTTGTAACCCGACCTTGAGGCTCCAGTGTACACTAATCTAGATGAAATAGATACATACCCCCTGTGTAAATGAGAACTCGCAGCAAACCCAACTTGTGTAACTTCATAGATTGCCAGCCTTCTTTCCCAATAAACTACTATCTCCTCTTCCTAATTTAGTGCTGAAGCCTCCCTAACTGATCAGCCATGGTGATGTCCATAGCTTTTCGTGGAAGCCCTGCCTCAGACCGCAGTTTATATGGATTTCTATGAACTAAATTCTTTCTTGAAATCTTTGGGCAAAAACCTCATGTCTGTGGACACGATTGTTCTTCCATTTCATTTCAGCAAATCCTTGCTAATTTGCTAGATATTGAAGCCTCTTGCTAGACCTCCAGGAGTCCAAGATGGCATGCACTTCAAACACACACCCTCCTTCGAGCACCTCAGGCAGCCACACGTCTCCTTACCTTATTCCAGGAACAACTGATTTCGACCAACTGACATGAAACACTATATGGACTGTGTACTCACTGGTAACCTTTGCCTAACCAGTACTGGCTTGATAAGCTTTTCCATTTTCAAAGGTCCTGCATACCTAGAGCTAAACGTATTTCTCCCTTTGATCTGTAGATGCCTTTTGTATGATGAAACATAGTGCCTGATTCACATACGCGTTTTAGAATGGCACAATCCCATTTGGAAACGCTCCATGAATCGGGGCCTAGTCTCCTAACTCATATTTCGATTTCTCTGTGACATTTGTCAGCCCCTTTTTTGTCATGCTTTTTACTAAAGTGAAGAGTTTATATAGCTCTGAATTTTTTTGCTCAATCCCTGGAGAGGAGTTTTCACATTTAGGTGTGTCGTTGGTTCTTATCTGATCCCTACCAGAAATTATGATAAAAAACAGAAGTTAAAGAAAAGCAGGGGCATGGAGGTCAAATCTTCAGCCGTTTTGCTTTCGGAAAACTTGGCCTGCCACTCTACTTCCACCGAATTCTTCCTTGGTTTCAATTAACAACAAAGGTACTTCACCAGCTAATAGTTTATTCATTCTATCTGTCCATCTGGCTGTGCGTGATAACTGAAGCACAGAGTCACCGTGAAAAGCATGGAAAAAGAAAAAAGCATTTCTATCGCAGGTAAAGTAGAAAAATGCAAATAGGACTGCAGCGATTCATAGTGCTGCTTTACTAAAACAAATGGATGTCGGGGTCTCTAATGACCGTATAATGCATGCGCGTTCTTCTGTACTGTTTAAACCAGCACTTGGCGATGTGTTTCTTTTCTGAACATTGTAAAGGACATTCCATTTGTGAATTTGGAATGTCTTTTGAAATGCATAAAATTCCCCTTATTTGCGAAAACCGTTTTCAAATAGGTCCTCTAAATATGCGCGATTCAGTTGCCCATTGTGGATACAGTGCAACGTGTTTGGCGCAAGTGGAGCACCTGTGCTAGCACATATCATCACTTGCACCAAAAATGTTTTGAGAATTTCCCTAAAAATTTCTTAGCAATTTATTATTAAAAAAATAACCTTTCATTCACAGATAAATATCACAACGTGATATGGTTCAGCAAAACTACAGAAGACATCAAAATAGAATAGCTGTCATCATTCTTAAAAATTATTAAATAGGTTTCAAATGTGAAGTGCAGTAACAAGTGCATTACCTCAAGCAGTACACATGTGAAGTTCCCTGTGAACACTATGGCCAACTCTAACTCTCACGTGACCCTTCCCCAACTGAAGAGAATCCATACACAGTTTACGCCAGGGTTGTCCAACTCCAGGCCTCAATCCTGATGGATTTTCGGGATATCCCTCATTAATATTCATGAAAACAAAGTTGCATAAATGTCGAATCTTTGTATGCAAATTTATCTCATGAATATTAATTTATTTATTGTTCATTTATAACACGCTTAATACCAGCAGGTTTTTTCTAAGCACAGGATTGGGATTCAAAGCTGTGTTGTGCCACGTTGTCTTGCTTTCCAGACAAACGTGTTGCCCTTGAGGTATCCTTCATCTCCAATGAGTGGTATCCTGAAAATCCTGACATTTATCCCCCCCTGGAGGCTATGAGTTGGACAACCCTGGTTTAGGCTAAGTGGTGGTTACCTACACAGTTTCATTTTCATGTTTTTTTTAATATAATGCTTCATGCTGGTTTCCTCCTGATTTTAAGCACTGTAACAAGTTTTGTAAATACTCAATTTAATGGCGATTAGTTTACAAATCTTGAAATGATAAAGGGCTGAGTTGACCATGCTGGATTCGAACTTGCAACAGTTGGGCAGGCCGTATGTCAAAGATGAGCACTTGAATCACGAGGTACCCTCCCAGACATAACAGAATTGCTATCTCATGAAGGTGGAGTTCCTTTGCAGTCCAGATGCTAAGCACCTCTGCCTTCAGAATCATCAACAGAAAAAATAAACATTCTTTTATGGATGCTCATGGCTTTTGCCCAAAGCACTATAAGGGTCTCCTCAGGACGCAAATCTAATATATATTTTTGAAAGTGTTTCTGTCTGTTTGTCCGCTATAGATATGAAGGGGGAACTATCGCGAGGGCTTCAAATGGGTCTAACAGGGTAAATATTCACAAGGGATCTAATGCTGCATTTAAAAGTTTCTAAAGTGGCGTCCCTGGTGGATAACATCAAGACAAATGCTTAATTTGCACAATTTTAAATTGCTAAAGTGGCACCCCTGGTGAATGAAATCGGAACTAATGCTTATTTACCTTAACAAATGAACATAGCGATTTTGCTTAACAAACAACCATTACAGAAGCTAAAATGGGCTTAACTATGGACCATAATAAAAGCTAAAAAGGAGCCAAACATTAGTGCAAGTAATCTGGGACAATTAATACAAGACAATCCAGGAATTTAGTCTTATCAACACTCAAGTACACATACCACTGAAAAGAAACCTGTGATTTAATCATCATGCTACCCAATAGACAATCTACTTTTGGGTGGCTGTCTGATGCTCTGGCAGGAGAGCCAGTTGAAAATGCCATAAAAGACTTCAAGCACAAACAAGCAGACAGGGAGCACTGAGACAGCAAGACACACCAAACCTGTAATTCATTCATCATGCCACGTAGGAGGCGATCTGCTTTCGGAGAGTCATCTGATGCTCAGCGTAAAGGGGCAGCCAGTGCAGCAGAGACAGTTGAACAATGCCATCAAAGACTTCAAGCACAAGTGAGCAGACAGGCAGCACTGACACAGCAAGACACACCAGAACAGAGACACGCCAGACAACAGGCCGATGCAGTCGTCTGATGCTCGGCGTAAAGAGTTAGCCAGGGCAGCAGAGACAGTTGAACAACGCCATCAAAGACTTCAAGCACAAGCAAGCAGACAGGCAGCACTGATACAGCAAAACCCACCAGAACAGAGACAGGTCAGACAACAAGCTTAGGCAGTCATCTGAAGCTTGGCGTAAAGAAGCAGCCAGGGCAGCAGTGGAATACCATATTCAAAGTTTGGTTACTTTGTACACTGGGCAAGGCCAGGTATATCTGCTAGTAGTTGTTAAAGTGATGGTCTAGTAAAAAATGTTATTTAAAAAATAGATAGGCAACATAAAAAAAAAATACTAGCATTCTCCGTTTTAAAACTTCCTATGTAAAATTTTGAGCTATTCAAGCTCAAAATTTGCAAAAGCAAGCACATGGGCGCATCCATTTTGTGAAATGGAGGCCCTCCTGTGCTGGCTTTTGCGGCACTAATGAAGGAAAAGCCAGCCAGCTGTAGTAAACAAAGGCTACCGCTGGGTGGCTTTCCCTTCATTAGTGCTGTAGGCGGAGGACGGGGACCGGAGACCAGAGCAGGAAAGCTGCAGCTAAATCTCTGTAAATCTCGGTTTAAAAAAAAATAAGCACTAGAGGAGCTCGGAAAACTTAGAAATAAAACCGCAGCTTTAAAAACGTTGTATTTATGTTTGCGGTCGCTTTTGAAGCGACCGCAAACATAAATGCAACGTTATTGTGTTGGAAAACGCTGTGGTTTTTCTTTCCAAGTTTCTCAGGCTCCTCCGGCTCGGAGGAGCCTGAGAAACTTGGAAAGAAAAACCGCAGCATTTTCCAACACAACCGCATGTGTTTCTGCCTGCTGTGGCTATCATTTTGGGTCTCCGGTGCTCCCAGGAGCACCGGAGACCCAAAGTGAAAGCCACAGCAGGCAGAAACACACACGGTTATGTTTACATGCCGCGTAGTGTTTCTACCTGCAGCTGATTTCCCATTTGGGGCTCTCGGGCTCCCCGTGGGGAGCCCGAGGGCCCCAAATGGTAAAGCAGATTCAGGCAGAAACAACGCAGTTGTGTTGGAAAACGCTGCAGTTTTTCTTTCCGAGTTTCTCGGGCTCCTCCGAGCCGGAGGAGCCTGAGAAACTTGGAAAGAAAAACCGCAGCGTTTTCCAACACAATAACATTGTATTCATGTTTGCGGTCGCTTCAAAAGCAACCGCAAACATAAATACAATGTTTTTAAAGCTGCGGTTTTATTTCTAAGTTTTCCGGGCTCCTCCAGGCTTTCCTGCTCTGGTCTCCCGTCCCTGTCCTCCGCCTACAGCACTAATGAAGGGAAAGCCACCCAACGGTAGCCTTTGTTTACTACAGCTGGCTGGCTTTTCCTTCATTAGTGCCGCAAAAGCAAAAGCCAGCACAGGAGGGCCTCCATTTCACAAAATGGATGCGCCCATGTGCTTGCTTTTGCGAATTTTGAGCTTGAATAGCTCAAAATTTTACATAGGAAGTTTTAAAACGGAGAATGCTAGTATTTTTTTTTTATGTTGCCTATCTATTTTTTAAATAAACATTTTTACTAGACCATCCCTTTAAACATGTAAACATGTCAATGCTCTGGATAGCAGGCACATAGACATCTTAGGATAGGATTGCTCTTATGGTCAAGTTGGCACTTGCCCACATGAGGGGAAACAACAGACTTGAGCAGGTGGGCAATCAGCAAAGTTTTTTCAGCTTGTGATAGCCATCAGCAGATGACTGTTGCCCTCTCTTAGTTAGGGCGATGACAGGCCAACACTGGATGAAGACCATACTCATTCCCTGCAAAGTAAGCCGAGTTGCTACAGGTTACTTTGGGTCAATCCAATTGCTGTTAGACAAGAGGCAGCCTCGTATAAGTAACACCCTTTATTTCATCTCAAGACATGATGCAAGTATCTGTCTTGGCGCTATTCCCGTGTTTAATCGGAGCAAGGTTGAGGTGTCCTTGCAAGCTAAACCACCAGAGACTCCGGAACTCGGAACCTGAAATAAAATTACTATAGTGCCCCTGGCCACCTTGTTTAACGAACAAAACTGGGAAAACCTGTGGATTAATGGAAAGTGTACTCCTCTTCAAATAGATAATGCTATTCATGATAAATGGTCATGTTTATGTTATGCTTATAGAGCTCTGGCAATCCTGGGGCTTTAAAGCACTATGAACAGGACAGATGGCTCACACTTGAGGAGATCCAATAACCTATGCGATAAGCTCCAAGTACAAACATAAGTGTTGGCGAAAAAAGCACCTCTTGAGACGTTTTCTGAAGATATAAAATTTGTATGGAGCTCTGAATTCCAGAGGTAGATTCTTCTATACGGCGCTGTATGGCAAAAGCCTTACTTCCTGTGGAGTACAATTTGTACCAGGTGGTTTCTACTGTGGTTTCCATGCATCCAGATTTCTCCTCTGTAGTCGTCCAGAGATGTATGACCTATGCGGTAAACTTTAACGCTCCGTTGTCTTCTTCTGCTTGTTTCTGAGCAAGACCCCCTCAGCATGCGGGATCGACGTTGCTGCGTGGCGGTCAGGCCAAGCGACAATAATTTGGATGCAGGCTGTTGCCCCTGACAAGACAGGTTCTGACATCCGGGGGAAGCACGGACAGCAGAGAAACAAAAAAGAGCCCTGCCAGAATTCAGGGCTCACCAAAGCCTGCGATCCTTTGAATGCAAGGGGCTGAAGGCTGCCACCAGCAAGGATAAACATCAGGGGGACTGATTGACTGGCCTCCATAAAAGAGTTGAAACAATTGCACATTGGCAGAACCAGACAGGTGGACTATGAACGGCATATGGCTGCGACTCCATTAAAACACAAAGGCCCAATATTTACCGGGTAGCCTTGGCATTGCTGAAGGGCGATTACCTTCGAAAATGAAGAAAATGGAGCAAATTTGATCAGGTCATGAAGAAAACAAGTCCAAAAATAAGGACAGAGTGGTTGTTGAAACTAGATTATGGACGATTAGTGGACGCCTCTACCTGAGCTCGATGTAGAAGACAATTCTATTTAGAAAATAGATTGTCACTTCTAGTATACTTTGACTATGATTCTGAATGTATTAGATCTATTTCTGTTTGCTACTATGTTTTAAAACATCTTTTTTGGTGAATCTCATTTGATTTTATGTTATCAGGTTCACAGGATGGGTCCTAGACTATATTGACAGGACCGAGCACATTGCACTTTAAAGATTGTGCACTTTATAATCTAATGGAGAGACCCATGGTGGTTCTTGTATGCACTTTATGTCGATGGATTATTTCATGTATTGTTGCATTTTTCTAGAATGTTGTTATATGTATGTTTATGTTCGTTGGTATTGTGATTTTCGAATATAAAAATTGATTGCATTATTATGTTGACCATTCTTTGTTGTATTTCTTCAACCTTTACATGCATCTGTGTTTTATGAAGTCAACGGCGCAACGCCAGAAGTGCTAGAGGTCCTGTGCTTAGTTTCCAGTGTTGCCACGTCTGCATATTATAAGCAATTTTTAAAGAAATGTGCGTGTGTATTTGGGATGGATTCACTCTGCAGCAAAGCCCATCACTTACGCAAGACCACACGCAGCGTCCATCAGCACGCCAGTCTAATGCAAATGTTTGGGCAATTGGCCTTGTAATGGGACCTTTCCATCTGAAAGAGCCTTCACAGCGTGTTCCCTCTCAAACAGATGCCCACTTACAAGACTTTTAATGTCACACAATGAAAGCTCACTTTTAAAGGTTAGTCATGATGTCTACTATACTGACATGCAGAAAAGGGAATGTGTATAGTTAAATGTTCTTAACATCATGCATAACAAAAAGTTTGTGACAAGCATAATCTTTACCAACGTGACTTTACTAGACAATTTTTTTTGTTTGTAGCTTAAAGTGATGGAAGTACAGAGTTGTACAAAGATTTATAAGGTCTGTATTTTCTGCATTGTGAGATGTCTAGTTTTCCATTCAGGATGTGGAAAAATAAAGCTCTATTGATCAATGACATTCTTTTGATTTAACATGTTTCGATAAGGAGTTGCATATTGTCAGTATGATTTAACATGAGAGCTGTGCAGTTTTCAAGTTAACTCTAGAAGAGGGTATTTCTATATTCCTTGAAATCCAAAAATATAATATTTGTACCGATTCATGGCATGTTTTGCACGGTTCAAAGTGACTTTGCACTGCAGACACAAACGCTGATTCATGTAACTAAGCAAAGTGTATTTTTTCAGTGCAATGCCAGTGCAAAGTGAGTGCAATGCCTGTACAAAGTCATTTTTGCAGTACAAAATTACTTTGCAATGACTTTGCATTGCAAAAATACACTTTGCACAGTTCCATTAATCAAGGTTTTGTGTCAGCAGTGCAAAGTCACTTTGAACCTTGCAATAAATTTCATGAATCTGGCCCTATGTGTTTATGTGCCTAAACTGCAAAGTGGGTTACAATCCTAGCTTCACAATTTAACCAAATTGTGTGATCTTGGGCAAAAGATCACAAAGTTTGACTTAAATGGATATATCGGAGTCTTTATAGGTGATTAAGTTCACACTCTTTGAAAAATACCACCCTTACAATGTGACAGATTTTATGATTTTAGGGACAAAATGGGGTTCACTTGTTTCATTTGTAGCAGCCATTGCATGCCGTCACCAAGCATTCTGTTATTGTTTCAGTGGCCTCCCTCAATCCCCATCACTTGATTTTGCAGGAAGATATAGTTTTACAATCAAATCAGCACATCAGAAGTTCTTGTATAGAGAAATGACGTCATCGTGCCAACATAAATTTCATCCCCTACTTACTCTCAATCAGTTGTGTGCCGCCCAGAGTCCTGCCCCACAGGTGAGCGGCTGAATCTCTTTACTATGCCCTCTTATGTTACGCTAATGAGTCTTCTATAGAATGCTGTGACAAATTCAGGGAATGTGTCCCCTCGCCTGGAGGGGAGCCACCCCCTTTGGAACTAGGGAGGTGAGCCCCTCTGCAAAAACCACTTAAAAAAGAAACAACCCTCTTTCCCTCCTTGCTTTACCTCTAGAAGTGCACTCACATGACCCAAAGCGCTCCGATGTGGTGATGCGTCAAGTCAACCTGCACAGGTGGATAACAGCACCATGTCTCTGGGGAAAAGACGGACCTTTAACCAATATGACGTCCGCTGACCTCTCGTTTTCACCTTGCACAGAAGACTGGTCCCAGCGGTGAGACAGAAGACCCCCAACATTTTGGAAAGCCTGGGTGCCGTTTGTGGTTGCCAAATGTGTATGGTCAGTCCCCTAATTACCTCTGCCCGAACCAGGGTCCACCATCTGAGGAACGAGTGCACAATATATGCAAATCAAGGTTTAATGTACAAAAATCCGGTGAATAGTTGGATAGTCCTGTGGAACCAAACCAACTCAAGTCTCAACGAACTACATCAATTGTTACATTTTTATACATTTTAGCAACAGTTAAAACACTCCCAGATATTATACTACCACCCAGCCCTCAAACATGATTGGACAAAACTTTTACAAAGAACCTCCATCTTTTACAAATTCATTCTTTCTCAATGGTCATCGACAATCTTTACGACCATCTTCAGATCATATTCAAAATCCGCCTTTGCTGAGGATTAGTCCCTGTTAGGTTGCGACATTGTAGTACAATGAAACATTCACATACAACATAATAAATTACTTAGTAACAACTTGCCTAGAGCCTTTAGCCCTAAGTGTGATTTGCACATGGTCCACCAGATATTGTAGCAATATGAGGAAGGCCTGAACAAACAGGTTATTCTGTGAACTAGAGATTGCGATCTCATCCACCCCAGACTCCTTGCTTCTCATACTTATGTATACAACGACTACTTCAACACGTGCAGCCTCTAGTTTCAACCTGTGAAAACAATTGACCGCCGAACACCCTGGCCTCAGGCCCCATTTTTATTGCCTGCCCAAGTAAATGGTAATACCTGTCTACACAACTTCAATGCAATGAGCAAGATTACATATGTTACTTGTGGAACTGTTAAATCATAAAACTTCATCCTGCTTGCAAGTTGACCTTTTACAGGATGTCTAATTCTTCCTCCTTTCACCCCTCAGTCTTAAAAACCAGAATGTCCCAGCTGCCTAAAAAATGCACCGTGAAACTGCTAACTGCAAAGTTTGAATAAACTCGCAAAACCCCCACTACATGCAGATTCATATAAACTCCTTATTTAAGCTTCTTTCATATGTTTCCCTGTGTGATGAAAACCTCTCTCTCTCTCTCTCTCTCTCTCACACACACACACACACACACACACACACACACACACACACACACTCCCCCCCCCCTATAGTTACAGTCGGAGACACATAGGAACCCCTCAAAATCCTATTGTTATTAACTTTTCATTTGAGTAACAGATTTGGCCGAAAGTGATTAAAAGTCTGCGGGCCCCACCAGACTACAAGGTATTGTAAGGATTCGTTAAAAAATAAAAAAATTATTAAGCGGCTAAATATATTTTTTTTTCTCCAAGAAAAAGGTCAATTTCTGGCAAGTGCACAGCTTAAACCGCTGGATTGATTTGGACCAGGTCTGAAACAACTTGGGCATGAAGCACTGACTTTCGATCCATGTGCGGTTTAGGGTTATTCCTACCTGTAGTTATTCTAAAATTTGACGGAGAAGGGGGTGCCCCTTCCCCAAAAAGTATAGTTATATCTCCCATGGTGCATTGCAGGATCATGGTTTTCAGAAATGAAATGACCGCCATCTCGTTCTCTTGATGTGAGAGATATTTGCGGCTATAGCCGAGGTTATGTAAAAATGAAACGCAATAAAAATCTATTTGCATGTCAAAAAACATTACAATTCCATCAGGGTAGAGCTGGGTGAATAGGTAGAAAGCACTGAGTGGAATTTGGGAGTTGGAGGGTGTCCAGGGACCGAGTTTGCAACACAATGCTTTCTGTAGCCTGGGCTATTCCCGCAAGTAGCCGACATCTGAAAGCAAACTGTGTCACAGAAGCAGCATGTGCTCTGGGGTGAAAGGGAGAGGGCAGGGGAGGTGAGGAGGCCATCTGCGGAGTGGGGGGAGCTGGCACAGATGAGGGGGGCCCTTGATGATGTCCTGGGGGGCAGGGAAGCATTTTTTTTCTTCAGCTGTTTTGCTGATATTCGAGGTTACAAAGGTTACAAAGGACAACAGATAACCGCTGGTATGCGTAGTTCGGATCCCACTGTTACATTTATTTAATTTTCTTTCTTTAAAGATATTTTTATAACTATAGTGACGTCGGGGGTGAAAAATCACTGGTTATTGCCAAAGGCCATGGCCAGTGACTCAATTGCCATCCAAGTCGTCCATTCATGCAGTAACCAGGACAGAGTCTGCTGTTACCTGATGAATGACCCAAACTTACAAGACCACTTAGAGCAGGGGTCTGCAACCTTTGGCTCTCCAGATGTTTTGGACTACATCTCCCATCATCCCTATCCAGCATAGTCAATAGCTAGGTATCATGGGAATTGTAGTCCAAAACATCTGGTGAGCCAAAGATTGCAGACCCCTGACTTAGAGGAATGGGCCGTCTGTTTTCTTGCTTTGAAGCTAAGCAGGGTCAGTCCTGGTTACTGCATGGATTGGCGACCGAATGGGCATCTGAAAGATTTACTATTTTTAAACCATGCTACTGTCAGTTCTTGAAGGTTTTGTACTCGGAGACAATTGTTTACCTTTTGCTGAATTATATTCTGGTATTTGTAGTCTAATTGTCACTAATCAGAACATTATACACAGATGAGAACATTACCATCCGACCAGAAAACAAAGGAGGAGCACTACTACACCTCAACACCAAGGATTACAGGACAGAATGTGTACGACAATTGGATGACAACACAATCCTATGCCAGAATTGATCATGATCCAACCAATGAAATTATGGCTAGTTTAGACAACGTTCTGACCAGGGCTGAGGAAATGGAATGGATCTCCCATAAAACTAAGGCTTTTATTTATGTACCCATCAACCACATATTCCATATTTCTACTTGCTTCCCAAGATCCACAAAATATGCAGAACCCACCAGGCCGACCAATTGTGGCAGCAACAGGGGGAATTCTCCAACCATTAGGCACATACATCGATTACTTCTTGCAACCACTTATACAGAAAACTACTACATACGTTAAGGACAGCACACATTTTTTACAGATAGTGGATACTTTTGATTTGATGGAAGAAGATACACTGTTTCCCATAGATGTTAGCATACCGCACAATCAAGGCCAAGACGCAGTGGAATGGTTATTACTCCAGGAAGAAGAAATTAGAGCAGCAAAATAATTGTTGGAGTTTATTTCCCTTAACTCTGACTTCAGATTTGAGAAACAATTCTATCTGCAAATATCAGGAACTGCCATGGGAAGCGACCATGGCACCAGCATACACAAATAGTTTTATGCACAAATTTAAAAAAACTCACATCTTAGAAAACCTGTGGTGGATTAACAACATCAAAGTATGGGTCAGACAACACATAGATGACATTTTTGGCGTATGGCATGGCGAGAAAAAGAAACTAGCAGAGTTCTTGGCCTATATCAACACAATAAACTGGAGAATACACTTTACAGTCGAGATAGGTGACCCAGGGGTACACTATCTCGATGTGAAGGTACAAGTAGAAGACCACAAGATCTCAATTGCATTGTTTACTAAACCAACCGACAGAAACAATCTCCTCCATGGACTTAGTTTTCATCTTCACAACACACTGTAAAATATACCATATGGACAAATGCTAAGAATCAAAAGGATAGTTCGCGACACAGAAGAATGTGAAACTGAAATGAAAAAACTACAGAAGAAACTCAAAGATAGATGTTATCCAGAGGAAGACCTAGCAGCACCTGCATCCAAGGTGATGACACAGACGCAAGAAAGTCTCCTACAAGAAAAAGCTAAATGTGAAGCACCTACAGTTTTGTTTGCCTCCAAATACTCTACCCAGAGCCAACAAATTAAAAAATGTTTTTCCAAACATTGGAGCATATTGACAAGCGACACTAGGACCAAGGAGTTGTTTTCGGACCTACTCGTTTTTGCAAAGCAAAGGAGTAATAACTTGAGGAACTTTCTAGTGAATATCAAAGGAGAGAGGAAGAAGGAAAGGAGAGCGAACCAGCAAGGCGCCTTCCCATGTTTGAACTGTGGAAGCTGCAACAATGTTATTAAAGGAGCTGTAGTCTCCCACCTGAGAACAGGAGAAAAAATCAAGTTAACACATTTCGCTACATGCCTCACGGAAAATACCATTTACTGTACAAGATGCCCATGGAGCATTTATTGTGTAGGAAAGACAGGGAGGAAGATCAGAATATGTATCAATGAACACAAGTCATGCATTAGGAACAAGAACATCACATCAGCAGTAGCCAGAACATTTACAGAGAAAAATCAGTGTGGCCCAGTTGAAATTTCAAATACTAGAGGTAATAGAAGAACGTGATCGGAGGCAAGATATGAAGAGACTAAGAGGACAACGTAAAGCGTATTGGATTGATCGGTTAGATGCCCTGGCACCCAACTACATGAATGAAAAATAGGATTTGAACTGTTTTCTGTGATCAGAAACCTGACTATCCATCCCAAAATTATTTTTGAGCTGAACATTTTCACGCATCATTGTGAGGACATAATTGTCACTAAGGGAGCCATCAATAATGTGTGTTATGATCACTTGGTTTTAATCAATAAAGGATTTGGTACTCTAATGTTTTCAACTTACAGCAATGTGGTTATCCAAAGAGAATAGATGTGATTAGAGTGATCTATATACATGATCTTCAGGATGAACGAGACACAAATGATGTTGTGTGATCAAAGTTTTTAAGAACCTGTAATAATTACTTATAGGGCTTTGATAGACTGGCGGCCACCTATCAGCATAGAGATAGAGAAGAGACAATGCAGAAGAGACGTAGACCCTATGAGTGTTAGCTAAGACATGAGCTTTGAAATACACTATATAGGGAGGCATTAAGCCCAATTACAGAAATATAATTTTCTGCACAGATGAGTTAAGAATGTTCTTACACTGCACACACATATGAAGTTATTCCCACCATCGCACTTTTCTTCTTTTTAATGCTTTACATATTGCTATTTACACCCAATACCCCATTCGAGTTTAAAAGAAATCCACATACATTTCCTTAAATTATGAGTATGCGAGCCCTGCGACTCATAAAGAGTGGTAAGTTATCCCTGATCAAGATGCATGTTTGTGTCCCACACAGGCAGCCATCTTGTCAGGCAAGCCAGTTAAAGTAACCATAGGAACGTAGAAGTATGAGATGTCTTACGGCGAGTCACACCAGGCAGTTCACCTTTTGCCGAGCTGCAACCACGCGTTGTTGCACTGGCAAAGGAGATAACCGTAAGCTTTGTAAATAATTGATAGAATTCATCCAGGGACATAGAAACATGACGCACACTAATAACGTAGCTTATACATTTTACCAGATAGAGCGCGAGCGAGCAGTGCTGCACACGACGACTTCAACAGATAGGTTAGTTACTATCACTCAGAGCATGATTCTCACCCATTGCACAGTTCCATTTGTATTAGTTCACAGGGAGACTCTATTATGAACAACATTAAGCACTAGTTACCGACAAATAAAGACACGAGGTGTAACCTAAGCATGTGTGGAATAGACTAACGCCAGTGTTGAATGTTATGACAACTAATATAACAGAGTTAACCAATCGACTCAAGATTCTCACATATGTTTTATTTGTTTTCCTATATGTTCTTTAATGTGTTTGTATGTCTTGTCTAAGTCTGTTATGGCTATTAAATTACATGATGATAAACACTGAAATGTATTATTGACACGATCATTTGTCATAACGCTCCATGACTTCCAAATGCTACCCGTATTGATCTGTATCGCAAACTACTGTTCGAACGATCTTGTTCTGCCTTCATGGTGCACAATTTATTTGAAGTTTTGGTACTTAAATCATTGATTGCACTTATGATTTTTGTGGTATTATTAATGTTTATGATTGATGAACATTTGATTAGGTGACGAAAATAGGCCCTGATGAAGGATGTTGGCAGTCCGAAATGCACTGGCAATTTCTCGCATCTGCATTGAATTAGATATGAATTTAAGCAGCAAACCATTATAATCAACACGAATTACGAAACTCTTTTGACTCTATATAACTCACTGTAAGATTTCTTTTACTTTTTGACAACTCTGAGTAAACCCCCTGTGTGCAATAGGGTGTTCAGCCCACACTGAAGGGTTATTTTCCTACGCATCCTTTTTCTCCATTATCTCGAGTGCCTAGCACAGTGGCACCAATTAGTGGGCTGCACCCAACACACACAAATCAACTTGCAAAGGATCAAGTTTGAACATTATAAATATTAAGAAGAATAGAAAATAAGCTGTGCCCGCTCACAACGCACGATATTACACAACACTAACCAGCCACTAGCTATGGCCTTTGACGGTGCCCACTGTATATTATATACACTAAGCAGCCGCTAGCCATGGTTTTCAAAACAATACTAGCCAATGGCCACGGCCTTTGGCTGTGCCGACTGTATATCCTGACATATTAATGGGCACTAGCTATGGCCTTTAGCCCTGGCCACTGACTACAGCTTTCCTTTCAATGTTACCCACTGTATATTTTAAAACCGTGATGGGCTACTAGGCATTGCTCTTAACCATGCACATTGGTATTTTTGAACACAAACGGACAATTAGCGATGGCCTTTGGTGCTGGCCTTTGACCCCAGCCTTTATCATGGCCAAGTCCACGGCCTAAATTGTTATTAAGGTAATCAAAGTTTTCATGAGCTAACTTATAAATGATGTTATGTCTAATTCCATTATTGATGTAATTAGTTAAATAATCATTGTGGTCATAGTGTGCTCAATAGGGGGCTCGAAGTGAAGGTGGCTTTAGCTGAATTTCCAGGGTTTTGTTGCATTAAGTTCTCACCTTAACGTCCCTGCATGTTCCCAAATGCAACTGAGTCGCACAGCCCACTTCTCCTGCCGGTGCCGTCAGACCTTCAATTGGAACCTCACTTGTATGTAGTCGACAAACAAACTCTTGTACCAAGCACGAGCATACTCACATTTGCCAAGGAGAAATGACAGGTCACGGCACACCACTGGTTGGTGTAAAAATTGTTCTTTAATTAAACTCTAAGAATGGAGAAATTAAAGCATGGCAGGGGGAAAAAGCATCCCCTAGCACTATCCGCCACGCGTTCCACCCCAACCAGGGTTTCGTCGGGCTAGTAGTTAAATGTTTTTTCCTTGAATATATATATTTCTGAGGCTTGTGGAATCTGCTTAGATTATATGCTGTGCATAGGCCAACATCTAGTGGAAGCTGCAGAGTATTACAGTTGTTGTTTTCGAAACTCGAAAAGGGACGTCGACAGGGCGTGCCATTATTACTATCCCTAGTGTGACGTCCACTGTACCCATGGTCCTTCATGCGTCGAGGTCCCTCAGATTGTTTTTTTCCGCCATCGTAGACGGACGCTACTTTGCAGAGTTCCCTTTCGGCTTTTCGCCATTTATTATATTACAATTAACAATAGTTTCTTTTATTATCCTTTATATCCACCGACTATCGGGACCATCCGACAGCGGTGAAGAAGAGAAACGACTGTTGAAGACTCCCGTCGACGAATCCGTTCTGGCCTAGGAAGGCCTCTCCGGGCTTTGGCCCACACAGTAGGGAGAGAGGGGGAGTACATTTTAGAATGTATATACCCCTTTTCGTAAACTACACTCGCCTAGCTGTAGTGTCATTCCGTTATGGAAAGGACCCCTTTTAAATTGTGCCCTAAGTGCAACAAAAAGTTCCCGTGGGTCGACAAACACCTTGTGTGTAACCTGTGCTCCCTCGGGACCAGGTCGAGGGTTCCCGTCGAGCGTGTAGACTCTTCAAACCCAAGACATTGAAGGACCGCTTAACTAAACGCTGGGTCCACCACGCCAGGCAACTCAAGGTCATGGACGTGGAGGGTGCATTCAGCGACGGCAGTAACGCCGTGGTATCTGACAGTGAAGGCAGCAGGGTTACTTCGGTTTTCCAAGCGCAGGCCCCCGACCCCAACAGACAGGCCGGCAGCCATGTTATGGGGATAACACACGGCAGCGAAAGCGCTCTCACTACCCCCCCACCAAACACATAACCCACCACCGAGACTCGACACACGTGTCGAGTAAACGGCAACGCATGATGTCTAGGGAGAGGTCTGTTGAATTGCTGTCCTCTGGCCACTCCATATCGAGATCGCTACATGACAGGCCCCGACTGTCGAAAGACAGAACAGACGTTGCAGATAAAAACATTCCCGGAGATCGTGAGTCAGCTGACGAGACCTCAGATATGACCGTAGCCGAGATTCGACTTTCAGCGTCGATAGCGGTAAAAAAGCCCATACAGGCTAGACTAGCTCAGTTAGTTAAGAAGCAAGAAGGCCTTGTAAAGTCAAGGGAGTCTAAGAAGAGCTCCCCTAAGACCCCTCATAGGGATAAACAACAGAAGGATAGGTCCCTTCATAAGAGTAAGGAACCTCAGACACAGGATTTCCTGTCATCAGCCTTAAAGAAGAAGGCTACACCTTCTACTGTCACCCCATCCACTCCAGAAAATTTAAGTCTCCCACCTCAACCTATTGTCCTTCCTAGTTCTGGCCAATGGTCAGCTGAAGATATAGATAGGGTCATGAAAAGAATGTCCTTCATGGCAAATTTTTATGATAAAGACCCTGACTACTTCACGAGTTTTCACTCCACTCCTCCCACAACAGCGGCCTCTAGGTCTCAGAACCCTGTTCAACCTCTTACTAAGAAGCCTCACCCCAGTGAGCAAGACCCCACTGTCATTGACCTATATGACCTGGACACTGATCACGAAGACCTCTATGTCCAAGAGGCTGCAGACCCTTATTATGGCGATAATGAGGACGATGAGGGTGTGCCTGATACAGGCATGTACAACATCGACTCCCAAGTTGATAAGGACCCCCTATTGTAGACTCACCCATATCTATTATCTTATCATTACATTATCTAATCAGCCTCTTCTGAACGAGGTCTTATCAAAGCGGCTGAGCATTTCCAAATACCTACCCAAGAGGATCCACAGGACAAGGATTTCGTTGCCGAAAACTTGGGAGATAAAAAAGCTGCAACTCAGTTTATTCCCCTACTAAAGTCTGGCCAGCGAAAGGTACAACCTTCGCTGGAAATGCCCAATGAGACGAGGGCAGTGAACCCCCGCATAGAGAAACCTATCAGACCTGCACCATCAGACCCGCTGTACATCAGGGGGCAGCTAAAGCCTGACTCGCTAGTTGTTACTACGACAAGAAAAATAGCAGATACTCCCCTAGCCTCCTCTGAGGCTCCTCCAAAAAAAGAAAGTAGGAGGCTTTACACAATGCGCTGGAAGGTGGCCTCTTCTGCTGCATTCCGGAACAGGATTGCTAATAATTCCACCTTATTAGCTAGTTACAACTGCCATAAATGGGACGAAGTCTCAGCATTACTCTTGTTAGCCCCGGAACCCCTCAAGACTCAATTAGCACTGGTGGCTGCAGAAAGGAGGGCAGTGTCAAGCTGCCTGCTAAAGAGCAGTCTTGACGCTGCAGACAACGCCGACAGAATCATAGCTGAGGGAACCATTATTAAGTGTCACGCTTGGTTACGCCTATCCGGGTTTAAGCCAGAGATACAGGCTACTCTCATTAACATGCCCGTCGATCCCAATGTACTCTTTTTGCAAGGCCGTCGATGACGCCTTGAAGACAGCCAAGGGAGAATATGATACATTGAAATCATTGGGCCAATTGACCAATAAACCTCCTGGCCAAAGGGGAAACGGCAATTGTTTTTTTTTTTTTTTTTCCCTGTTTTATTTTCATTTTACTTTTAACAACAAAACATGAAATAACAAAGAAATTCGTAGCAAAAACTATATACATAATTTCAAACACATAAATACCCCCTCCCCCCCTTACAGATGCCAGGTACACATCATATAATATGAAATTGTCAGAATCAATACAATGTCAGAAATTTGCCCCAAATTTTCATAAACAACCCATTCTTGCCTTGTTTCCTATATATACATTTTTCCACATCCGCCAGATCAAGCATTTCTTTCAACCAGTCCTCTTTTTTTAAAGAAATGTCGGATTTCCAATTCCTAAGGATGATTTTTTTTCCCATCATGGCTTCCCTAAATAACCACTTCTTTTGGCTTTGAGTGAGTATATCTAAGGTAGCATCATTTCCCAGTATTAATGTCTCAAAATCAAGACCTATCGGTTCATCCAAGACCTTTTCCATCACCACACCAATCTCATTCCAAAATTCACACACCTTCCTACAATCCCACATCATATGTTCCAGTGTACCAGTTTCACAAATACAAGCCCAACACTCGGTCATCTTTCAAACCTCGCTTCCATAATCTTTCAGGTGTCCAATAAACCCTGTTTAATATCTTTATTTGTCTCGTTCTCTCAGTCCAACCCAGGGAACAAAATTTGACATTTGCACACATCCTTGTCCATGTCCCCACTGTAATTTCAGAGCCAATTCTTCGACTCCACTCGTCTCTGAGCTGAACGTTGTCTTTATATTCACTCACTATTTGTTTGTACACCCGGCTAGCTAAGCCACCTTCACCTACCAACGACTTTCTTGTAAGAAAATCCAAATTCAAACTCGCCTGGAAATCAATCTCACCAACTGCAATCTTCAATTTCCTGTAATCCGAAAACCTGAAATGTTCAATATGAAATTGTTGTTGCAACTCTCTAGCACTCATCCATTTCCCCTCCTTAAATAAATCATCAATCCAACTCACACCACCCAAAAACCAGTCTGCCCAGAATAGCGTCTTATTTTCCAATCTAATAGAGGGATTCAACCACAATGACGCACCAGGATCTCTACATGCATCCACACCCAGCAAACCATTGAATTTCTTCCAGGAGTTTCTCAGACAGTCAGTCAATGGGTCCTTCACACTCTTCACTCTTGATTCAGTAGTCAGTAAGGCTCTGGGTGACAGAAGACCATTACAACTTGCTTCCGCCACAGCCCATTCATCAGGTATCGGTGCCAAGAAATCAATTATGAAGTCACAAATAAAGGCAAGGTGATAGGCTCTAAAGTTCGGCACTCCTAGTCCACCTTTCTCCACTGGTAATTGTAGTTTCCCTAAGCTCAAGCTAGGTGGTTTCTTGTCCCACAGAAAACCTTGAATATTTCTGTCCAATTCCTTCCAGTACCGAGTATCTATATTCAGTGGGATCATACTCAAGATATAGTTGATCCTGGGGCCCGATACCATCTTTAAAGCATTAACCTTCCCCCATAGTGAAAGACTTAATAAACTCCAACGTTCCAGATCGTTTTGAAAATCCTTACAAATTGTATTCATGTTCACCCTCACCAAATCACTAATCTTTTGAGTAATCCAGATACCAAGATACTTCATTTTATCCGGGCACCATCTAAACCCTAGATTAGTCACATAACGTTTATTACAGCAAGGTACCAGGGGCATCACCTCCGACTTGGTCCAATTTACTTTATATCCAGAGACGGTTTGAAATAATCTCAAAATTTCCATTAGAATTGGTAGTGACTGTTCCAAGTCTCGGAGAACCAGAAGAATATCATCAGCATATAACCATATTCTTTGTTGCCTTCCCCAACACAGCAGTCCTTTTATACAGGGATCATCTCTAATCATAGCTGCCAGGGGCTCAATCGCAATAACAAATAGCAATGGGGAAAGAGGACACCCCTGTCTTGTCCCTCTTTCCAATGTGAAAGAAGCCGAACGTCTACCATTGGTGTTAACTTCAGCTGTAGGATCTAAATATAGTAGCCTAATCCATGATCTGTATTTTGCCCCAAATCCCATTTTTCCAAGAACCAAAAAGAGGAATTCCCAATCCACTCGATCGAACGCCTTCTCCGCATCCAACGAGAAGACCGCTGCTCCATCCAACGGATCAGTTGCTTTATCGATCGTGTTAAACAGCCTTCTAATATTACTTGATGTCTTCCTACCTTTCACAAATCCGACTGATTCTCATTGATCAGGGCCGGTAGAAGATTTTCCAGTCTAATAGCCAAGACCTTTGCCAGAATCTTATTATCCGTGTTAATAAGACTAATCGGCCTATAACTCGCTGGAAGTGTCTCATCCTTCCCCTTCTTAGGAAAAACAGAAATCGTTGCGTGTCTAGTAGTGGTCGGTAAAAGACCATTTGCCAAAGAAGCCACATATACGTCCTTTAGCAATTCAAGGGCCGTGTCCGGCAACAGCTTGTAGAACTCAACCGGAAAGCCTTCAGGCCCTAGCGACTTTCCCACATTCAATTTATTAATAGCCCCTTTGATCTCATCCACTGTCAACTCCGCCTCAAGTAGCTGAGAATCATCATCCGAAAGTCTCGAAACATTCACCTTCTCAAGAAAGTCTTCAACCCCAATAGACCTATCAGATTCTTTCCGGTATAAATCAACATAATAGTCCCGAAAGATTTTGTTGATCTCTTCCGGATGGAAGGTGATCCGTCCATCTTTATCTTGGATTGACGCAATAGAACGTTCCGATTCTCTCTTCTTCAGCCTGTAGGCCAGCCATCGGTCACACTTCTCTCCTTTCTCAAAATACACACATTTCAAGTTGTGGTATTTCCGTTCCGTCCGCTCCTCAATTATATTCTTCAGTTCCCTTTTCAATTTCAACATTTCGGCCATACCAACCAAGTCACAGGGATCTGCCATTATCCTCTTAGACAAAACACTAATTCTCATTTCCAGGTCCTTTTGTCTAGTAACATATTTCTTATTTAAACCAGACGTTAAATTAATCATATAGCCACGCATGGTACATTTGAAGGCTTCACATACAATCTCTGGCCTCAAATCGCCCGTGTGATTTTCAGATATGTAAAATTATATTTCGGTCCTCATTTTTTGCACTTCCTCAACCATTTGTAAGACTGCAGTATTCATTCTCCAAGTATAATGTCTCTGCTCCTCACAAACCATTTTAATACACATTGTTACATGTGCGTGGTCAGTCAGAAGATAGTACCAATTTCACTTGTCCTATGATGCTCGGTCATTTTCCCAGCTGTCAATAACATATCTAGTCTAGAATAAACCGAATGTGCACCTGAGTAGAAACTATATTCTTTAGTAGACGGGTGTTCCAACCTCCAACAATCTTGTAGGGCATGTTCCTGAAGCAGGTTTTTTAAAGATAGATAGTGACGGTCAGTCTGCTTACTCTTCACTGATACATTTCTATCCAAATCTTTATTCAAAACAGTATTAAAATCACCACCCAGAATAATATTATCTTTACCTAAATCTTGTAACGATTGAGCTACTTTCCTATAGAATGACCCATCATCTACAGATGGGGCATAAATATTACACAAAGCCACAATACACCCCTGGATATTAACCAGTAGTGCCACCATTCTTCCTTCCCGATCTGACCATTCACGCAATACCTTTATTGACAAATTTCTCCGAATCAATATCGCCACTCCCCTTGACCGCGTGGAGAAGGAGGAGCCGTAGACCCTCCCAACCCAACCTTTCTTAAGGTTTCCAACTTCATCTTTAAGAAGATGTGTTTCCTGAATAAAACAAATGTCACTTTTCAATTCTCTTAAATAGGTCATAACCTTCATTCTTTTTTTGGAATTGTTGAATCCATTAACGTTCCATGTAACCACACGTAGGTCACTGGCCATTCCCTTCGCCCTTACATTCATGTTAAAATTGCCAATGAAAAATATCTCGGTCAAACTTAGAAACCCAGACAAACGACAATCAGATGTGTACCTGAACCCCCCCCCCCCTTCTGAAAGAGAAGCAAGTCAGCAACAACAGAAATATTTTACAAACTATAACATTTTAACCAGTCCAGTGCCCTGGACACCTCTCCTATAAACTAATGAACATTTTAAACTAATATATAAACAGCCAAAAACCCATATATTAGACAAACATCACCACTTCAATATCAGATTCAAAACTCGTTAATCACATTAAAGACACTCCCCCTCATTCACACCAATAGATATAAAAACTCAACGACTATCCTAAACTCTATGATACTCAGACCATATCACCCAAATCAAGCTCAAGTAGCCACAATTCCGCCATTTTAGCAGCAGATGTTAACAGCACCACTCAAACCCAACAGTCTCATTCCCCTTTCTTTCAGACCCGCCTATCATCATTCCAGTAACAACCGAATTTTTGAGTATATATTAGAGTTATTGCATTTAAGTACTAGAATCAATGGTGGTGCACGGGTCAAATTCCGTATTGTCATGCAATCTCACATTCCCAGCTCGTGTCCATATGCAGTCTCCTCACCCCGAGATCTGGACCAACATGAAAGTCAATCCGACCACCACTGATCTCCGTTTTCCAAGATATACCATATTATAAATAGCAATGCATTTCAGCAAACATTAAACCTCCACCTCAGAATTATTCAAGTTTTTCTGCTATACGTCCCAATGCAAACATAGCGAGGACTATATTTGAATTAATGAACCTTAAATATAATTGAATAAATTTGAGAAAGAACATTAGTAATTAATTATAAACATTCCTGAATAATGCCTAAGACTTGCAAGAGATACTAATAGATCATGCAAAACATTAACCGTGAAAAGACACATGTAAAAATAAATAAATAAAAATAAAAAATAAAAATTACACCCAGCCCATGACTAACTGTACCAATTTCTTCATTACTACATATCTTCCACGTATACTTCTACGCTTATAACATGTATCTAATTAAGCATGGTCTTTTGTTAAATCCAAAGCCACCAAAGGAAATGGATGGAAGCCGCAAAGAAAGGAGATGAGAATGGTAAATCCCGAGAGAGAGAGTGGAATGTATGTTGAAGGGAGACTGTCTCTTAGTTAATAAGATACTCATGCAGACTGATCGGCCTATATTATAAAATACATTTTATGTAATTTTGGGCTCCACATTGAGGGCTAGCATTACTAGAATATCATATACTACAATGAGATCTCATTCTTATGTATAATCGTGGGGAGAACACAGGAGATATCCCATCACTGTTTACCTGCGTATTCCATCACCCCCCCTCCCACACATCGACTTGATAGCCCAAACGAACCATGAGTGGACAGAGCCATCATCACCCCCACCCCAATGTATAGGAACCTACACCAGGAAAGCTATGCACACCCTGAGCGTGGAAACACCTACAGTAAAGGCATCTATTCTGGGGAAGACACATAGCAATGACATTACTGACTTTGGCCCTAATGTTGTTTAGCTAGGGATATTGTATAGACTATGACGCTGTAGATCGTAATCCATAACTCTAAAGCCATCCATGTTAAGAATATATTAAAGAGGGAGATATGCAGTTCTAACCGGTTAAGATATAACAGTAAACGAACAGCTAACAATACCAACAAGTTCCAAAAACTTCGAAATAAGTAAAAAAATAAATAAATAAAAAAATAATAATTATACAAGATTCATAAATAAAATAAAGAAGTAAATAAATGTTTCTTGTGAAGTTCCAGCGCAGAACCAGGTAATGTATGAATAGTAGATCGGTGATATCGAAATGAATTTCGCAATTCTGCATTGGTATTCACATCAAATGAGGACCCCACCTCCTCAAAAGGTAATAACTTCTATGCAGAAATGAATATATCAATAAAAACTGGTTGTCACTCTATACGGTCATAGATGACACACACTTCACCAGAAAGTAGTTTTCACATTTCAGACTGGGGGTATTACCCCAGCATCCTCATGTCATGTAACCCCCATTTCGTGGTCATAGCAAAATGAAAACATCAGTGAACATCAGAAATCACTGGAAACAAACCACTCCCACAGAAATCCACTCTTATCCGAGAGCACCACACATTCAGATTCCCCTGCAAGGAAATACAACAAGACTATGGATAAGCCAGCAAGGCTGAGGTCAGCAGATGATGCAGACAGGATCAACGTGGCAAGGTTAGCTGGATTGTGGTGCACGAGGCACGACCATTCAGGAGAACAGAGGGATGGGCAGGACTGTCGATCCACGGTGCCTGCAGTTATATTACACTGCTGTAATGTCAAACTGAAGTCTTCCCTCCACCGCATAGTATTTGCTTTCATTGGTCATCATATTCATGAACAAACCAACTAACGTGTGGTCGAATGGGATTGCAATGTCCAGCTCTACTGCGAGGGTCCACATGCTCAGTTTAATCACAGCCATTCAAAAGCCGGCAAGAGTAATTGTTTGCGTGAGAAAAGGAAAGGTGCAAGAAAAGGAGTCTTCCAATTATAGTCAGTTTAAGCACACAACTCATGTGTGGCTGGCAGCAACTTCAAAGAGCTTTAGGGGAGTTGGGCGTTTTTTAGCAACAAGTCCAGCAGCTTTGAGGAGTGTGCATTCTTTTGATGTCTATAGAGGTGGAATAGCATGTGCGTGGACATTTTCCTCACGGAAGGTGGTAATTTCATGCAGAGTATCCATGTAGATTGGCACTCTGCAAGCAATATCTGCCTCAGGCAATGACACATTGCACCCTTAAGCACGTTTCCATAAAAGGGTCCAAAAATAGATATGCTGTTTCCTGACTCCCCATATATCTGAATGTGGCTGTATCGTGGCGTGAGCATCTGCTCTCATGAATTAACAAGTTCGAGGAAAAGTGGGTCCCTAAACCTACAGACTTTCTCAGAGATTCAGCCAAATGTTCTTCACTTCTAAAACGTATTCAAACGCTTTTCTCCCAGACATAGAAAAATCAATCCACAGCCTCCACACACATTGAATCTCACCTGACGTGTGCATTGCGATCCGTCCATAAAGCGGAGTAGCCACCCGACGATATGCACAGGGACCCGGCAGCACTAACGCCTTGTAGATCCTTTGCGGAATGACCTGAGCCGTCGGGTTTATGTTCGCATTAGTATACGAAATGCGAACAGAGCATCCTTCTTCTTCTTAATTATCGAACGCGTGGGCGGACCCACGCAGGCGCTTCCCCATCCTAAAGGATGATGTGCACCAACCCCACCAATCAACACACAGGCCACACTTCCACACAAACCACCCGCAACCCCACCGCAAACAACCACACCCCACCAATACAACGCCAGCCACCCGCAATCCCACCGCAAACAATCACACCCCACCAATCCACACCAACAGACACAACACCCCAAACTCACACCACCCAGCGAGCCCGGAGACCGGCGCGCAGACCCGCGAGACCCCAGCCCATACGCCTACACATGCGCTTCAGACGAGGCACCGCGCGCCGCCGCCCACCCACCGCGACCAACCCGAGCGACACCCACACTACCACACAAACCCCAAACCACAAACAACCACTACCCCCAATTCAACACCAGCCACCCGCTACCCCACCGCAAACAACCACCCCACCAAACCAACACCAGCCACCCGCAACCCCACCGCAAACAACCACACTCCACCAATCCACACCAACAGACACAACACCCCAAACTCTCACCACCCAGCGAGCCCGGAGACCGGCGCGCTGACCCGCGAGACCCCAACCCATACGCCTACACATGCGCTACGGGCGAGGCACCGCGCGTTGCCGCCCATCCACCGCGACCAACCCGAGCGACACCCACACCCCCACATGAACCCCCAGCCACCAAACCACAAACAACCACTACCCCCAATTCAACACCAGCCACCCGCAACCCCACCGCAAACAATCACCCCACCAAACCAACACCAGCCACCCGCAACCCCACCGCAAACAACCACACCCCACAATCCACACCAACAGACACAACACCCAAAATACACACCACCCAGCGAGCCCGGAGAACGGCGCGCAGACCCGCGAGACCCCAGCCCGTACGCCGACACATGCGCTGCAGGCGAGGCTCCGCGCGCTGCCGCCCACACACCGCAACCAACCCGAGCGACACCCACACACGAACCTCCAACCACCAAACCACAAACAACTACTACCCTCAATTCAACACCAGCCACCCGCAACCCCACCGCAAACAACCACACCCCACCAATCCAACACCAGCCACCCGCAACCTCACCGCAAACAACCACACCCCACCAATCCACACCAACAGATACAACACCCCAAACTCACACCCCCCAGCGAGCCCGGAGACCGGCGCACAGACCCGCGAGACCCCAGCCCGTACGCCTATACATGCGCTTCAGGCGAGGCACCGCACGCTGCCGCCCACCCACCGCGACCAACCCGAGCGACACCCACACTACCAAACGAACCTCCAGCCACCAAACCACAAACAACCACCACCCCCAATTCAACACCACCAGCCACCCTACCACAAACCACACCCAACCAATCCACACCTGCAGCTACCCTACCACAAACAAACGCCCCCCACCAACTCACACCCCGACCCCGGCACCGCCATCCACCCGCCACTACCAAACGCACCCGCCAACCGCGCAACACCACTCAACAGCCCAACCACCGACCCGAAACACGCCGACCGCACTTCAACGTCTAGTCCCCATTCCCCCGGGGGCTCGCACTCCGTCTGCCGCCTCCGAAACCCAAGGCCTCGAAGCGCCACGGTCAGCGCGCCACCCGCCCTGTGTGTGTGTCAGCGGCCGCCTAGTGACCCTGGAAGTCGGGTCTAAAGACATGGCCAACAGAGCATCCCACTTCCTGAAAGCACATAGGGGGCACGCATTAGGCACGTTAGCAGGTGCTTTCTTCTAATCCCTCTGCACTGCACAGAAAGCCTCGAATTCAACATCACGAAGGTCAGTGTTCATTTAAAAATCAGATCGTTCTAAAAGTTCAACGATTTTATCAACTCAGCGCCATTTTAACCATGAAAAATCAATTAAGGGGAGTCTAATAACTAAATCTAAATCAAAATCGATGTGGTGATGTTAAAGCCAAAAATAAAATACACTAAGTGCACTTATCCTTCAATGGCTCCAGCCATGCCATGGCCTCCTTAGGGTCAGATGTGCTCCTTTCACTGTCTTGAAAAGCCAAAGTCAGCAAATTAGCCCTATTTAGGAAAGATTTTATGCCCAGCAGTCTCGCCAAATCCTTGGCCTCTTTAAATGATTTCCTGATTATCAGAGTTTCTCTTGGGTAGTCAGGATACACAAATATTTGTTTACCTTTAAAATAGGTGTTTCCTTTCTTCCTTGCAGCTCCCAGAATGGCTTATTTAGTACTGGAGTTCAGTAGTGTGATCAAAATATGTCTAGCTCGTGGGCCAGAGCTTCTCCCCACCCTGTAGATATTGTCTATATCTCCAGGGATCATTTGCTCACAGCTATAGCAAAACTTCAAAATTTCCAGAACCAAATTCAATAGATCTTCATTTGCATTTTCCTCGACTCCCACAAGTCTCAGATTTTTGTTCCTTATTTTCAAGTCCAGTTGCAAGGTTTTCTCCTTCCCTTTTTGAACTTCATCCTTCAAGGTGTTATAAGCTCTGAAGCTCCCCGTGATTTCCGAAGACATAGAGGCTGAGCCAGTTTCCAGGATGGTAATTCTGCTGTCCAGATGAGACTTTTTTGGAAAGATCATCCATTGATGATTTAACATCTCCCACATCCTGGGCCACCTTTCCCAAATCCTGAGCCATTTTAAGAAGTAGAGAGTAAATGTCCTGAGTGCTAGGAACTTCATCCATCCCCAATGTTGATTTTGCCTTTTTGGGGATAGGGTTTTCAGCCACCTCAATCTTTTTCTTAGTGTTCATAATCCAATATATGGAGAGGGCCAGGAGCTACAGGATTAAGCTGCTGCCTCTGCCGCCTGCATTCCGGATCGGGAAACAGCAATTGTTGTTGCACATGCTGACAATTTTCCCAGAGGGGTTCCTATAATCAAAATCAGCGAACGGCCTGGGGGAACAATCAAAGCCAAGCCTCTCAGAATTACCAGAGAGGACCGTGCAGATCATGCGGTCGGGTAAGGGGTCCCTTCGCCAGAGGTGGTACCCCACCTCAGAAGCAGTGACATCCCGCTTCATGAGCCCTCCCATGCCTCTCCAGTAAGAGGGCGCATTTCCAACTTCACCCAAGCATGGAAGGGAATCACCTCAGACAGATGGGTGCTGTCCACCGTAGTGGGCGGATATTGTACAGAGATTCTCGAGCAACCCCGGAATCGCCCCCCACGCTGGAAAACCCAATCCAAAGAAGACCAATGTATCCTCCTGGAGGAAATCGTCACGCTGCTCCAAAAGGACCCCATAGAAATCGTCCCGGCCAACCAGGTAAACAAGGGTATTTATTCAACTTACTTTGTTGTGCCAAAGAAAGATCTAACGATGCGCCCAGTATTAGATTTGCGCCCTGCAAACAAATATGTCAAGCCTCAAAAGTTCCTCATGACTACGCTACAAGAGCTAATCCCTCTGCTAAAAAAGGGGGATTACATGGCAACACTGGATATGAAAGATGCTTATTTTCATATTGCAATGTTCCCAGCGCACAGAAGATTCTTGCGTTTCAAGATGGCGAACCAGCACTACCAATTCAAGGTTCTGCCCTTCGAAATAGCATCTGCTCCAAGGGTATTCACGAAGGTACTGGCGGTAGTGGCAGCACACCTGCGCAGGGAGGCAATCCCAGTGTACCCTTACCTGGACGATGGCTGATTACCGGGAGTCTCCCCTAATTTGCAGACAAAACATTCAAGGAACTATCAACCTTCTCTTTCAATTGGGCTTCTCCATCAACGAGAAAATATCAAGCCTAGTGCCATGCACAACCAAACAGTTTCTAGGAGCTGTTATAAACACAGAAGAGGGGTTGGTCTTTCCGTCAGAGGAAAGAATCCAAAACATGTTACTGCAAATACTGTATTATCAAGCCGGCCAGATAAGCGTACGCAAAGCAATGCCTTTGCTAGGCATGATGGCATCTTGCATTTACATGGTACCTCATGCGTGCCTGCGCGTGTGATCCATGCAGGAGTGGTTGGCGAAACAGTGGTCTCAGGCAAGTGGTCAGTGGGATGATCTAGTGGTCGTTTCACCAACACTAGTACAAATTCTTCACTGGTGGACAAGACAACATCTATTGAAGGGAAAACCCTCCACGATCTGGAGGTGCAAGCTATTGTCACTACAGACGCCTCAATTGCCGGGTGGGGGCTCATTACCTTCATCACACAGCTTAGTGTGTGTGGTCTCATGCAGCGACACAGAACAACATTAATCTGCTGGAACTACTGGCAGTGTTCAAGGCCCTTCAGGCATTCGAATTTCACCTAGCAAAACAATCAGTGCAAGTCCTTACCGACAGCACTACGGCTATGTTTTACATCAACAAACAGGGTGGGGGGGCACACATTCACCAAATCTGTCCAGGCGTGGGCAACAAATTTGGAGATAGGCAGTCAAATGGAAGGTATTCCTATTGTCACAGCACGTTCCAGGGGAACTCAACTCTCTGGTAGACTCACTGAGCAGAGATCCCCTACCAGAGGAACACGAATGGCGACTACACCCAGGGGTCGTAGAGCACCTCATCTCTCAATGGGGTTACCCCACAATAGACTTGTCGCTACATTCGAAAACAGTCAATGCCCAGACTTTGCGTCCAGATTCAACCAGCCATGCTCCAAGGGGAACACCCTATGGATGAACTGGTCAGGGAAATTTGCTTACTTTCCCCCCCCCAACACCTCTCATGAAGAAGGTGGTGAACAAGATCCACAAGGAACAAATGATGCTCATCCTAGTTGCTCGTATGTGGCCAAGACAACCTTGGTATCCACATCTGTGCAAACCGGTGATGTGCGATCCCATCAAGCTCCTGTGCCCGACCAATCTGCTCACTCAGCACAGGTGCTAACAGTGCAACCTCAACCTCACTCAATGAACTTGGCAGCATGGCTCCTGAAGTCATAGGAATCGGACATCTTAACCTACCACAGAGGTGTATGGATATCTTGAAGTTAGCAAGCAAACCTAACACTAGGCACTGTTATTTCGACAAGTGGAAATTTGTAATTTGGTGCCAGTCTAAACATATTAACCCCATAGAATGTACTCCATCCCACATTCTAATTTATGTGCGCCACTTGCTAGATTCATGGTTAGTAATCAACTCTTTGAAGGTCCACCTGGTGGCCTTGTCACCCTACACCACCTCCCACAATAAGGTCTCATGGTGGAAGGTGCCTGTCATCAAAACATTCATGGAGGCGGTAAAGAGACTTCACCCTCCAATCTCTAATCCACCGCCAGGATGGGATCTCAATGTCATACTTGCTAAGCTTGTGGGACCTCCTTTCGATGCCAACACATAAGTCTAGTCTTAAACACCTAACTTACAAAACTGCCTTCTTAGTGGCTATTACTTCCATAAGAAGAGTTAGTGACATACAAGCATTGACAGTGCATGCTTGTCATACACAAGGACAAGCTGGTTTTACGTACTCACCATAGGTTCTCCCCTAAATTCATCTCTACGTTTCACGTAAACCAGTCTATTGAGCTACCGGCTTTCTTTCAGAACCCCACCAGCTCAGCTGAGGTAAAAGTCCATACACTAGATGTGAGGAGAGCGATCCTTTACTATGTAAACAAGACCAGACCGCTAAGGAAAACAGACCAACTGTTTGCCTCCATAGTGACAGGCAGAGAAGAAGACCGCATTTCTAAGAATGCCATCTTCAGATGGATAGTCAGATGTATACAATTGTGCTATTCATTGTCAAACAAGACAATGCCTTTCACACCTAGATCTCACTCCACAAGAGCACAGGAGCCACTCTGGCCTTCATTGCAAATATCCCTCTAGACAGCATTTGCAAAGCAGCTACATGGAGCTCAATATACACTTTCAATCAGCATTACTGCATTGACACTCATTCCAAGACAAATACACAGGTGGGACAAGCGGTTCTAAGACATCTGTTCGCTCATGAACCTTCTCACATCCCACCACCTTCTCCTAACACTGCTTGCTAATCTATGCACAGCATGTGATCTAAGCAGATCTGAGCACAAGCCTCAGAAGGGATACATTACTCACCGTAATCATATTTCTGATGCTTGTATCTGGCGCTCACCCTTCTTCCCCTCAGAGAGAAGGCGCATGGATGCTTATGAGCTTGTCTGATACGTATCTGCTTGGCTATAACTGTATTCACGCTACACTTCGTGCTACCTCATGTCAGAAAAATAACAATCTGAGGGACCTCGACACGTGAAGGACCATGGGTACAGTGGACGTCACACAAGGGATAGGATTACTGGCACGCCCTGTCAACGTCCCTTTTTGAGTTTCGGAAACAACAATGGTAATACTCCACTACTTCCACTAGATGTCGGCCTATGCACAGCATGTGAATCTAAGCAGATACAAGCATCAGAAATACCATTACTGTGAGTAATGTATCATATATTCCTCCCAAAAGTTCACACGAACCCCATTAGACCTCCAGGGAGACCTATAGTGACACTGTGTGGCTCACTCCTTGAAAATATGTCCAAATTTGTAGATGAAGTGCTCTGTACCTTTTGACTCCACGCTACCCTCATATATCAGAGACACCACAGACTTCTTATGTAAAATTCATGACCTGCCGTGGTAACCAACATATTTATTGGCTACCATGGAGGGATGGTCTAAAGGCTTGTGAAACCTTTTTGAAAACCCGATCTCTTAATTATTTTGAACATTCTACCATGATCCTTGAAATGGTGAGACTCCGTTTAGGAAACAATGTTTTTCTCTTCAATGATGAGTTATTTCGTCAAATCCAGGGCATCGCCATGGGTGCTACGTTTGCGCCAGCATATGCAAACCTTATGATGGGTAACTGGGACAAATCAGTGGTGTGGGCAGAAGAAAATGAGACCTTCACAGACAAAATAATATTATGGCTACGCTACATCGATGACTTATTCATCATTTGGAATGGTACAGCACAATCTTGGTGAGAATTTGTTTAACTTCTTAATGTTAACAACTTGAATCTGCAATTCACAGAACAACACAGCATACATTCCATTGTATTTCTCGATGTGAAAGTCAAAATTGTGGAACAACGAATTTGGGTGTGAGCTTCATAAGAAAATTACAGGCGCTAATATTCCTCTCCACGGGAACAGCGCACACCCAAAAAGTCTCCTGTGTAGTATTCCATATGGCAAATTTATTTGCATAAAACGACGACTTAGCGAGCCAAACTACAGCCCACAACTTTTTACAACAAAGGTACCCGAAAATAGTTATTGAAAGATCTTATCTCAAAGTTCGGGACATGAATAGACGGGACCTGCTGATTATATTAAATCTGCTTCCAGGGACATAACAGAAGAGAATACTACTAGATTGATTCTAACTTTTGGAAGTCATTCACCCATCATACGGAATATCATTAATAAATACTGGAAAGTTTTGAAGGTGGATAAAGATCTAGGCAACTTATTAAAAGAACGCCCCGACATAACCTTCCGAAAAAGTATGTCCATCAAAGATCTAGTAGTACAAAGTTATGTGCTCTCAGACAAATTCCATAAAAGCAGCAACTGGCTCTCAAGGGTACGAGACGGCTTTTTGAAGTGCACTAAAGGCAAAGTTTGTAAATATGCTTTTAATTGTAGCAGTTATACTCATCCCATCCTCAAGACACCTATGCAAATTAAGGGTAAAATCTCTTGTGAGTCTGAGTTAGTTGTTTATGTCCTGACATGCCCATGCCTCAAGTGATATGTTGGCAGCACCAAATGTAAATTAATAGTGTGAATTTTACAACACATCAGAGCTATTATCAACAAGGACCACACGTATCCCATGGCCAAAAAAAGTCTGAGTTTCAAGATGGCGACCCTAAGACTTACATTTTTTGGCATCCATAAAGTTGTAACTGGCTCGAGATAAGGCGACAGCGAAAAACTGTTGCGACAAGAAGAAACTAAGGGGCTGATTCATGGAACAAACGTGCACCGAAAATCCCAGCGCAAGGTGGTGCAAGCGTGAGAAAGCAAGCGCATGCGCACGCGTGCGATTCAAGGAAGGCGCTGCGCGTGTATACCACTGGTTATGCGCCAAATCCGTGCATGGCGCACGTGGGTGCACACGTCATCAAACGGCGTGCGCTACGCGCACATCGAAAGCACACATAGCGCGGCGCACACAACAAAAGTGGGCGGAACATGCGGAATGGGGAATAACGTGTGAAAAAGAAGGCGTAACTGGGGAAGTACTGCAGGGAACTACACGGAACGCCCACACGCACCCGAACAACCCGTATTCATGGATCTGAATACGGGAAACCAGCGCACGGCAAAAGACGCGCATAGGCGTCAA